>NC_137471.1:115877759-116477759 GCF_964235325.1 Thermobia domestica | reverse complement strand
AGTGTTTTTAAATACCGGTGGTGTGTGGAAGTGCACAAAAACATCTTGATTCGTATAAAAGTAGATGGTTTGTTAGAACAATATCTCTTTCACAAACTTAGACTCAGTAAGTTCAAAATTTAAGGTATACTATGGAGTAAAAATAGTTGAATACCTTTCTGGTAAATATGTCAAAGTCCTCCCAACTGACAGTCCTCAAAAGTGACTGACTCCCTCCAGCAAAACACTTGACCTTTGATACCTACACAGTTGTTCTAAATCAGGAAATTAAGTTTAGATTTTTCTAGATTAATAGATATACCACGTATGTTAATTTATAATTAATAAACCTTACATAATTTTTGCCAATCCTTCACTTTGTTGTTTTGTCACTTAAATACCTGTATATACAGCATGCATGAATAAGAGATTGTTTTCCTTCTATTGCCAGAGTTTCTCCTTGAACTGGAGCTATCATACTAAAAATATTCTAGCGTTTTCCTCTTTTCTTATTTCCACTTTCTTGTTCTTTATTAACAAACATACGTGCTACCGTCTAGTTAAGATAACAGTCACACTACACATCCTCCGTCAGAAGATTTAAAATTCTAATTCTATAGAAGCGAGATGTCGATATATGGTTAAAGTTTTTTTTTTTTTTTTTTTTTTACAAAAGACTTCGGCTTTCCCTTGAGGCGCTTATAGTTTTTGATTTTTTGTTCCTGTTTCTTTGATCTCTTCATAACAATGTCTGTGTTTGATTGTAATGTCTGCATTCAATAACTCGGGTAGTAATATTTTCACCTGGCTGATAGCCCGATTCAACTTACATTAAGTGGAAGAGCTAGCAGTTTATTTTGGGAATAACATAATATTCGAATAAATACTAGCACTTTTCTTGGGAAAGAATGTGCTTTAGTAATTCTGGTGGTTTCAATTTGAGTGTTAATTGAAGTTATTAATAATTTGTGTTAGAACACTAACCATCTGCTGACTCACATTCTAGTTTTGTTTTCAAATGTGTTTCCGTAAAAGTGGGAATCTGAAATAAACATTTAAAAAAATATTAACAACATAATATATCTTATAGTACTGACTTTTTATTTAAAACTGATTATTTCAAGCGTTCTCTCCTTATCATACTTTTAAAAGTGGCGATTCGTGATTGAGTTCTATTTTAAAGTTGGAAATAAATTTCCATCTGTAGTACCACTGATGCTAGACCTGACAAGTTTGACTTAACATGTCTTAGAAAATTATCCGTCGTTAATCAATTCGAATTTTTATGTAAATTTTAAAGCAGATTTTATGTAAGTTTTATAACATTCCAATAACTATCCAATAAATTGAAAGACAGAATCGAAAAACGATAAGTTTTTTTTTTTATATCTCAAACTTATTCTTCATATTTCTATCCCGAGTTTGCCTTTCCTGCAAGGGAAAGTAAAGTTCGATCCATATAAGAAACCTAAATTGAAGCCATTCTCTGTGCATGAATGTCTTCTAATGAAACACACATTACAGGACAAAATAAACTTCATAATGTTTCTTGTCGTAAGTACTGTAGTTACTGTGCTTTCACATACAGTAAATATTATACTCTGCCATGTATACAGTTCACATATTTACAACAGAATCGTGGAAGCATATGCATTTTGCTTTCTTGAAATCAACCATCTATTTCAAAAATCACAATTAATAGCCCGTTTTCAATATGAGACAGATGCACACTGCGCGAAACGCACAATCTAGCTGTGCAAAAGTACAAAATCAAGTTGCTTGGAACTGCACCCATTGTACCCGTAATGAGTCACAAAGAAATCACAGATTACAGAAACAACAGTAGAAAAATATGACTTTCGGCAGGAAAATGGGTTTGGACATATAAAAGAAGGATTGTGATACAGTTGCATGTATTGGTAACAGTGGTCAGATTTCGAGGGTCACAGTTAACTCATCATGCGGAACGTTTCCTCGACTATTATAAGACGAGAACTGCTGCATTTGCTGCTGCAGAGATGTACTATGATTGAAATACAAAATTGACTGAAAAATTAAATGCGTTTGCCACAAGTAGCACGCATATAACATCGGAAGTTGCCGTTCGTACAATATTATATGTGATATTGCATTTTAAGGGAAAACAATAAAGATATCAACCTATATCCACCTGGAAATTTATTTATCTGCATTAAATGAATGTTCTTGTGTGCAATAATAGTGACATTAGCTGCAGAAAAGTGCTACCTGATGACGTGTTTAATCATTTCAGTTACAATATCTATATCCCTGAAAGAACGGTTTGATATTTAGCGTGAGGAAAGAACCGTGACTGCCAAAGATGCTGCAGTTGCCACATATTTCTGGAGCAGACTGGGACTGGGGAAGACCAACACAGATGAACATGAGTACATTCACCAGCAAGTAAACAATTTTAATAACAAAGTGTATTAAAAATGGCAGAAATCAAATCTGCCGTAAAAGAAAACCAATACAAACATTGCTCCCTAAAATACGGACATAATACCCTCATTTCCTAAGAAAACTTTTTGAATAAAATACCAGCATTATATTAATCTGCTTACATTTATTTTGTGAATATCAAAGGTAGTAACTATTTCTACAGTTTTATTCTTTATAAATAGTCGCAAAATAGTACAAAAAATATATTGATTAACTTAGAGTGGTGAGTCTATTCAAAATTTCCGTACCTATTTCGGAGTTGCGGATAGCATAGGCGTCATTGCTGTGGATGATCGGCTATCAATTTCAAGCTTAAGATCATGGGCTTTGAATTAATAATCAATAACATTAGATTGTCTGACCCTACATTGAAACAAACGCTAATTAATTAAAAAAAGCAGCTTCTTAGCAATATGCTGCTACTCTATTCACTTATGAGTTTAGAACTTCTGAAGTAAAGTAAATGACTATAAAATACTTCTTTAAATAATTTTGTAAGTTAGGCGTCTATAACCTTCCACAGTAATTTTATTACAATACAGAAACAGGAAAATTTGTTTAGTTACATTATTTTGTTTCAAGTTACTACATATAAAAACATCATTCTGTTTACTCTATGTATTCAATCACAGAGTGATTGAAAATCGAATCCAAGGTCATCGAACACTCAATGTGGCCAATTGTTTACAAAAGTGATAGTATATTGCAAAATTGAAGTGCGTTTTCTCACATGAAAATTTCATTTGGGCTTTATAAAGAAAAAAGAAACACCAATCACACAGGTATACAAAAAATAAATAAAATGTGTGTCACAACAATAAAACAAACTGTTCTGGTAGATAATTTGGCTCTGAATTGAGATCAAAGTGCAGAATTTCTTCATCGGCTCCAGTTTTTATCTGAAAGTGCTTATGCCAGGTATTTGCCATAAATACAAGGTAACGTAAGAATAACTTCCTACATAAATTTTTTAAAAGTACGTATTATCACACAAAGGAAACAAAGGGATGAGCAGTATAGTAGTAAGTGAAAATTATGAAACTTACATAAATATTTTCTCTACCGATGTTCCTGGAAAACTTTGCCTCAGCAAAGCCCCGTCGTAAGGTCCAGCAATAATCGGACAACATTACTGTACTCCACTTAACTTGACAACGCTTTTTCATTTGAGGACTATCCTGGTGAAAGCTTTCTCTTTTTTCGTCACTAATGGCACCAAAGTTATCCGGGAAGAAGTCCAAATGGTCGTTCGGAAATACAGTTAAAGTTACATGTTACAATCCATACAGTGATATGATTTCAGTAGTTCATGTACAATATCACAATAATTCTCTTCCTTAAGGTTGCCTAAAAAGTTCTTGCTCACACTTACCGACAACCGTTCCATTTTCTCAACATCACTCAACAAGTCAAGAAAGTTCTCACCATTCATTAATTTCCTAATTTGTGGTCCTACCGATATTCCTTCCTTAATTTTAGCGTGACTGATCTTTGAGAACTTCTGTCCCAAGTACATAAACGCACGTGATGTTTGGTCCATATCTTCCACAAAGTTTTTGATAAGTCCCAATTTAATGTGCAGTGAAATGAAATACAAACGTTTAGGGTCAACAAGCAGAATAGCAATAACCTGGAGATCTCAACAGATATCCCATTTGTATTTGCGATATTGAATAAGAGCGAGAAGGTGTTTGAACGTCTCATAAATCTGCTTAAGGTTAAACGCGTGAGCAATCGCAACAGAAGAAAATTTGTTCCTGTTGTGGAGAACTGCTTTGAGACTCAATTTGCTAAAATCTATGAACAGACGCCATTTGTATACAATGCATGCTTGACCAAGAGTCTCCATAACGTATTTAATATTGTCATAAAAAACGTAACCTTCCTTCTAGAAATATTCAGAAAAAACAACAGAATGGTGGTTACGAAAAACACTCACATTTCCCCAACATTTTAGAGACCAGGTAGGTCTCATTGAGAGCAGGCCATTTTTTTTTATAAATAGTGATTTTCTATTCCTCCCGTCCCACTCACATAGAAATCAGCAGCACTTTGCATTCCCAGCTACATGCCAAGCAGAACAGAAGTTACGTTTAGATCTCAACAGATATCCCATTTGTATTTGAGATATTGGATAAGAGTGAGAAGCAATTTAGAAGTCTCATAAGTCTCCTTAAGCTTAAATTCGTGAGCAATCGGAACAGAAGGAAATTGGTTCCTGTTGTGGAGAACTGCTTCGAGACTCAGTTTACTAGAATCTATGAACAGTCACCACTCATGTACACTGTATGCATGGCCAGGAGTCTCCATAACGATTTCAATATTGTTACGTGAGGAACAGGTAACCTTTCTTCGAGAAATTATACAGAAGAAAATAGCATGGCGGTAACGAACAACTCTCAGTTTTGCATCTGGAGAAAATGATTTTATTGAAGCTGAAAGCTTAGATTGCTGCTTAGACAAATTTAAGTCGCGAACAAGATCGTTGAGATTACCTTGTGTCCAAAGGTGTGGGGTATTTAATTCAGAGGGCAATTCAAATTTTGGGTCGGCATGAGTGGATCACCATCTTCTGAACGTTCTTCATGCTCGTTACCAAATTCATTGCCACTCACTATCCCATTTTCTGCAGGTACCGGTAATTTCTCACTGTGGACTGTAGGTCTCATAGCATATGGAAAATTTGGGTATTCACACTCTTATTTGTCTTTGACGTGTCTCCAGCTATGTTTGTTAGACGAAAATAACAGTCCGTTGTGTGATCCGATTTTTTCCCGCCAACTCACTGGAACAGCGAACGTTATATGTCGTGAAAATTTTCCGCAGACTTTCAGGAGTTGAACACATGTCAGGCAGCATATGTGAGGTTAACATTTCTGTCTTGGTCTCAAAACTTACACCACGAACGTCGTTAGCGGGAAGTCGGGGAAACGCGTTCACCCAGATTTTCGTCAATGTATTAGAAGAAACTATACTACTTTATATATATAACTTTTGTCGGAAAGAGGATTTTGATTATGATTCATCCGACTTCCCAGATTTGAAAAGCTAACGACGCCAGTGCTTACACTCAAAATAATGTTGTAGCACTTCTTTACTAGCGGGATCAAGTTTTGCGTTTGCAACTTCAGAGTTATCTCTCCACAGATATAACGAAAAGAATTTGCACTATTGATAAAGTATGAAGCATTTTCTTCTTCTGAATAACCACAACATTCAACTTTTACTAACCTAGGATACCATGCAACCACTGAACACGATATCAGAACTGACTGCGACACAGGAGGCAAGAACCACAACGCAATTATATGCTATAGAATATGATTCATCAACAATGTTGCGATACGTCTCTCATTACCTGAAATGTGTTTCTTGACCTCACGGGCATGCATCGAAATGCCTTTTCTCGATTTCATCACGCTTTTTGTCAACTTTATTTTGACCAATAAATTTGCAAGTTACTTGAATCCTGTCATGGCAGAATAAACTATACGCAGCGTTTTACCGACTTTCAAGGATTTAAATAAAGAGGGGGTGGCATGTCACAAGAAAACTGAGCCCTATAGAAAAAACTGATTTCGTGTTCAAATTAAGCACCTACGACTTTGTTCAGAACACTGTTCAAATTAATTGTGACAAAAACATTGTTTACCAGTGTTATTTGCACTCCATGCTCAAGCAGCTACTGTTATGGTATGCAAAATCATTCTGAGTTCCCAACGTAAAAGAATGGTGAAGTTTCTATTCTTGCAGATCTTGTAGTTTTGTGCCATTAACAATCTAACAAAAATATATACCGTAAAAAATTTCTCATCAGGTTGTTGATAAATTTTACATTTCCACTTTGATCAGAAGTAGTTAAGTTACTATAATAATGTTTTTTGTAAATGTAAACAATGTTAATCTAGTAGATTCCAAGATTATGACTGAATTATACTCTAGTTTGTTTTATAATGAAAGAAATTGGACTTACCGTATGCTCGTATGTCTAATATATTTTTTGTATGTGGAGCTAAGTGTCCACCTATGGGATTAATTCTCACTAAAATTTATATTTCAATACTCAGGGTCATACTAAATATTTAGTAATGCCTTGCACGAATGTTTTTCTTATCTAGCTTTTATTTGTTTAAAATACACATGTTCTAAATCTTTGCGTTTGTAAGTTCCATGCAATTTTCTTTAAAATTCCTTACATGAGGTGCAAAATAATCCCATCTTACGGTAGCCTACTGGATGATCTTCGTTTTAAACAATATTTCCTACTCACTAAGCAATATGCAATTCTTAGAAAAGCAGTTTGAACAACAATTCACTACGGTACCTGATAGAAGTTTTTATCCGGAGCTATAACACTTAAAGGTAATCTATGATTGGAATCCAGACCTTGATCCAGGATGGGCTCCTGGGATGGGTGGTAGTTGGATTCCTCCGATGATCTGCAGCTGCCGCAAAATGGTGTCCCCAGTGAGGAGAGGCGACGTCACTTCGTCCTGTGATGAAGAAGAGATTGCTTTACATTTAGTGCAGGTGCCTTCTGTGATGGGTAAAGATAATAACTTCTATACATAAAAGTGACATTTCTATTCAAACTTTAAAAAAATATTTCAATGAGTTATGTACATAATTAATATATACAACATGAGCCTATTACAAAGGGTATTTTTACCGAATTTTAAAAACGAAAATCACTCAACTATTTTCGTACAAATAACCAACTCAATTCTTTATACGTATAAATCGTACATATCTCCTTAAATGTTAATAATTAAAAGAAATAATATATTCAAACCTACTGTAGAAAACAACACTTTTTGAACGTCGTCACCGTTATCAGTCTTATAATTTGCGCTACAAGACGAACATTTTTTTTGTCTCGTGAAAAACACTAGTTCACCCAACTCTTAGATCTCAATCATCATTTCAGTGCTAAATGATCCCTATATAAAACCAATAAATTATAAAACTAATTACACGATCACAATGAAGAACATTTATGACGTTTCAAGGTACTCGAATCTTTATACAAAATACTAAAATTAGAAATATAGTTTAAATGTTGTTAGATTATACCACACTTAGATCTCCCGTGACCTAGAAGAATTATGTTAACTCTAGAAAAGGGAATACATTTACAAAACGATACGAGAAGTGAGTCCTTGAGAATCGAGACGAGATAAGAAAGAAGTTTTCGAGAATTTAGACGAGACGAGATAAGACGAAGGGAAAGGACTTCTTTTCATTAGCAGGCTTAATATTGGACTTAATAAGAAGTAGGTCAAGTGTTGTATATGGAGTTTTGGAATGTATGCTTCAGAGATTTCTACACCAAATAAGATACAAAAGAAATATTTACAGAGCTTCTTAGAGTATTGTTGGAGAAAGACGGAGAAAGTAAAATAAACGCAGAAAGTAATAAAATACCTAGGTAAGATGTACTAAAACGGATCGCAGAGAGAAATAAACTTTTATCCCACATCCTTTCTAGCAAGACCAATTAGATTAGATACATTGTCTTCATGAATCTGTTGAGAGAAAGACGGAACGAAAGTAAGGAATAGGAAAAAGAACACATCTGATCGATGTTTTGGAAAATATAAGAAAATATTGGAATAGAATAAGCTGAAGATCGAGAAACTTGGAATTAACATTTCAAGACCCGAAACCGCATTAATTTCAATACTGAAAATATGCAGAAAACTGAATAATAATAATAATAATAATAATAATAATAATAATAATAATAATAATAATAATAATAATAATAGTAATAATAATAATAATAATAATAATAATAATAATAATAATAATAATAATAATAATAATAATAATAAACTCATTTCTCGGCACTCGCTGACCATAGCATATCTCAAATTGTACACTTTAGCAAATCTTAGGCTGGCAAAACGAAATTATGAAATGAAAATGAATGCTGAAATGTCACTATATGCTGGAACGTTGGATATAGGAGAAGGGGCAGCGCTAGTAGTCATGAGATTTCAGAAATACCTTATTTCTATTCTGTCATCAAAATTATATAGTAACCTTCACGAAAGGAGACCAGACAATGCTCTCATAGTACAAACAGATCTATTGTCATAGGCGAGACAGCATTTTCAGGCCACTTTTCGGGACAAATTGTCTGAAATCTTGTCTCGTGGGAAAGACTACATTTCTATATTTATCGTTATTTATCATTACTTATCACTACTATATCTCTTTTCACACTTTAATCAAGTACTATGACTTCCATAACATGAGTAGTGAAAGCTCAAATCGGAAATGGAAATACGTACTGTAAATGGATGATCTATTACTTACGTTTTTTTTTTTATAGAGAAGGAAAACTGAACCTATTCTTAGGACTCTGAAACCATTATAAGTGGTTCCTTGTGTTCTTCTTAATGAAATTGAAGCTAATAACTTGCCATAATATAGAATTATATTCAAAATCGATTTACCACTATGTACGACGAATTGAATAAACTCCACATGCACAAATCACAACAATGTATTCATTTTGTAATTAAAGTACTCTCTACCTGATAGAAAACACAATGACTATAAAATTATACAAATATAACTCCCCGTCTTTGTTTAGTGTGTTATAATGTTAGTTTCGTCTTAACTCTAGAGTGTTAGAAAGAAAAGCTGGGAGGAATAAAGGAAACTCACAGAAGGAATCGACAACGTGTTATTCGAAACAAAGTACAATAAAATTAAGAAACCGAAGAATAAAAGTGATAAAACTGGTAGGAACAAAGAATGTACCAGGGCAATTACCTTCCAGAATTGCCAACCGGTTTCTCCAAATGGGATTGATCTGTTACATGTTTATTAACCCTATTGTACTAACATGTTTTAATACTCTATAGATACTAACACCAATGGATTTTCACCCACATATTTTTCTGGTGCATATTTAGAAAAAAAGCTAAGATTTTCAATATGTGAGGAATCTGTAAGATAATATTGTTATTATTCGTAAAAAGTTAATTTTGCATTAAATGTTTTCTTCACAAAATATTTTTTTTTCTTTTGATACGTTTTAATGTCGATATTTGTGGGGAAAAAACATTAAAAAATTCTAAATAAATAGTTTAATCCAAAATTGCATACAATAATGTTAAGTCTGAGAACGTCTGTCAATGGAGACAATGGTTAACAAACTTATTTTCAGCAATTGTTCTAGAGTCAATATTTTCGTCTACTTCCAGGCATTTTCTTATTCTTACGTCATCAGTGTTTTTATTTCTTTGAATATACAGTATGTAATGAAATAATACATTACATACACATCAATATTGAGATAAATATATGGTGTTCATTGGACAATACGCTCTGAACTAGAACGAGATTCATCTCAGAATGGAGAAATGTTTCTTGCGTCATGTACTCACAATTTTACTTGCATAAAGATCTGAGTCAGAGCTACCAACTGCTGACAGTGCCGAGAAAATTTACTTGTAAGTTGGGTTGCATCTGTGAAGGCGTTCTCAGAACTGCAAATTACCTGGACCCCAAGTAATGGAATTAGAGCATTTAGGCGGGGAGATACTTTTATGTTTCGCTGTACAAGATTGCGAGTTTTTTATTGTTATTATATGGTGTAATATATCTGACTGATATTGCTTTCTAAGAATTTAAACCTTTTATATATGATTGTAGTTTAAATTCACTCTTGCGAGAAGAAAATATGCTTAATGAGAATATGTGTATGATACGTATATTTGGAACACTGTTTCTCTTTATCTCATTTAATGAAAGAGTCACAAAATTCGCGAATATTAGAATGCGAAATTAATTTCAGTTTGTTCAGCTGCTTTTCCGTGGTAATGAAACAGACAATGTATTTGTCATTTTATGGAGAAAATACATGAGGAAGTTCCTTTTTTCTGGTAGAAGCATTGTTTCTGACATCGCAGTGGTACGTGTATTTTCTACCGTGGGATAAAGAACTCTTTTGTACATTTAACGTTCCGCCAAGTATTCACTTTATCTTTTATTTGTCGACTAAAATCGTGTGGTTTCTATACTGGATTCCGTTTCCGATTTTATATATATATTCTATATTCTATAATATATAGAATAATGTATATTCTATAATATACATACAATAATATATTCCATGAATTGATTCTATATTCCAGAAATAGGTTCATTTTTTGTCCTAAAGTCGGAATTAATAGATAGTTTGACTAGAGTAGTACATTGAATCCAAGGTTTCTGTATAATTTGGATTTTCTTGGATGTAATTTTAGAGAAGTACGTAAATGTATGAGAGGATTATTTCACTTTTGAAACTACGACAGACTTCCAAAGCACAGAATAGCAATATTACCTTTAGTAATAAATTTATCGGTTCTTTAAGAGGCATTTAAAAGAAATGAAGAAAGTAATCTCATCTTGGACGGTGATTCTACTTCAAAATACTCTTGGTCAAGCATGCATTGTATACAAATGGCGTCTGTTCATAGATTTTAGCAAATTGAGTCTCAAAGCAGTTCTCCACAACAGGAACAAATTTTCTTCTGTTGCGATTGCTCACGCGTTTAACCTTAAGCAGATTTATGAGACGTTCAAACACCTTCTCGCTCTTATTCAATATCGCAAATACAAATGGGATATCTGTTGAGATCTCCAGGTTATTGCTATTCTGCTTGTTGACCCTAAACGTTTGTATTTCATTTCACTGCACATTAAATTGGGACTTATCAAAAACTTTGTGGAAGATATGGACCAAACATCACGTGCGTTTATGTACTTGGGACAGAAGTTCTCAAAGATCAGTCACGCTAAAATTAAGGAAGGAATATCGGTAGGACCACAAATTAGGAAATTAATGAATGGTGAGAACTTTCTTGACTTGTTGAGTGATGTTGAGAAAATGGAACGGTTGTCGGTAAGTGTGAGCAAGAACTTTTTAGGCAACCTTAAGGAAGAGAATTATTGTGATATTGTACATGAACTACTGAAATCATATCACTGTATGGATTGTAACATGTAACTTTAACTGTATTTCCGAACGACCATTTGGACTTCTTCCCGGATAACTTTGGTGCCATTAGTGACGAAAAAAGAGAAAGCTTTCACCAGGATAGTCCTCAAATGAAAAAGCGTTGTCAAGTTAAGTGGAGTACAGTAATGTTGTCCGATTATTGCTGGACCTTACGACGGGGCTTTGCTGAGGCAAAGTTTTCCAGGAACATCGGTAGAGAAAATATTTATGTAAGTTTCATAATTTTCACTTACTACTATACTGCTCATCCCTTTGTTTCCTTTGTGTGATAATACGTACTTTTAAAAAATTTATGTAGGAAGTTATTCTTACGTTACCTTGTATTTATGGCAAATACCTGGCATAAGCACTTTCAGATAAAAACTGGAGCCGATGAAGAAATTCTGCAGTTTGATCTCAATTCAGAGCCAAATTATCTACCAGAACAGTTTGTTTTATTGTTGTGACACACATTTTATTTATTTTTTGTATACCTGTGTGATTGGTGTTTCTTTTTTCTTTATAAAGCCCAAATGAAATTTTCATGTGAGAAAACGCACTTCAATTTTGCAATATACTATCACTTTTGTAAACAATTGGCCACATTGAGTGTTCGATGACCTTGGATTCGATTTTCAATCACTCTGTGATTGAATACATAGAGTAAACAGAATGATGTTTTTATATGTAGTAACTTGAAACAAAATAATGTAACTAAACAAATTTTCCTGTTTCTGTATTGTAATAAAATTACTGTGGAAGGTTATAGACGCCTAACTTACAAAATTATTTAAAGAAGTATTTTATAGTCATTTACTTTACTTCAGAAGTTCTAAACTCATAAGTGAATAGAGTAGCAGCATATTGCTAAGAAGCTGCTTTTTTTAATTAATTAGCGTTTGTTTCAATGTAGGGTCAGACAATCTAATGTTATTGATTATTAATTCAAAGCCCATGATCTTAAGCTTGAAATTGATAGCCGATCATCCACAGCAATGACGCCTATGCTATCCGCAACTCCGAAATAGGTACGGAAATTTTGAATAGACTCACCACTCTAAGTTAATCAATATATTTTTTGTACTATTTTGCGACTATTTATAAAGAATAAAACTGTAGAAATAGTTACTACCTTTGATATTCACAAAATAAATGTAAGCAGATTAATATAATGCTGGTATTTTATTCAAAAAGTTTTCTTAGGAAATGAGGGTATTATGTCCGTATTTTAGGGAGCAATGTTTGTATTGGTTTTCTTTTACGGCAGATTTGATTTCTGCCATTTTTAATACACTTTGTTATTAAAATTGTTTACTTGCTGGTGAATGTACTCATGTTCATCTGTGTTGGTCTTCCCCAGTCCCAGTCTGCTCCAGAAATATGTGGCAACTGCAGCATCTTTGGCAGTCACGGTTCTTTCCTCACGCTAAATATCAAACCGTTCTTTCAGGGATATAGATATTGTAACTGAAATGATTAAACACGTCATCAGGTAGCACTTTTCTGCAGCTAATGTCACTATTATTGCACACGAGAACATTCATTTAATGCAGATAAATAAATTTCCAGGTGGATATAGGTTGATATCTTTATTGTTTTCCCTTAAAATGCAATATCACATATAATATTGTACGAACGGCAACTTCCGATGTTATATGCGTGCTACTTGTGGCAAACGCATTTAATTTTTCAGTCAATTTTGTATTTCAATCATAGTACATCTCTGCAGCAGCAAATGCAGCAGTTCTCGTCTTATAATAGTCGAGGAAACGTTCCGCATGATGAGTTAACTGTGACCCTCGAAATCTCGAAATCTCATGTGACCTCGTGTGACCTCGAAACCTCGAAACCGCATGATGAGTTAACTGTGACCCTCGAAATCTCGAAATCTCATGTGACCTCGTGTGACCTCGAAATCTCATGCAAAGGAAAAGTGGGTGAGGTACACAAATGCAACAACTGGCCACACGAAAACTGTACAAAGGGTGATGTTGAAAATTTTGTTTGCGTTCATTGTGATTTAGACAATGATGACTTTTGTTAACTTGTTGATTAGGACTACCATAATCGCATACGGGGCACATTTTCGAACGTCACAAGATCACACTTAACCACTGGTAGTGAAAACCTATTTTGAAAAGATACCTGTTCCACTTCGTTCACGAAGGTATAAGGAATATAATGATATCCTGTTTACCTCTAAATGGGTTTCAGAGAAAATACCACACATGCAATTAAAAAAGTTGGCAAATGTGCCCTGGTCTCCCCTATTACCGTTTTTGCTTAATTTGCGATTAACATTGATGCCGGAAGTTATAATATTCTACCAGTTACAGTTCCGGTACAAAGTTAAGGGAGGAGATAGCATTTACGAACACAATGCTGAATGTATTTGAAAGAAAAATATTGCTATCTCTTCTTGGTAAGACAGATGAATATCTACATAAAAATGGCAGAATCAGTCATTTCTGGATAAAAATAAAACAATTTGAGCCATGGTTGAACATATTTCTGTAACATTGAAGTCATATGAAGAGAGCGAGGATGCTTTACGAGGATGAAAATTGAAACGGAATTTCAAGTGAATTTCACCCACTTCCTGTTGTAGGAGAGGGATAAGCACAATTAAGTTATCTATTATTGAGTTGTTGCATTTGTATAAAAATGATTCTTATCTCTTTTTCTTTTTTTAATGATTCGTCTTTTGCAATTAAAGATAAAACCAGAACTGGTAGATTTCCTTCAACTTCCCTTTGGAACTGAGAAATAAAGACGGAGATGGTACATTTTCTTACGAATCCAAATAACACAATAGTTTCTGACTGTGCTGTAAAGTTTTTCTCTTATACGTCTCGACAGTGAGAAGGAAAGACGGATATAAACGTTCCTTAAACTTCTGGCACTTATACATATCACAGTTTGTAAGTTTAAAATTTCTCGGCAATTATTTATTTGTCTTTTCATTATAACCTGAAACATAGACGACTGCCTACTGATTCAGCACCTCGCTACACACCTTCCAGCAGTGCCCATTCTATCAATGTTACTGTCAATAGTGCATAATTCTCATTATCTGCTGCTAGATAGCAGAACTAAACAATCTAAAATAATTGGGAAACAACTGAACACAGTGTTTCTTAAATATATTATATTTTAATAGTTTACTAAGAAAGATAATGAGTGCAAAAGAAAAATAAGCTTCAAATTTACTAGCATCTACCACGAATATGTTAACAGAATATTTCTTGCAATTAGTCACGAAAATTAAACACAATATTGTTTCCATAGTGGTTAATAATATTTAAAACTAGTTCTTGAAGATTGTATACGGGTATTTTATGAACATATCATATCAGTGTTGCCACACTTAGTACGATTGTGCCAAATTCAGCCATTTTTGTCATTCAGCGGCCTGTTAGTACAACCCCTTTTGTGAAGACGTTGGTACAATCCGCGGCAAAAAAAAAAAAAAAAAACCTGCAACATGAGGATGTAAGTTTATTGTGAAACTACGCCTAACAGCACACGGAATGAACATAATGTCTAAGTGGAACGAATCAAACCAGGATAAACATCGACCTCCTCCCGTGCACACTTATTTTGGAGCAAAAAACCGGCATTTCACAATAAACTTATATGCTCATGTTGCAGTGACGCACCGCATAACACTACGAACTGTGTAGAAAATTCGTAATTCGAACTATACCGGGAAACAAATGAAGCTAGATGGGCGCATACGCGCAGCACATGAAGCAGAAGGGAAAGAAGCAGTGTGGTAGAAATTTTAGTCGTTCTATTCGGATGTTCTTAAAAATTAATTTTTAAAAAGAGCACTTTCTTAATTCGAACTCCTGGAAAAGCGAGGAGTGTCATAGAACTTTATCTCTTATAGTTTAATGTTATAGAACCATGTATTATACTCAGGAGTAAGAGTGGATCTGAAAAGATATGGGGATGCATGATGTCATTGTTCCTCTCTATGCCCATTGTAATTTTTAGAAGTGGTTGATGCCACAGATATTTTCTGGAAGTGGGGAGACAAAGTCCCCCAACGTTCCACCACACTTTTACACACGATAGTATAAAATAATGAATTCAGCCCCTTTCTGTTGACTGGAAAGGAACCTAGGACATTCTTGGAACAGGATTTGGATATACCATGTGAAAATGTGGATAATGAAACTAGGATACAGACTGTTAAGGAAGGAAGAAAGTTAGCCTATCGAAATTTACAAAAAAAAAAAAAAAAAAAAAAAAACGTTTTAAGCACAGAAAATACAGACTGAGAAAAAGTATGACCAACCAAGTTTTGAGATCGGTCAGCAAATTCTGATCAAAAGATTCCACGGGCTGGTATACCTGGTTGTTTTGGTGGAATATACAATATAAGATTCGTTGTATTAGAGAAAGTTAATAATAACTCATATAGAATAAAATATGAAACATCAAAATGTGAGAAAACAGAAGATACGGTGGATATTACTAGAATTAAAGCATTTGTAAGTTCGAAGGAAGGAAAGGAAAATGAAGAAGAGGAAGACCATGATTCGGATAGTGATGATTAGGAATGGAAGAAATAGGATATGGAGAAGAATGGAATTTCGGAATTATTTAAAGGAAATATTAGTAGAATAATCTGTTTATGCAGAAAGCGTGTTTATGCGTGACCAGTCAGTAAGGCGGGTGGTACTCAACCAAAGCCTCATCAATATCTGAAGAAATGCAGAAAAGTTATCATTCTGAACCGATAAACATATATTGGTCACATATATTAGTGAATTTTTTAAAATTAGAGTACATGAATCATTAGAGAATTTTATATTTTGTAAAGAATTTAGCAAAAGTATACCTCAGGTGTAACCTGTTTTTGCTGTGTAGTAATATCCTGTTTTTGCTCCATAGCGTACAATATTCCATACTATTTTTTTTATCAATTCTTGATTCAAAGACCCACAGAAAGGACTAACTGTCCTTACAAATGCTTTCACCACAATCCCTATGCTCGCTTTTATGTCACGTCAACACTGAATGTTCTCACTAATGCAACACACAAATAAACATTAATACACCTTACCCTGAGAATTTCATACGAATGCCGTATAAAATCTTCAATGAAGAAAACTTTCAACGACATTTCGACAAATTAAATAAAGTGTATTTCCTTTACATACTATTTGTCTTTAATACTTACTTCTCATAAAGATAAAATAATAATCAGGGATTAAAAGAGTTACAATTCTTAGAAATAATATTAATAATAAGTGGATTTGATCATATTACACAAGTTGTCTGGAAATAAACTTTAATATAGTTTTGCTCTTTTTCAAGAATGTAGAATGTAACTTATATCTGAATTAACAACATAAAATTAGAAGAACGTATTCTTATCATTACCATTTAGTGTATTTCTCGAAATTTAAAAAGCGTGGGACGTAAAACTCAAAAATTTCATTTCATTTTTTTCGAAATTTAAAATGAAGACTTAAAATGTCTACTTCGTAACTTAAGATATATTTTAGAACATTTGACCTGTATTACAGAAACACACGGCAGTAAAACCGAATCTTGCAATAGGACGTTCTCATGAAAGTGGTAATGGAGTTTCATCCCCCTCTCCAAAATGAATGTATTATTTTAGTTTTAATAAAAAATAAAGCAATCATCGTCCTTCCAGCCAAAGGAAAAAGTATTAACTAAACATGAAAAAATGATGTTTTTAAATATAATTGATTCCACTAGAAAATTTAACGAAATAGGATAAATTCCATAGACGCGACATTGACCTAATTTCAAATTCGTAGATTACATCTCGAAATCAAAGTTTATTCCTGCATGTCGTAGCTACTATTATACAACCTCTGACAATTAAGTTCGGAGAATGAAGTCGCTCTACTCAACCTGGCAACACTGGCAGAATGAAACACTGCATACGAATAGCGATACGTGCCACCATTATGGAGCCACCATTGTTCAGTTGTGAGTCAAGTGTGAGATCTGTGTGAGACGCGTTATAACAAGTGAGTGTTAGTGTGTCTGGTTCCAAACTGATAACACATAGCCAATATCGTTATACTATTCCAGCCTCACAAGGGGTGGTGAAAATTAACCATCCACCATACTAACCAGAACTGAATTCTTCCGAATTCTTCCTGGTCCCACACCTCAAACTCGCGGTGGAAGGAAAGAGATTTGGCGAAAATCCAGACATCGAACGAAAAGTGATGAGGTTCCTGAGCACCATCCCGAAAGAAGACTTCTCAAAATGTTTCCAGGACATGTACAGCCGTACTCAGCGTTGCATAGCTGGACAGTAAGGTAAGTGTCTTTCATATTGTATCTATTTTCTATTTACATGATGATTCACAGAACTTTATTCTCGAGGTTGTATAATTGATTCATGACTCTTCTAATTATTGAGATATATTAAGACAAACTTTAAATTTTATGACGTCAGTTCGTTTGACATAGCTTTCCAACCTTCGCTATCCTGAAGCCAGGAAATAAATTTTCTAGTAGTAATTCATCCATCGTTCTAGAATTACTTCCTCCCTATGATTAAGTCAAAGTGTTTTGTGTTTTCACATAACCTTCCTAGATAGTAGTGCCATTTGTCCTGTTCCAGATTGAGTCCAAAGATGTAAATTTTACCTGGATATTCTGCTTGCTTGTCTCATAATTTCTGTCACTCTTTGGTTTGATGCTTTATCGCCCCATATTGTTTTCAACATGTTTCTATAGCACCGTGTTCCGGTGGTTTCTATTATTGGTTCCACCTTCTTATCCTGAAGTCCTTTCTATCTACACAATGCCGTTATATGCCTTTAATAACAATTTCTTCAGATCGATATTGATATTTTCGATCAGAGGCTGGTCTTTTGCTAAATTTCCTGAAACACCTTCTTTGTCTAACCTATTGTTTATTTTAAGTCGTTTCAGTCATTGTCACTTTTTTATTTATACTCCCGAAGCAACAGAATCCCGGTGTATGTTCAAGTAGGTGATTTCTTATCTTCATCTTCATTTTTTAGTAGTTCATTTTGTTAATTTTCATTTGTATTTTCTATGTATAAGTCTGTAATTTATTCCATTTGAATGTCATTATAATCATTTTCCCATTTTCTTCCAAATCGATTGTATGTGTTTTCCATCATTAGTTATTCCTCAGGCGTGAGTGTATTTGAGATCGGTTGTTGTGTATTCATTGTAGCAATTAAACCATTCGTTCACGATCACCATCGCTGCCTTCCAAAGCCTCGAAGCATAAAGATGGGACGCTAAACTGAAAGAAAATATGGTAAAACTGAAGACCTTAACGTAACTCTTTTCTCCATTGTTCTTTCTAGATTATTGCTTCTGCTCTCTTTTTATGTACTCCAATTGTCTCTTCTGCTCACAGACCTGCTAAATACCTTATACTACTGTATTATATTGAAGGGATGGGAATTCCTCATCAAAAATATGCATCTGACGCATGTTGCGACCCACGTCCTGACCATCTACATATCACGATTCAGAAATTAAAAGTTACTACGATAGAGTACGTATTTTCGCCGATTCCAAGCGTGTCAGTATTCGCGCGCTACTCTACAAAGCTCTTTTAAGTTGGTCATGTAAAATGTACAGAAAAATTTGGGCAAGTCTCAAATTTGCCCATTTCATGTCGATAACAGAACTCAACCAATCCATGCGGGGCTTCTAACCAGTTCCTCCTCCTCCTACTACTACTACTACCTTTACTTCTACTACTATTACTACTACTACTACTTTTTCCACTACTGCTACTACTAGAGCTCCTCCGTGGATAAGCGGTTAGCGTACGCGCCCTTGGCGCTGGAGACCCGGGTTCGATTCCCAGCGGGAACTCATGTGGTTCGGATTCCACGTTAATCAGTAGGTCACGTCTCATATAGCCTCGCTGCTGAAAGGGACGCTAAACTGAAATTCAACTCAACTCAACTACTACTACTACTACTACTACTACCTTGACTACTATTACTACTATTACTTTTTATTTTATTAAAACTGTATAAGTACTTATTCTATGGATCCGTATAGTACAACTGCGCGCTTAAGTTAATGAGAAAGGTGTTATGAAAATTTGAATAAATAAAAGAAACTTTTAGGTCGGGTTAGAACCCATGACTTACATTACTAGGCATCTCACTAGCATGCTTTCTTTTTTTTTAATAAGTTAACTGATTTACCGAACATACCTAATTAACTTGCTTATCTACTTATTACTAATGTCAACTGAATTTTACTCGCGTTACCAGTAACTTAGAACGATATGGATAGGAACACAGAAATAGTTAAAACTCCGAAGGCTCTCCCTCCGGAAATCGAACCGGGGATCCCGTACACTAAAGGCGCACATGCTATCCATTAGACCAGCGGGCATGGCACGTTCTAGAATGAGGGCCGAAACATCTGGCGTTTACTTTCTGCAATATGTATGGCATAACTCCTGATATCCTATCTGTATCGGCAAATAAAATCACAAGATATCTGAAACGCTTGGGATCCGCAAATATGCCTCCAGTACAAGGGTTCAAACTCGGTTCTGTGTTATTAAAAATTTTCGAAATATTTTATGTTCTCTTTGTTTTAACTTCGGAAACTCCAAATAACTGTTCACGACATAACCAACAAAAACACTACGCTGTTTATGATTATTTCGTTTTGTCAAAGAAATATATATATAAAAAAAACTCTGTTCTACCTAATGTCATCATGTTCCTCGAAAAGGGTGAAAACTATAATGTACGTAAGTGTAAAGCGAGGCGTCATGGAACTCAAAGGAAGAGGGCTTAGTTAAAGAAAAAAAAAAAAAAAAAAGAGATCTTTGTTAGGATCCGAAGTCATATTACCTTGTGGTAGATATGTGTTGGATCCATAAGTTTTCTCGTGGCTCTCGTTTTCTCTTGTATTCTCATTCCAGCATCCTTTTCACCATCATTTACTTTCATTAAGTATTGATTTTCTTTGGTCTAGAAGAGATATCTGTGGAAGCTAGACCTAAAGAGACTAGGAATCTGCGTTGCTCGTAAAGCTACTATCACGAGCCTTTGATCCTAGTACGATATTCAATCACAAAGTACTTGACCTTATGAAAATAGTTGGCCAGCTGAAAAACCTAGCTTATGAAAAAGAAAGGTAAACTTTAACAAACAAATGAAGAAAGTAGACTATTAGATTGTACCTTGAATTTTTTAAAGTTGTTTTAGATTTTACAGGCAATTACGCTATCACGAAGTTGACAACGCCTTTTCATAATCGACATTTCATTATATTTTGTTATATATTAGTATAAGTTTGGCAGTTGAGACTTAATATATGGACTTTTGTATTGAGATGGATTTAATAAATTGTTACAACTAAATGATAATAGTTAATAGTAACAGGGTTTATAGTGTATAGCACACAAGTCAAAATTACAGAAAATAAGAGTAAGAGATGCATTAGTATTTCTAATCGAAATGACAAGTGCAATCCAAAGAAAGTAGCGATGCCACGTTTACAGCATGCAAAGAAATTCAGTGTGTATAGCCTGACATTTTATTTTTGAATATTGAAACCCAATGTGATAGTAAATTTCTACCTCTTTCGATTTTACTAGAAAGAATAGAGTGGAAGTAGAGGGTAAATATATGTTATATGCTACCCTCACCCCATCCTGATTGCCTATATCTTCTGACACTGACCAATATTATTTACCACAGTACTTCGACTAATACTATTTAGCACAGAAGGATTAAATAATTACAATGCTAGAGCGAGACTAAATGGGGTGTTCTGTACATGAGACTTTACGATGATATAACCATTAAAGTATACTTGTAGTTCACTGTTACGCATCGTTTGTGTCACTCACCATCTTCTATTCAACAGTATTTAGGGGAAGAATTATAACGAATAAATGGACGCACGAAAGAAATCCTCTATTGCTAGCTACCTTAGCGCCTCCAATTGGGCAACTTTGAAAACAGAAGCTATAGCAAGATCATCCGCTCTGTTCTCAACTACATAGCTGAATCTGTGAGCAGTTTTGCTTCATCAGAGCATACTTGTATGCTTCCTCTCAAATCCAAACTGTATACTAGCATTCTCTCATTCAACCTACGCTTTCGGTGACGTATTCTATTCAAGCAATCTCTCAGTTAACAACAACAATTAGAAACGAGATGGCGCTGTCACTGACGTCAGGTATGGTGAATTCTAGAAAAATTACAATACATCATAGTTCCGCATGTTTTACTTTCCAAATACATTCTCTCACTGAACTGAAAACTCACAGCGTTGACAACCTACTTAACCAAAATTATCATATGTATTTCAAATATTTTAAAGATGTTTATTCAAAAATGAATTAAATTAGGCTCTTCCTAATTCATTGCAATACACAATATACATAAGGGTTGTTCAAGAAGTAGATTGAAAATAGCTTTTATGATCTAGCCATAAAAACTTACTTCCTAAATTCTATGTATGTAGTATATGTTTACATTATTACAAGTTTGGATATTGGTAATGGAATCTCCTGCTGATTTCACTCTCTATGGGAAACAGTGCTTTCGTGAACTCAACCCATTGATCATAGCTCCAAGAAAATAAACAGCCATGAATTTCGAAAACCAATTGAGTTACTGTTGAACATTCTTGATGATTACATTAAAATTGTTGGTAAGGATAAATTTCCTCTGAGGTTTCATAATAGATACTTACTTTTCCCTTTGCAGATTTTTTAAGAAAATTATCTTTTTACTTGGACTCTAACACAGAATTCAACAGTTGGGTAATCATCATTTAGTCCAGTGTATTTGTTCTTCAATCCGTGTTTAACTATATCACTTATCATTTTATTAGTTCAGTGTTTCACAAATCTACGTGGAATAAATATCTTAGTTTTTACACTCAACTAAAATACTCTTACCACATTTAGTCTTTACCATTTATATTTTCAGAATTTGAAATGGAGTGTGTTGATCCAGTTCCCGTAGGTCTAACTGGCTTTTGTTACAAGTTTCCATGCTTATTTAAAAATTCGATGCGTTGTACCATATTTATTTATTAGGAAATGTATATCTACCCTTATGAGATACATCTCATAACAACTTTTACGAAAAAAATATATTCATAGGTGTTCTAAATATTAATCTAAAAAATAAACAAAATCCAATCTAATCTAAAACTATTCTATTACTTTCTCAATCTTAGGATCATAAGTAAAGTTTTTTACCAATTAAAATCGCGTAACAAATTATATGATTAGCTTCTGTTTCTGCAAAATCTACTACTATTTTTGCATTAGTTTTCTCATGTATAGGATATTATTTATCTTATTACTATTAATCACATACATTGGTTCCTTTTAATGAACTCATCAGGATTGTAGTACATTTCCGTATTTCCACAAGTTATTATCTTGTGGCTCCATTTCAGAAACTTCGTAATAAATCTTGTAGGTTTAAATCGGGTGATGAAAGGGAAGATTCCTTCCAGAAAATCAAAAAGACCTTCGTGGATCATTTGGTATTGCGTGTTCTCCACATGGATCAGAAATTCGTCATCCACTGTAACAGTTCTTTCATACATTTTTCTGCCATCTCTCCTTTCCAGTTTAAAATTATTCATTTGTGCAGCGCACAGAATTTGCCGGCCGATTTCTTGTCAAGAGTGAACAATGGGTTTAGTTCCATAATGAAAATGAAGAATATCGACAAAAGCAAAACGTAGATGGTAAGACCGTCAATCTCACATTGGTAAATTTCAGAAGTGCTGCAGTTTTTAATAGTCCTTTAAATGAGATGCAATATGAAAATGACCGAGTGAGAAAAATAAAGGAGGAACCGAGTGCTGACAAAGTTTTAGACAGATATAAGATAATTGATGGAATTCTTTTCACGAAAACCAGAGATCGTGGGAATAACGGTTGGAGAGTCGTGGTGCCTGAAAGTATGAAGTTAGCCATTAGCAAATTCTTCCACCAAGATGAAGTAGCGAGTGGACATTGCAACAATCATGTCAAAGAAACGACAAGTACACTGTATTTCCGAGTGGTTACTGTAGCCACACTTAGGTGAAAGGGTTATTAAACTGTTTTAATTAGAAGGAATCAGTTTCAACTAATATCTAATTTATTATAACAAATAATTCAGAGAACAACATATATATATATATATATATATATATATATATATATATATATATATATATATATATATACATATATATATATATATATATATATATATATATATATATATATATATATATATATATATATACATATATATATATATATATATATATATATATATGAAATTGCTCCATAATCTCGGTTAAATGTCGGAAGGCGAAATTAACATTTATGTACCAACTAATCATAGATTCAATAATTTTGATTAAATTTAGAGGTTACATTTTGTCTCAATAAATTACTTCGAAATATATGATAAAATCTAACACTACAACTTACATTCCCCTTAAATCTAATAGGAATCACGGCCATTCACAAATGGGCGACCAATACTCAACGTAACGTTATTCAAAAATACAAAATAAAAAAGGTTTAAATTTAGAAATTAGTGAATATTAATCAATCACTCAAAATGCTCCCAGTTCCTTATACAAGCCACTCATTTACACTCATTAAGTTTTCAAGTTCACGACAGACTTTCGAAACAATTTCAGCACCAAACAATACCACTGGCCAATGTCAGTTTAGTTACAGAAAGGAAAACCTCTGATTTTGACTAATTTCAGGATGCTGAATTCGAAATTGATAGGCGTTTTAATACATTAGCTCGTATTTTTGCGTTATGCATTGTTGACAATTTTGGCATTTTGTAAAGACGGCTTCAGTTGTCATCGAAGTAACTGGTCTGACAATACTATTTGAGTAAGAAATAATTTAGATTTCACTCAGTTGGCAACAGATAAGACCCCCCCTTGTTGTTTACATATATATATATACAGTATATATATATACAGTATATATATATACAGTATATATATATATATATATATATATATATATATATATATATATATATATATATATATATATATATATATATATATATATACATACATAAAATAATGACTACCGGGAGTACGGAGATGATTCAAATGCTTGACACCTGTGTTCCTCCACTGCTTTGTTTGTTTTAGACCACTGAAACCAATTTAGAAAATAGGGTCTATGTGGCAGCAATGAGCGGCACGATGACGCGGAAAAAATAAGCGCAGACTGCGCCGTTATTGCGTGGCTCAGTCTTGCTCTTATGCATTGCAGTAAGTAATCTTTCAAGTGTACAAGTATTTTTTTTTTCGGGAGAATTGACTTGGAATTTTTACGTCAGTATCTTCAGTTTCATTGTATCGTATTTTTAGAATTGTTTGCCTGCGTTTACAGTATCTTTTAGTGAATTTATGGAACAAGTGGTTGTGCTGTTTCTCTAAGTTTCGCTTTCCTGTGCGAAATGTCACGTTCTTCCTTCAGAGGATTTAAAAACTCACCGGACAATTTTTTTATATCTGTGGCGTATTTAGGTTAAGTCGCAGATTAGATCGATAAAGATGACTTTAGTCGCATATTATTTTTTATATTTTGGCTGCAGGATCGATGATCAAGATAAAAAGCTGGGCCCCTCATGTGTGTTGTTTGTGTTGTGCGGCTCTTATTGCCTGGATTAAATGAACCAAACGAAAGATGCCTTTTGCTGTTCCGATGATGGTCGTCTAGTCCCCAGGCCGCACACATAGATAGACAGCCAGACACACAAACAAACTCTTTATTTTATTTATATTACACTACGTAAGTAGTGCACAACTTCAGTAACAACTGTATCGTCCTCCTGCATACTTTGCAACCATCATCCCTAAACAATTGACAATGCAATTAAAACATATTTCTACTTACACTGTTTGAAAGTGAAATTGTTATTGTTGTCAATTTAGTTTTAAACACGAAGATAATCTTATATTTTCATCGGGATATACTTTAAATATCAAGAAGGGAAAAATATTATAATCCGTAATGAGACAACAACCACACGGAAAACTTCTGTAATATATTCTGTAATATATTAGGCAGTTGTAGGTGAAAATAAATATCCCATTCCATTCTTCAGTGTACTCACATCAGCATTGCTGCGGTCTGCGTCTGTTATGGTCATAGTTCAGTTTTCTTATTTTCGACGATGTTGACGGAAACTTGTTTTGATATTGTAACATCCACTTACACTTAAAGAGATGAGAGGATCAGTTTGTCTTTGTAATATATATACAGGCTGTTTCAAAACAATACCGACAACTTTTGGGAGATGATTACTAACACAAAATTAAGACAAAAAGTATAAACCAACCTGGGTGCACAAATACTCCCTTTTTCGGAGTTATAGGTTGCCGAAAACATGAAAAAAATTAAATTTAAAAGTCCATAACTACACAACTATGGGGCCTACCTTAGTCGGGTCAAGACTTTGCTTAAGAACTAGTATGTAACCTCTGCAAATATGTATGTTTCAAAATACTAAGGTGCTTTCGCACCGTAGCCGAACTCCCTATTTAGATCCTAAGTGAAGTGTAGACCCGACTATGGCAGGTCCAATACATTTGGAGCTCATTTTGGAACCTGGTTGTTCTATACTTATATAATCTTCATTTGTGAATATTTTAACCAGACGAAAACTCAATTCAATATAGTGTTGTGTAGCTGTAAATTAGTGTAGGTCTGTGTTTCCATAGTTGCTTTAGATTCTTATGCAGAGTCCTTAAGCAACCATTGCAAAAATTGCAATTATTTCATCGGATTTAGTGTGTTAACAATAACACTTCAATAATATGTATATATAGTTGACTTTCAATGGTAAAGGCGGAAGATTTGAGTAAAATATTTAAACCAAGCTAGTTGTTTGGTATCTATACATTATTTTGTAAACTCGTACAGCAAAAGATATGGATTAACTTATAATAAGATTTTATTTTGCATATTTTACTAAACAGTTTTAAATACTGTTAAGGTGAAAAATTGGATTTTGCTCTCCCATCTGACGCGCATTTCATAAGTAATTAATCAGTTAATTAGTTACAGCTACAATAAAGGTATGGGTATTGTCAACAAGTTCCTAGTTACCTTTGCTATGTATAATCAGTTCATTTTAGGCAAAACCTGAATCCACTATAAGGGACTTAATGCAGGCAAAATAAATATATATATAAAATAAATATATATAAAATAAATAGAACTTAATAACTTTAGAACCACCTGACCAATCTCGATCAAATTTTCCACATAGGTGATGTTATACCCTAGGATGACTTTTATCATCTTACCTTGACGGTGCAACATAAGGGAGGGAGAAATATATAGAAAACTAAAACTAAAATAACTGTCTTTATGACTTCGTCCCCTTGAACCACCCAACCAATCTCGAATAAAGTTTTCAACATAGATGAGGTTCGGACGTGGGATAGCATTTATCATATAACTTTGACGGTGCAACTTAGGGGAGGGGAAGAGGGAGAAGTATTTAAAAATGATCGAAAGTGAACAATATCAGTGTCGAATCCATAGTTTTCGGGATCACAGAATTAAACAGTGACACTTCTGGTTCCGTTTACATAGAAATTGAGCTGCATCGCTTAGGGGAGGGGGGAACAAACATAAAAATGATTAAAAAAAGTGAACATTGTTAGTATCAAATTCAGAGTTCTCGGTGTTATTGTTTAAATGTTACCTGTATAAGAGAAAACAGTATGTATACTTCAATCACACAAGATCATTCAGTTATAATATTAATTCCGGTGTCCCGCAGGGCTCAAACTTAGGACCCTTATTGTTTCTACTTTTTATAAATGACCTCCCAAAATACGTTAAATATTCCAAATGTTTATTATATGCTGACGATTTAAAATTATACAAAGATATACAAGAAAATCAGGATGTATTAAAACTGAATGAGGATCTAAATAACATATATCAGTGGAGTATAGAAAATAAATTATATTTTAATACTACCAAGTGTAAATTCATGATATTTTCAAAGCAAAGAAGGTTAACTAAAATTAATCCCTATAAGATAGATAACAAAGTATTAGAACGTGTATATACATATAAAGATTTGGGTATTACTTTCAGTTGTGATATGTCTTTTAATAAACATACATTGTTGCTAACACATAACGCTTTAAAGCAATTAGGATTTATAATAAGAAACACGAAAATGTTTACAAACATTGATGTTATAGGAACTATTTTTAAAAGTATTGTAAGATCAAAGATGGAGTACGCCTTGGTGATCTGGACTACGAAATACGTAACTCAAAACAATCAATTAGAAGCAATTCAGAAAAGGTTTTTAAGGTATCTATACTACAAGAAAACTGGACAATCTGCAATTACTAATAAAATTTCGTATTCCAGACTACTAGGTGAATTTAATTACTCAACTTTTTCGGAAAGATGTGTTATTCTACAAGAAGTGTGTTTATTTAAAATAGTAAATTGTAAATTCGATAACAGTGAGTTTTTGCAGTATATCAAATTCAATATAAAATCAAGAACTTTAAGAACGAGGAAATTATTATGGTATGCAACTGGGAAAACAAACACATACAACAACTCACCTTTAATAAGATTATGTTCATTATATAATAATATAGCTAAGAGTATCGATGACATTGACTTAAGTTTGAAAGAAAGAATATTTAAAAAATTATTGAACAGATATTTGTGTGAAATTTAGTTAAATGGAAGACGTAATTAATATTGGATATTATTATATTAACTACAGTACGATAATGACATTTGATTATTTTCTTTTTCATGTTATTGTAATGTACAATATCAATGGTGAGCACATGGATGTGTGCATGTGAAATGTGCGAGATATGTATGTGTGTTCGTCCATATATATTTGCATGTATAAATATTGGTGTATGTATATGTTTATATATGTATATGTAAGTGTATATATGTATTATGTATGTATGCCTATTTCTAGAATGAGAGCATGAGTTCGTGCTTCATAAAATGTATGCATTGATCTGTGGAATGTCCGTATACAAAGTTATATACTGTATTTGCTTATTGCTAGCTTAATATTCTTAATATTTTCATTTATAAATTTCTGTTTTACTTATTATTATTATTATTATTATTATTATATAATAATGTAATCAATTGTGTACACCTCCTATAATTGGAGAGATCTCTCTGTTGGAGGAAATAAATAAATAAAAATATTACATATTTCGCATTTCATAGATGGATAAAAGAAAATGAATTATAGGATGGGAACGAATTTTATTTATTTATTTTTTATTTAGTCTTATTTTACAAGGCGAAGTTAAGGCTAATGATGCCTTGTCTTCCACTTGACCATGCAATGATCGAAATTTATAATACAATAATAATAATGAAATATGTATAAAATATATAAAACCCTCCCAATCACACACATACACACACATATATACACAAGCATCACATCACCTGCACACATGGATTATAAAAATAATTACATAATATAGTCACATTCATGTAGTGAACAAAAAGAACAAATAAAGGAAGGAGCAATAAAAATCAGCATTTTAGATGTTAGTAAATCTTAATAGACATATGGAGGATCTGCTCAACCGACTTCTTAAATGAACTGATTGTCTGACATTGTCTTGTGTTGGATGGAAGGTCATTCCACGCACGGATAGTGGAAGCAAAGAACGCATTCGAGTAGAATTTTGACGGATGTAGGGGAAGAGAAAGAAGTTTATTTACACCTGATCTTGTATTGTGATCGTTTTGAGCATTTAGTAGTTGCAAGCGTTGAAATAAGTAGGAAGGTTGTTCAAACCACAAAGCCTCAAAGAGAAGCGGGAGTCGATGCAAATAACGTCTATCGGCAAGTTTTAAAAGGCCCAGCTTTCTGTAGTATGGAGTCAAATGATTTGATCGTTTGACATTATAAGCAAACCGTATAGAGGCGTTTTGGATACGTTCCAAACGATACGCTAATTCTTCATTTAAGTCTGATAAAGCTACATCACAATATTCAAGGTGAGGAAATATTAGAGATTTTACAAGTAGTAGCTTTGTTTCAGTGGGTAGAATTTCCTTTAGTCTAGTGAGTGAATGCAAAGACCAGAACGCTTTCTTACATACAGCGTTAATGTGAGGTTTCCACTCAAGAAATTGATCTATTATTACCCCGAGATTTTTAACAGTTTCAGAAAATGGAATAATTGTTCCATTTATCTGTGCTGTTGGTATATTCGAACGATGCATTTGTATGAGCCGTTTAGATGAGACGCAAATGCACTTCGATTTGAGTGGATTTATGGTTAACCCATTTTCTTTTGACCACAAGTAAATGCGGTGCAAGTCGTCATTCATTTGTTGAATTGAATTGTTCAAGTTTTCGGGTAGACCTGAGATATAGATTTGAAAATTATCTGCGTTTATGTGATACTTGCAGATTGTAAGACAGAGGGAAGATCGTTAATGTACAGACAGAATAGGAGAGGGCCAAGGACGCTTCCTTGAGGGACGCCGTGAGTGAGATTCCGTAGTGCAGAAGAAGTATCGGCTATGGTTACAAATTGCTTCCGTCCCTGTAAATAATTTTAACACATTTTACAGCACCATTTGAGAAGTTAAATTTGTCGCCAATTTACGGAAGACCCTCTTATGTATAATTGATTGAAAAGCTTTAGAGAAATCTAGTAGAGAAAGAACAGTTACTTGCTTTCTATACATTGCTAGTTTAATATCGTCAGTGACGTAAGTAACAGCTGTAGCAGTACTGTGGTACTTTCTGATGCCTGATTGAAACGGATCAAAACAATTGTATTTCATTAGATGGGTTCGAATTTGATCACTAACAATGTATTCTAATACCTTTGAAAGAGCAGGTAAAATACTAATTGGCCAAAAATCATTAATACCTGTGATATTACTTGTTTTGGGAACGCTAGGACTTCAGCTGTTTTCCAAGCAGATGGAAAAGTGCCGCTCATAAGAGAACGGTTGAACATATTAGTGATGGGATTTAGTATAAAAGACAATTTGTTTTTATTAAATTCGATACTGATTTGGTCAGCTCCAGTAGTATTTGATTTTATTCTAATGATGACATTCATGACTGTTAGAGGACTGACACAATTCAAGGAAAAAACGTTTTCTGTACATTCTGGACTCTCATCAAATGTAATTTTAGAATCTGCACTATTTAAAAACTTAATATCACAAAAATTGTTATAAAGATCATCTGCAGTAAATTTATTGTTAGCCATAGTTTGTTTCCTACTGCTCTTGATCAATAATACATTTAACTTTTTCCACAAAAGTTTCGAGATACCAGTGATGTTCGCTAGGTTCGAGGCAAATTCCATTTTGGCTTTCCTAATTAAGTGTGTACATCTATTACGTCGATTATATATTTTTTAAAATACTTGTCAGCCTGTACTGGTTTATCTTTACGAGATTTCGTGTATTGTCTATAAGAGAAATCGCGTTAAACCATTAATTTTAGAATTTCTTTAGTTATCCATGGGGAAGAATTTCGCTATACTTTGCGTTTAATAAGTGGAGCATGCTTATCAAGTAGTGTTAATATCGTAGTATTAAATAAATTAAGTTGTTCATCTATAGACGAAAAATTGTAGATTACCTGCCAAGGAATATTTGCTGCATCAAAGAAAAGGGCAGCTTCAATTATTTTATTTAAGTTCCTATAAGAAATAAATTTTGACTGTGTCTTCGGAGAGTGTATAGAGTATCAGGCGAACACTAATCGTGGTAAGATATACCCAGAATTGGTAATTGTCCATAGTGAACATTTTTTGCGGATTATTAATTTTGTGTCAAATTAATATAAATAAAATCTTCTCTTGAAATAACCAAAATGGAAGACATTTCCTAATCGTTTCAGGATAGAGAGAGAGAGAGAAAGAGAAAGATGCAAAAGAGGATAACGAAACACCAAGAAAGGTGGATAGAGAGAGAGAAAGAAAGAGAGAGATACGTATATAAGTACGAAAACTAATTATCATTACCCTGTATGCTGAAGGACGCACACACTGATTACTCGGATTCTCGCCACTGATGTTTTGTCACTTCTGCGACCGTCGATGAGTCTCTGTTGGTAGCGTATGCTTTACGGGAAGGAAGATACTATCTGATGGAGATTCGAACCAAGAATTTCTGTTTGGAAGTCTTGCACGATACCAGTACTCAACCAATTACTCTACCCGAAACTTGTTTAGCAAATGGTATAGTATTTCTTTTTAAGAACCAAAACATGAAAACTGGATACTACAGATCAATTAAGTTTCTCGAATTGTCCCAGTAGTCCCTAAAGTTTGCCTTTATTTCCATAATTTGCGCTTTCCCAACCAGCGTCTGTAAATCGTCTCTACCATGATAAAAGTGTTTGCTTCCGCAGTCTTACAGATTGCTGGTTTAGTATGAGAAGTCACTCTTCGATTCTTTACGATACTTTGCGAAAAGAATAACCTTTGGCTTGAACAGGATCTGAACCTATATTTTGAACCTACACTACTCGTAAGTCTAGGACGTAACGCCTACAGAATCCTGCCACCTAAAACTATAATTCAAATATTATTAAGTTCAGTTCCTCTCTTTGGAACAACCTGGCTTCTTCCTGTAAGATGATTTACACCAAAGTGAAGGACGAAATTCATTTATTCGACGACCTGAATACAAATTAGTGTGCACTAAAACGACATAACAATCCAGTAAAAATTACATAAACAATAAGATACTATGCAGTAATTTGGCCGTGCAAGTTCGAAACTACTCTAATAATAATAATAATAATAATAATAATAATAATAATAATAATAATAATAATAATAATAATAAATATTCATCTTCACTGTACAGTTGCCACTTCAACGAATAATAATGTTATTGCACTTCTATACGTGCGACACCACGTATAGGTAGGTTACTCGAAGACAAACTAGCGAAAATTCTTTGAACATTAGGCAGTTGTCCCTTTCTCTCTTCCGTTTTCAGAAAACCCACTCACGTAATTTTTATCCATCATAAAGTCCATATGCCATGACTAGGGATCGATCTTAAGTATACGTAAAAGTCGGGAGCAGTACTACACATGTAATTGTCGAATAAGTTTGTCTGGTGTTACAAAAATATTTACATTCGTCCTGGTGCTCGTCGACATAGGTTCAAGTTCATTGAGGACTATAGAACACACTGGTTCTTTACATACTTTAGCCAAAATTGTAAGTCCCTTCGTTAGGAGCTGAGTTGTTCGGTTTAGTCTTTCCTAGTAATTATTATTGATAATGTTTAGTACCGATAATAGTTTTTGTCTTTGCGTGTTGTTTTTATTCTGTTCTTTTTTAAAAATATATACAAATAAATGCCATATTAACTACTCTTATTTTGAATGTAAACGCCATTTACAATTGATAAAGAACAAAAATTACACGTTCCGACGTAGCTGCAAAAATTAAGAAACAAAAGTGGAAGTTTCGAGGTTCGAACCCATACCCATGGACATCCAAAGTATTACAATAGCCTGTCTGAAACCGCTTGGCAAAGAGAATTACGCTTAATAAGAGTCAATTGTTTCATGTTCGATACTGCCCCTATTAAGTCAAGTTTATGTTGATTTTCATTCCTTAATCACAGAAGATGAATATTAGGACTGGACCTTTATGTTTAGGTTAGATTGTGTGAAAAAGTCTTGAAGTTTGGTCCGTTTTCAGTTCTGGAATATACACAGGCGCAGAAAGGGAGACTGTGTGTATAAGAGAGAGAAGGAATCAGAAAAAGAAAAGAGTAAATAGATAGGGAGATGAAAAACAGAAACGAATCTAATCTAATATAAATAAAATAAATCGTTTGTTTGTGTGTCTGTCTGTCTGCCTATCTGTGCCTCGCCTGGGGACTAGACGAGTGGACAGGGAGTTGCCATTTTTTTTACTGGTAGCTTGGTTCAGGTCCTAGGCCAAAACGAAGGGCTTTTTTTCAAAATTGCAACCAGGTCTCAGGAAGGCGTTTAGCGAGACATGTAAAACTAGTGGAAAGTGACATTCATAGTGTCACATTCATAGTTGTCATGGTCGCTGAGATCAATAGTGACACTTCAATTAGCAATGACTTTGAAATTCAGCTATCACTGTATGCGGGCTGCTGGTCACCTGCGGGGGTTACCGACACATGTGAAAATAATCCGAAATGACTGACATCAGCATCAAATCCATAGTTTCAGCGGTCGCTTCAATGAATGGTGATACTCCCACAGGCATTGACTTCCAAATACGATCCAATTGGCTGGGAGCTAGATTTATTTTTAAATTCCAACAAGGGCATCTTAGGACACGTTTACTGGGATATGTAAAACTAGTAGAAAAAGACCGATATTTTTCCTTTCGTTGTTCAGTTTGTTTACAATGATATTTTATCTAACATATGCAAAGAATGAGTATTTCAGCTATTACGTGATAGAGAAACGTTATCAAAGACAGAAAGAGACAAAGACGAATGAAGAAATGCACACCATATTCTCAGTGAGCACCCTTTTCCTCCAAACATATTTTGTCCAATGGACATTTCGTCCACATACATTTAGTCCAAAACATTTGTTCCAGGGACATTTGGTCCAAAGGACAATTCGTGCAAAAGACAATTGGTCCAAAGGATAATTGGCCTAAAGGACATTTCGTCGAAAAGACATTTGATGCAAAGGACATTTCGTCCAAGAGACAATTGTCCAAGAAACATTTCGTCCAGGTATGTTTAGGTCAAAGCACATTTCGACCAAAGGACATTTGGTCCGGTAACGCTTGGGGGTCCGGGTTTTGTTTCTATTAGAAGAATGATACCTATACCATTATGACTCAGTAGCTTCTTATTTCTTAAAAAAAATGAAATAGAAATTTATTCCGCAATTTTAATTTCGATAGAACAAATATATGCTGAGATTTTCAGAAAAGCGTAAACACCTGAAAACAAAATGACACAACAACAGGAATGAGGGAAAGATTCGAGTTTGAAGTATGTTGCTGCAATAACTGCTAACATGACATCTAAAATTTTAATGTTGTGAAGGAAGTAGTTTTAAAATAAGCGGTAACTAAAATTAATGGAGTTTAAATTTCAGTAAGTTAATATTAGGTATTCAAACCCTTGTGTTAGAAAAGTGAAAAATAATGTGTGGTAAGTTTCTTTGAAGAAATAATGAGAATAGAAAAATACACATATGTAAAATATATTCTTTTTAAAGTTAATAATACTCTTTAACAATCACATTCTTGGCTGCAACATTGTGATAAGTGATTGGCAAATATAAGATGGAAGTTGGAACATTTCGTTTAGAGCATAGGTATCTTTTCAGGATAACCACAAGTCTGGTTTCTATTCGTAGACTATTGATAGTGTGTAACTTCGGCAGACGTTAATACATAATTATTGAGTTGTATGACAAACCGGAATTGTTCAATTTTCTTGTGTTTTTATTTCAGCGTTACTCCTCATTAAAATACAGTATATACTTTGGCTTTCATATTAATTTTCTCGGTACAGTACATTTAAGATATCCATTGCAAAGTCTCAAACCAACTAGAAGATTCGCATGACCATGCGGAAGCAATGTTGTCCTCAAATGAAGGAGTTTGGTCTCCAAAGTGTTGTTTATCAATTCGTTACGAGGTGAATTCCTTAACCAACGAAGCTACAACTGTATTTCTGTGAAGCTAAAGCTGTATTTTTGTAAAATTATTAATGAAAGCAAAAAAGGTGGCCATTTAGTTTCAGGCGTTTACGTTCTTCTGAATATCTCAGCATATATTTGATCTATCGAAATGAAAATTGCAGAATAAATCTCTATTTCAAATTTTGTTTAGAAATAAGGAGCTACTGAGTAAGAGTTTTATAAGCATCACTTTTACTCTTCTAATAGAAAAACACCCCGAATCCCCCCAGCGTTACCGGACCAAATGTCATTTGGACGAAATGTTCTTTGAACTAAACATCCCTGGACGAATCTTGGACCAATCGTCTTTTGGACGAAATGTCCTTTGTTCCAAATGTCTTTTGGACGAAATGTCTTTTGCACTAATTGTCTTTTAGAGGAAATGACCTTTAGACCAAATGTCTTTTGGATGAAGTGTAGTTTGGAATAATTGCTTTTGAACGAAAAGTTCTTTGGACCAAATGTCTTTGGACGAAATGTCATCTGGACCAGTTGTCTTTTGGATGAAATATCCTTTAGACAAATTGTCTTTTGGATGAAATGTCCTTTGGACCAAATGTCCCTGGACCGAATGTGCTTTTACTAAATGTCTCTGGACCAAATGTCCATTGGACGAAATATCATTGGACGAAACGATCCCTGACCTTCTTCTCATTATGGAAAAGAACGTACAGTGTTTACTCGGATTCTTGCCAGTGATCGCCTAGCATCAGAACGTGCGCTTCCAGAGCCACAAGTTCACACGGGATAAAGTAGCATTTCGGCATTACGCACCTTTTTCAACTACTCGCAATACCGTAATTTTACTATTTAACTTAAGACAAAACCCTCCTCGAAATATATGCTCTTTTGGATACTGTATTTCTGACGATGCTTTCATTATTAAATATGTAGTTTCATTTATTGTAGAATTGCATACGTCAAAACAGTTAAAAACTTCATCATTCTTTTTAATTTACTTGAATTTGAACCCAAACCCTTTCAAGCGGATTTAAGAGAGTACTCTTCCAACAACTAACTTTTTCAATAAATGAATTTTTTTAGTCATATTAATTATGCTTTTGAAAACGTGTAACCAATACCTTTTTTAAATTTTAAAAAAAATCCATGATTTATACGTCGTCACTGAACATAGTTTACATTTTTACATACTGACAAAAGTACATACTGACAAAGGTTCCCTCTTTTCTGCCTCTATGGGGCCGCGGTGGCTCAGTGGTAGAGCGTTCACCTCTAGTGCTAGGGTTCTCGGGTTCAAACCCTGCTCCCGCCAAGTGAACTTTGTGGTGGACAAACACCGTGTGCGTGGGTTTTCTCGGGGTTCTCCCGTTTCCTCCCACTTTCTTCATTCCATCATTTCATTCATCTCTCATCATCACCGTCTCCTTTAGCCTAACCGGCATAACCGTGGGACGTAAAACTCAGATTTCATTTCATTTTTTCTTCTGCCTCTAGAACCAGCCATGTTGTTTTTAACGAATGCCAATTTACGAATTTTATTAACAAAGAGAAGCTGCTCTACTAACTCCGGTATCAATTTCCTGTTGCGTATTAATTGCTGTGATGAGTAACAGAAAATATTATGGCGAGTATGATCCAGGCGGTTATTAATGTCGAGGAACATTGGACATGTTGTTAATCGGATTATGAAAACAGCTGTTTTCAAGGCTAACAAGTATATTCCAGAAGATTTCTAACTTGATTTGAATGCAGGGATTTCAATCACTGTGTAAAAGAAACCATGCATTCTTAAATGGAAGATTAGAACACAGAATACCTTGATTTGAAGCTCATCGCCTTTCCCTTACTCCATGGCACCTATATTATGATTCACTGGAGAGAAGTATATTGTTCTTCCTGCGTCTAGGAAAAACGCATTGGAATAGGTTAAAAGTAGAATTCTTAAACGAACGTCTACAGTCATGTAAAAGCAGACATTACGAGTGCACTATAACTTTTTTCTCCTTACTTCTTTCTCAAATCAATAGTAAACATAAATAGAGATGCACACTCTTTTATTTTACTGTTATTATTCAATACAACATTTTACAATTTAGGTAATGTTATAATATTTTTGTCCTTTCTGTTCTCTATCTACATCTTCAACTTCTACAAGGGCAAAGCAGATTTAGGTAAAAGAACTTCGGGGCCACTTTTCGCCACCTTGTATATTCAAAGTGTTAATATGACAAACTGGGAGAGCGTAATATCCAGAAATAGAGGGGAAAACGAGTCTTAAAATTTGCCGAACTCACCGCATATATGAAACAACGGGTTATTAGATGACGGCATGGTAGAGTGAGGAGCAACTACACCCCACGTGCAAATTGTCTCGAGTTCGATTCAAGCTCAAGTATTTTTTGTTTTTTTGCTTTAACCAAGAAAGTAGCCATTTGCAGCTAAAAGTAAAATATTATTGACACATATTATGATTATAATGCATCAAACAATAGAAATATTCAAATCAGTTGTAAAACCTTGCAATGTTCTACGTTAACTAGCAACAAAATGTAACCTATTCCGTAAATATATTGATATCATGAGTTATACTACGGTTATCACAGTTGTGTAAAAAATACACTTCGTGTATATGTATCATACTTCCAGTAGTACCAAAGGGGATTTCCCCTCATTCTCCTTGTAATTCGCACACTATCCACAGATTCTGGCACGAAGCCTCAAGAACATTTTTTACGCAATGAATGTGGTAATTATAATATAACTCGTGATATCTATATATTTACGGAATATTTTACATTTTGTTGCTAATTAACATAGAACATTGCATGTTTTTACAACTGATTTGAACATTTCTATTATGTGGTGTTCTATAAATATATGGTGAATTAATATTTTACTTGTAGTTACAAAGTGTTACTTTCTTGGTTAAAGCGAAAAAATAACTTGCTCAGGAATCGAACACTGTACCCTTTGCACGTGAAGTGTAGATGCTCCTCACTCTGCCACGCCGTCACTTGGTAACTTAAAACGTCGTATCATATATGCAGCTAGTGGGAAATTTTAAGACGATTTTTTCCGCTATTTCTAGCTATTGCGCTCTTCCAGTTTGTAATATTACCACTGTTCATTACTACCTCGCGAAACATGGCCCGGAAGTTCATTTATCAAAGTCTGGTTTCCTCTTGTTAGATCTATTCCTGACTTCAAAGTAAGTAATACAAGGTAACAAATTATAAGAGTGCCAATGTAACATTGCTCCATGCTATTGGTAACACTGGCCAACAGTGAGAATGTAACTGGAATGAAATGTAACCGACCAGGTTGATAACGAAAACGACAATAAAAACTGGAATTAGCTCTCGTTTCTAAGTTAAAAGGTGGTGCATTTAATTATATTAATTATATTTTATTAGCATTCATTGTCAAGCCCTTCCTATATAGGCTTCAAATCCCGCTGATTGTAGACAAAGTGATTAAGTTGCCTGCAATGCAACAATACCTGTTTATATTCTGTCGCTATTTTTAGCCCGGGTTCGTAGCAACAACGGGGAGGGAAAGGAGAAGGGAAAAGAGTGGTGAAGCATGTTTCATTTAAGCGTAGTGTCTGTCTGTTAGAAGCTGTGCTGTTTTCTTGTGCTGGAATAACGTGTTATTGAAGTGTATTTAGTGGGTGTGGTCATTGTAATTCCTGTGAATCAATATTCCTCTCAAATTCGTAAACAGTGCTGACTATTTTTGTTGCATTTGCGGACAGGCCACATTGAAATTGCAATGGAAGCCAATAACACCATATATTAGGAAGACGTACAGACTGTACTTTGGATGTGAATTAGGGGACCAGGAAAAGTCCTGGGCTCCTCATGTATTTTGCATATTTTGTGCCACGAGTCTTCATTCGTGGTTAAACCGTAAAAGATCTTCCATGGGCTTTCCTGTATCCAGGATCTGGCGAGAACCATCAAACCATGTGGATGATTGTTTCTTTTGTATGACGACTTCGCTAACACATGGTATTTCTAAGATGAAAAAGTTTTCCTTAATATATCCTAAGATACCTTGGGCCATGTGACCAGTGCTTCGCGGAGATGGACTGCCTCTTCCTGTTCCACCTGATTGTAATAGTGACGAGGGCAGTAGTGAAACTAGCGATGCACCATCACATTCAAACCCCAGTACTTCGAAAGATCCTGATTTTGTGTGTAACGATGAGTGTACAGAGAATCAGAAAATAACACAGTGTGAACTTAAAGACCTAGTAAGAGATCTAAAATTGCCAAGATATAGCTGAACTGTTGGTGTCAAGACTACAACAGTGGAATTGCCTTGATATGACGGTAAGAGTGACTGCATTCCGTAACCGCCATAGGTCATTCCTTCCAGTTTTCGAAAGTGAAAGTAACTTGGTATTTTGTAGTGATGTAGAGGAACTAATGACAGTTATGGGCATTGACTATAAAAGTGATGAGTGGAGGTTGTCATCGACTCCTCCAAAAGAAGTCTTAAATGTGCCCTCCTGCATAATGGCAACTTGCTACCATCAATCCCAGTTGGAAATGCACCTTACATGAAAGAAACATATGATAACATGAAACAATTGTTATTGCGATTGAATTATGATAACTTTGAATGGCAAATTTCCGGGGATCTGAAAGTCATAGGCATATTACTTGGGCTACAACAGGGCTACACCAAATACTGTTGCTTCCTGTGCATCTGGGATAGCCGAGCAAAAACAATTCATTATAAAAAGCAAGATTGGCCTAAACATCAATCATTTGAACCAAGACCTTACAATGTTATGCACGAAGCACTTATCGAATCCAAGATCATAACTCTCCCTGCTCTCCATGTAAAACTGGGCCTAATGAAAAACTTTTAAGGCCATGGACAAAACTGGGGAAGCATTTCTCTATTTGCGCGAGAAATTTCCACGTCTTAGTGAGGCGAAAATAAAAGAGGGGACTTTTTGGGACTACAGACACTTAAACTGTACAAAGATGAGCATTTCAACATCATCCTGACATGTGATGAAAATTTAGCTTGGGATGCCTTTGCTCAACTATCAACATACATTTTTAGGAAATAAGAGGACAGAAAACTATAAGGATCTTCTGGGAAATCTTCTGCACTGCTACGATAGACTGGGGTGTAGCATGTCCTTAAAGTTACATTTCTTAGATTCCAACTTGGACTTCTTTCCTGACAACTCTGGTGTTGTAAGCGACGAGGACGGAGAATGCTTCCACCAGCAAATTTTGGACATGGAAATGAGATATCAGGGAAAATGGAATGCATCAATGTTGGCCTATTATTGTTAATCACTAATCAGGGTATCACCAGCAGAAAACTACAAACACCCGGCAAAGTGGTTGCACTTTCAGTGATCTTCCTTCGAGGGATAAGAACAAGGTAAATGCATGGATAATCTCATATAGGTAATAACGTAAAATTATCGCAACTTCAAAACGAGAGCTAATTTTGCATTTTCATTAACGTTTTCGTTATCAACACACCCGAAAACATAAAGATTAGCTGTTCTCATACCAACTATAGAAAAAAAAGTTGGCTAATGTAATGTATGGGATTCTAAATCCAAAGGTTTTAGAACGGAACCTGTTAGGGATATTTTTGAAAATACATTGTGCATCGCTACTACTCGTTACTTTCGGTGAAATCACATTTAATAAAATAATAATAATAATAATAATAATAATAATAATAATAATAATAGAGCCTGTCTTTACTGTTATTTGCATGGGACAACACAACCCTCTTTAATGTTTTTATTTTTCAGTCACTTAAAATTAGACTTCATATCAAACGCACGTGGGTAATGGGTTACTTTGTATGGCATGTCCCATTCGTTATCTATACGTCTAGTCCACCGTTGAGCAGTCTTTGCAAAGCCGTAGTTATGGGACTCGAGCTGGGTGGTTGCCTCAGGCGATAATAGCAACGGGGCGCCAAACGAGCAAGAAGAAAAGTGTTGGAAATGAGGAAACGACGTGTCGCCCCAAGAAGGAATTTGCGCCGTATTAAATCGATATTATTGTCAATTAGCAATATGCAATTTTCGGTTTTAATACAGAACTGCATAGAATAAAAAAAGGTAAGCAATAGCTAGAATTATTTTCTTCTAATAAATCCAGTATTCCAATAAGAGATTCCATATCCGTTACATATTTGTTTGCTTGTTTGTTGTTGAAAGTTCAGCATCGCTTTTTAACATGATACGAAATATAGACCTGTAGTTTAAGGTCACAAAGTGGAATCCGAACCTAGCATCGTAATGTGTTCAAATTTTTAAGACAGTTCCACAGGGAATCAAATTCTGGACCGGACACGTAGTTTGTAATTGTTCTATAGTTTTATGTTGTGAAACGAAACTGACTTGTATTTTACAGTCTTGATGTTCTGTCCTATTTACTAAACGTAATTAGGTAAAGACAGTAAATCAGGAAGGCAGAGATATGATGTCCAAACTGACATCAGTTTTGCCACACTCTAATCTCTGGAGTGGGCTGAAAATTAGTACCAAACTGAAACAAAAATGGCTGAATTCATTATTTTATACAAGTGTAATATATGGCTCTATAACACGAAACTGAAAGAGGTAAATAACTAGAACACTCCGCCCTCTTCCAAGATTGTAAGTAGACAAAATACTCTTTTTTAAAAAAAAATACCTTTTAAAAACATCCAAATAAGAGGAACCCGAAAAATCTTGGAAGTAGAGGAAACTTTTGTTGCGCATAGCAAATATAGCAGTGGCCGCGAATTAAAAGGGAAAACAGTTATCATCTTCAGTATGTAATGTAACGAAACCAAAGGCGCCTCTATTTCAAAGTGACCAATAAACCGAAACGGTATTATGGACATATATGAAAAAATATAAAACTAGGAACAAATCAATCATCTCTGAGTTTGAGTGTAAACAGTACGTTATAATAAAATATTAAAATATAAATTATTGCACTTTATTCTCGCCTATTTCACGACCGAAGGAGGATAATAGACTGTAAGAAGAATATAAGGTAAGTAAAGTGACTTTTGTAAAACGATGTACAACCGATCCAGGGTCCTAGAAGCTTCCCTTAAAGACATCAAAAGAAAGAGATGTAGAGAAAGTCTTACTGACAGTTTTGAATATGTGACAAGTATTTGTTAAATGGTGCTGAATTCGGTAGAATTGTACCAAATTTTTCACAAAAGGGGCTGAAAATGCCAGCGTGGTATCAAAAGGCTGAATTTGGTCATACACTCGACATGTTAGAGGTATCGACAAGAAAACAATTATCCTAATTCTTACGCTTTCAAAAAGTAATTACTCCAATATTTATTTCAGGAAATTATTCTCAAAGTTTTCTGCGAACGAGAGTAATTTTTTCAGTAGATCTGTTCTAGTTTCCATACGGTGAAAAGCATCATACAATAAATCAGCATTAATAGAAGAAGTGTATGTCAACAAAATATTTTTAAAAATATTAGAACCATTTTTGGGAAATCGTTGGAACAAAATAAACCTATAACAGTAATGCTACCCTCTCTGAAACTTTTAAAGAAAGAAAGAATTCTGCAGTATTTTACAGTGATTAACGCAAACTTTATATCTGAATAATTCTAAAGCAGGGATGCAAATAAGCACTCGGCAACTTGCCCCACGGGGCGAGTGGTTCATATGTACTTTATTTGATATCATACCGAAGGTAAGTAAATCATTTATTTTTGAGGAATGTTGGCTAGTAGCTTTTTTTGTTGGGCGAGTAAAATTGTATTGCTTATTTGCATCGCTGTTCTAAACATATTCGATAACATTGTATTTTTTAGGAAGATATCATAGAATATTTATTTAAATTTCTAAGGAAGAGGGAGAGGAAGAAGTTAAGTGAGTCCTGATATTTAATTGACTGACTGCAAGAGTGGAAATATGAAAAACTTCAATAAATACATACATCATATTGTGTTAAAATCTAATCATATTTACGGAAGTTATTGTATACAACGTACATATATTTAAAAAAAAAACTCAAGGGGGGAGTGAAGGAAGGTCACTCTTTTGTACTCGATTGATTTTAAATCCAAGTACTGAAAAATATCGTGAAATCTCAATACCACACTCCATGAAAATCTAACATTTTCATGAGGTATATTTTGGGTATTACTTTTTAAACATGAGAGGCGGCATGATCGGTATATATTAAGGGGTTTAATTTACTGTTAATTGTTGGCTAATTTCAATAAGTTTTGTATAAGCTATCTTAAAGCTGCCAAAAAAAGGTAGCTATACTATTACATATACTTTATTATTTAGCAATTTTCAGCTCCATGGAACGTGAAAGATTGTGAAGCTTAAAATAAAATGTACGAAATATCACATCAAAATGAAATAGTTGTTAACCGAAATTATTGTGAAACTTTTTTCAATGGGAGGACGGAGAGAGAATAAATCCCATGCGAGAGGGTCCAATTGACAACGTATTTTCGACTGATTTTAATCAGAAGCACCAGGAATTATGGTGAGCAGTCAAAGAAAATGTATAATAAATTACAATATATTAAAACTAGTCAATTTTATAAGATTTTATGATGAAACTTGAAAAGAAATTTTGTAATTGGAGGGTAAATAAACTAGATTATTCTTTACCGGTTTTACTAAATAGGGGATGATCGAAAACGCCTCAAAGAAAAGTATACAACATGTTACGAAAAATCGATGATTTTTAACAAAAATTATCGTGAAACACAGTCTTGAAATTGAGGACGAAGTGAATTCACGCTTACATCCTTGACAGATAATGCGATAAAAAATTTACATATTTTGTCATAATCGAATAACTTTTATGTGTTTTTAATAGTACTCTTAACCTTATATCATGGGAAAACGTTTACCCCCTTTTATCCTCTATTATCAATTCATTGCAATCTTAAATAATAACGTTATTTCTGTAAGTGAAACGAAGGCACATACTAAGGTTCATCAAAATCGGACGAGTTGTACGAGAGTTATCGTGCAGCGGACAGAAACACAAATGTCAATAGAGCAGAGTATTAGAAGCTTCACTAACGCTCGCTTTAATTACACGAGAAAGAGGAATAATACTTAGTACTGTACTTTTAATCAAACTAACTATCTAATCTGACAGAGTAACATACTTGGTACAGTCTAAAAGTACTCTATATAACAGTAAATTCTACATTTTTTAAAATTTTAAAATCAGTTCTTTTACACTGAATCTGCTGCTTCGGAGTTCATCCGTTGCTCCTGAAGCCCATTAAACTAAAGTTCGTAAAATCGAAGGATGAATGACTTCTAGAGTTAGGAATAAAATTCGAAAAAATCAGTTTAAAGTTTGAAAATGAAATGAAATGAAACATTTAAGTTTTACGTCCCACGCTTATGCCGGTGAGGCTAAACGAGACGGTGATAATGAGAGATGAATAAAATGGTAGAATGAGGAAAATGGGAGAACCCCGAGAAAACCCACGAGCACGGTGCTTGTCCACCAAAAGGTTCACCTGGCGGGGGCTGGGATCGAACCCGGGACCCCAAGCACCAGAGGTGAACGCTCTACCACTGAGCCACCGCGCCCCCCAGTTTAAAGTTTGGTCTACGTACACCTTGTCTCAAAAAGGTTGAGCGCATTCTTTATTGGTGTTTTGAGGCAAAAATTTTCTAAGTCCAGCTTCGGGTATCTTCGGGAAAAAGTAAGCCAGGTTCGAACCTCCAAGCCAGCCTTTGCAATCGGGAAAAAGTTAGCAGATGTGTTTTTCTTCTTTTAAATATAATAAGACTTGCTACCAAGTGTTTAAAAAAGCAACATTGATTGAAATACTTAATGATACAATATTTCGAAACCTTTTATTAATATGAGCACATGCTTGTTTGTCATTTAGCTTTCTATACGTAATGGAACATTTAAATACGTTAAAGAATCTTTCCATATGTAAAAGAATGCTCAAAATTAAGAAATAGAACATAATTATCGCCTGAGTACTAAAATAAAAGTCAAAGTGGAACAGAAACAGCGTTTGTAATGGATATGAATGTCATAATTATCTTGAGATTCGTTATACATCGCTAGAAGCTTAGTTGTAGAAGTCCTTGTGTTAGCTCATTGATAAGCTGTCGTATTTCGAATCATAAGGTTGTGAGTTCGAATACGACCTGGGTCGATACTTTTTTTAAATTATATTTTCCGCAATGCATGAAAAATTATATAAAATAATTACATTAAAATACATAAGTTGTTTTTATATAACATAATAAATGCAGAACATAGTACTTATTATGTTTAAAATATAACATCTGAGATAATTTTCACAGTAGGTCGGTATTATATATGAGGATGTAAATACAAGTTAAGAAACTCGTTCAATAGCAATAAATAAATCATGTAGTGTATTTATTTGCAGCTATTTGTCATATAGAGAGTAATTCTCAACATTCATAATATAGAATGTCATTTATGTTCTTGAAAAGTTATTCGATGCATAAACAGAGGGTATAAACAGAGAATCCAAAGTCGGAACGCTCGCAAAAAAATTCATGAACCCCAAAGGTCACGTGAGCAGACTGGAATTGTCCTTATGAAGCATGCCACAGCAGAAAGTCTTTACATAGATTTTCAATTCAATTCCTGATATATGCTTTTGCAATGTGGAAGTGGTGATGCCTTGAGTCGCCCTCTCTCGCTCGCTCGCTCGCTCACTCTCTCTCTATTTATAAAGAATATAAAAGTGGATTTATGTGTGTGTTTCAACATAATTCTGATATATCTAGAGCAATTTTAACTATATTTCTTACAGTCTGGAAAAAGAGTACTGTCGGGATACATATCAAAAATGCTAGAAACGGGTCGATATTATTATTGATTCCATAGTTTCGTGGTCGCTTAGGTGAATAGCTCTACTTTCAATTCAAGTCCAATTAATCTCCCATTAGCACCCAGGGTGGTTACGTAGCGACATAAAGATATCGAAATCAACCGATATTAGAATCGAATCATAGGTTTTCAGCGCCGCTAACAGTGCAGCATTTCCCATTAGTCCACATTAGTCCCACTGCCTAGAGGGCAACATATTTGCAGAGTGCAAATTTTAAAACTTGAATAATATTTTAATTTTTTCCGTATGAAAAAGTTAAAAATCATGAGCAAATATACTATTTCACGAACAATCCTCTTTTACTATTCTAATATGTTTAATAATAGCGTAAGAAATGTAATAGTAATTCAGAACATGTTTCACAGTTGTTATTTTTTCTTACATAGTTGTAGCTGTAGCATGTAGTGAGTGGAATTTAACTGTAATAAATTCACTAATTAACCATATTCGAATTAAGTTTTATTTTTAAGTTCGGAATGAAGGGGCGGAGAAATATGGAGTTATTGGGGGCACCGAGCTTTTCTACATTTTATTTTCAAGATCTCTACTTTTCTTTTGTCATTTGTTCCTAATAAAAAAAGTTCAGTCACTTTTGGATTGTCATAGGATAGTAGGAGTTGGATTTTGGGATGCAGCCTGTGAGATTTTAGAGGAGCTAACTGCTTGAAAAAATATTTTTGAATCATCTGTAACATATGAAATAAGGATATGTATCATAAAAAATTGAAAGTAACTATGTCTGCGTAATCATCACGGTCAAATTGCAAAGTCAAATGAATTGACGTTTGGTAATATAAAATCAGGCTCCAATCCCAACTGGGAAGTTATCATACGCGTGTCACTTTCATTATAATACATATCCTTAGGGGGAGTAGAAGTCCGAATTTTTGCGAAAAATTTAGTATCTCACAAGCCGTTCAACTGAGAGCTGAAATTCAGCATATAACTCTTTATTAAAAATAAAGAGAATATGCCCTGGCATTTTTTAAAATTGTCTGTTATGAGCGGGGGGACGGGGGTGCATTTTCTATATATTGGAAATTGGTAGTGGGTTGATTTGTAAAAATAATCGAAAACGATTGACATTAGTTGAGAAAAAAATTGAGTAATGCAAACTAAAGTTCTTTTTGAATTTTATACCCACTGCTTTCTATTTATAATTGCTGAAGCTGGTGTTTAATATATGGAGCGTTCCGAGCATAAGGCAATCAAGCCATAAAGTTAGAGAAAAATGGCCATAAAATTTGTATTCTAAACTTAATGATATGGGCATTTCCAATTAGTACGGCATGCTTAATTATATAGAAAATTAGTTTCTCTCTCTCTCTCTCTTTTTTTTTTTTTTTTTTTTTTTTTTACGTTGGTCTACTTTTCCTTGATTCGAAACTTTTAAATTTCACCCTATTTTCTACTGAAATGTGTCTGTAAGGCAACAAAGAAATAATTACATATGATAAATTTAAATTCATTTTAATTCGGAAGATGAGAAACACTTTGCCATTATATATCGTAAAGGTCAGACCCACCAGTATTGTAACAAAGAGGTGCTTGAGCCAATGACGGTAGAAATTCAAACTCCGATAAGTGATAATTTCACAGTCTTGTTTTATTACAAGTGTAATCTCTTTAGTCAATGGAGAGGAGGACGTGGGTCATCCGTCAGAGTTGATGTCGATGGGTTTTGGTGGGTCGGAGTTTGTCGCAATGGTTCAGAGTGGTTCATAGTTGTTGGTGGGTCAGAGTGGATCACGATGGTTGATGGGTCAGAGTGGGCCAATGGGTCATTTGGGTGGTGGGTCATAGTGGGTCATGGTGGGTCGTGGATCAAATTTTCATTGACCCACACCATCTCTGGTTAAAATTGTACTAAAGATAAGAGGCACCGAAGATGCATGTCGGCTATTATGCTCAAATTTTGCGCATGGATAGTACTCCACCAGAAAGCAATAAATCTGAAACGGTTCACGGTATGACCTCCTAGAACTCGAGATGTAGGGGTTTGTCTGATTGGCTAAATTAAGACGTCAATGATTTATCCTTCAACAACCAAGCTTTTTATGATCGTTTCCGTGGGGAAGTCAGAAGAACACGTGCCTAGTAATCGTAATATTGATAGTTCGCGTCCACCCCGGGGATTTTTTTTTTGTGTTTTTTTGTTTCACCTAAATATAAACAAATCACACATATAGGCATTTTAACATATTTTGGGAGAGTAATTTTGTGGTTCGTTGGCGTTTCATCGCGTCTCTGCCGCTGGTAGTAAAGTTTTCAATATGGAACTTGGGCCATCACGGATCGTCGCTGCAGGGCCACCAATTTCTGGCGAGAGGTTAATAGTTGACCATCTGTAGTCCACCGACGCTTACAGCTTAGGGTAATGAACGATGTCCTTGCCTTGTAGACTTCATGACTACCGACGTCGGCAGTCAACTAGCTTTTAGTATTCCTTTACTAACCATCTATCGTTCATGTTTGTACACGGTGTTGTCATAATAATAATAATAATAATAATAATAATAATAATAATAATAATAATAATAATAATTATTATTATTATTATTATTATTATTATTATTATTATTATTATTATTTGTAGTAACAGTAGTATAATTGATGATAGAATAATTATTGTCTATGTATTGTCTAGGTAGGACTACACACAGGATTTGGCTCGTTTTGGTTCGACTTGACTCTAATCCGAGTCGAGTTGGAAGATATTTTTCGCGCCGAGTCCAAGAGTAGACCTCAAAGATGTCTGTTTCGAGTCGAGTCGAGTTTCAAAGAAAAGTCGTTCGTGCCCATCCCTACTAATGAGAGCTTAATCGGAGTTAAGCGAAATTGAAAGTCTCACTATTTATCTAAGCGACCCCGAAAACTATGAATCTAATATCAATCATTTTCTAGCAATCTTTTATATGTATCCCCCTCCCATTCACCATAGGTAACCCGACAGCACTCTTTTTGAAACTATAAGAAATGTGGTTAAAATTACTCTAGGCCAGTGGTTCTCAATCTAATTCCTATCACGATTCCCTTTTATCACACGCTCTTGCCAGCGACCCTTTTATAATTTGTTTTATAATAAGCTTGTGTGGGATTTTTAACATACCTATTTCTATAATAGTAGAATCCATTTTTTTTTTGTTTATAGTGAACAGTGCCATGGAAAATCATTTCCCGGGGCGAGAGTATAGTACGATGTCACCGTATATATGAGTGACGTCGACAGACTAGCTACGAAGCGCCACCATGGTTGGCACGAAGCTCAATAACATTTTCAAAATAAACCCTACCTTTCCTTAATTTTTAGCACATTTTATTACGTTTTTCCTTCTATTTTACACATGTGCACATGCACTTTCCTAACTTGAGTAACACATTTCCTCCGAAATGTGTGGCCCCTCTTTTCGGCGCCCGGCACTGACAGTGGATACAGTAACTGTAATATCTATATTCCCAACGACGAAGGTGCTGGTTCAAGATGGATGTTAAACTCCTTCATTGAAGAGGCCATTAACGTATCCGATCTAAGCCTACAACTTCTTGACCAAATAATAGAATGATCATGCGACAAGTCTTTGCAACTGGTTTTCTGTAACGAAGACTTGGACAAGTTCTGCCTGATGAGGAGAGAAGAATATCCTGGTCTGGTGATTGCTGCTTTAAAAGTAATAATCCCATTTGCTATATCGTACTTGTGCGAAAGTGTTTTTTTATGGTAAACATTAAAACAAAGATAAGAAATCGCTTATCAGTTGAAAACGGCTTGATAGTATTCGTCATGAAGATTGAACCGGGCATTGCTGCACTAGTGAAATTACACCATGCTTAGGTATCTCATTAGGTTTTAATTTTAATTGTATTTCAATGTGCAGGTTTTGTTTCATGCGTATTTTTCTAGTATTTCTATATACAGTTCTCATTAGTTTTATATCATACCTCTTTGATTTAAATTCATTTTTAAACAACTCTACTAACTAACTAACTCTATGGCCTATGGAACCCGGAGGTTCAATGCCGCGTTCACAAAAGCTCTACACTGACTTCTATCCTTAGCCAATTGGATCCAGTTTCTACTTTGTATTCTTATCTCAGCGAGATCCATCTCAATATTGTCCTCCCATCTGCCCCTAGGTCTTCCTAATGGTCGTTTTCCGTTTGGTCTTCCAGTCAAGACTTTCAAAGCGTTTCTACTTTCTTCCATTCTAGCTACCTGACCTGCCCACCTAAGCCTCCTAGACTTGACGACCCTAACAATGTTGGGTAACCGTATAAATTATGTAGTTCCTCGTTATGAAGTTTCCGCCATTCCCCATTCCCGTTCCTCTTGGGTCCGAATATTCGTCTAAGGATCTTGTTCACAAATACTTTCAGTCTATGTTCTTCTCTCAGAGTAAGCGACCATGTTTCGCAACCATACAGAACAACAGGCATGATTATCGTTTTGTATATTTTAAGCTTCAAATTTCTCGACAGAATTCGCGACGACAAGAGACTTTGAACCGAATAGTAACACGAATTCTACACCCTTTGAAAATGTTCAGTAGACTTATTTTTTATTGTTCTTTACAGTGTGTATAAAAAATAAAAGTATGCCTATCAGAACAAAATTAAAAATAATATTTAAAAATAATTTCTGGTATTAGATTCTAACTATATTTGTCTCTTCCGCCTATCTTCGCGATCCCCTAGGGGCCGCGACTCCCAGGTTGAGAAACCCTGCTCTAGGCATACATGAGTTATGATGGAACATACATACATATACTTTTATATGTATAAATGCAGATAAGAGAGAGTTGAGAGAGAGCGATTAAGGAATTACCGCTCTCAATCTCTTCCCTTTACTTTTGCGATTCGTGAATTTCTTACGTGACAGTTTGGGGCTAGCTAGTTGTTTGTCTTGAACCACGATCCGATTTTCGATATGCTCTACCTAAATGCTGTAATGCGAATATTGGGAAGTTATCTGCGATGAAAGTAGCTGCAAATAAATATATTACATAACTTATTTATTGCTATTACACGATTTTTTAAATTTGTGTTCAATATTCTCACATAACACACCGACGTTCTGTGAATACCTCAGATGTCATATTTTAAAGATAAGAATTACTTATGTCGTGAAATGATATGAATATATATATTCAACTGATATATACAACTGATGATATGAATATATATATTCAACTCATATATACAACTGATGATATGAAAATATATATACAACTGATGAATTGTAATGTAACTATTTTACATAATTTTCATGCATTGAGGAAAGTAGAATATCATAAAGGAATCTCACCTGAACGGGTATCGAACTCACGATTTAAACGCTCGGTGGTGTACCACTGAGCTAATATGACCGCTTTCCGGAAGCTGCTTCTGAAATATAACTGAGCTCATACGTAAATGCTCTTTTCCGTATGGAAATCACAATGACGAAACGAGAGTGTGAATACATAGTCTCGAAATATTGTATCATTAAGTATTTCAATCAATGTTACTTTTTTCTACACTTAATACCATTTCAACATGTCTTATTATATTTAACAGAAAGAAAAACATATCTGTACATCTTTTCCCGATTACTAAGGTTGGCTTTGGAGGTTCGAACCAGGAGCTTTAGTTTACTGTTTTCCGAAGACACCCGAAGTTGGACTTCGAAAGTGTTCGTCTCAAAACTGCTATAATCATATCGCTCAATCTGTTTGGTATATGGTATATGTTTTTATACGTGTAAAGTCAGTATAACAATTCATTTTTTAAACAGCTTTTCGTATGTATTAATATTCCTTTATAAAAACTGTTTTTATTATTATTATTACGGCTCACCATTTTCAGATTTCTTTCGCGAGTCGTTGACCAAGTCGTTCGCCACCAGCGTTGCCAGACTCACAGCTCGGAATTATTCCAAAACCTGATCGAACTTACGCTAGATTCGGCCAAATTATGCTAGATCCTCATAATTACTAATTCAGGAGTTAAAAAAAAACAAAGTTGAGATACGATAACGTAACTTAAAATACACAGAGAGCAAGAATGCATGGATAGAACTCAATACTTCACGCACCAAAATTTTAACTCAACTAAATTACTGCAGTCGTTGCCAAACTCAATGGCGTATATATCGTATAAATGAATGCAAAGTTTTTGTTTACATATTTTGAAAGAAAATTACTTCGCAGCATAAGCGGAGTTGGGAATCGTCTGCTGGGGGAGGGGGCAGATTTTTGGTCGGTCTCGGAGCTGTCATTTCAGGAATAAATATGATCATGAAGTCAGAAGTAAAGATGGTGAAGTTGTCAAAAAGTTGGGGGGAGAATGGCCCCCATAGCTCCGCCCATGCCTCGGAGTTAAAGGATTAGAAAACCCTGGGTGGAGCCACAAAAAAAAGCCCAAAGCCGTTCCGAACTTACTTAGGAAAATAAGACTGCCTGTATGGTTTACCGAGTGTATGAATCAATGGAAGAGGATACATTTCTGCCGTTCTTTTTCTTCCCACGACCAACTTCTCCAAGTATTACGGCTTTTTGATAACTTGCTGAAATTGTGCTAGATTTGCGCAGGATGCTAAAAGCAAGATGCTAGGTGCTAGAGACATGCAAATTATGCTAGATCTAGCATCATTATGCTAGATATGGCAACGCTGTTCCCCACAATAGGCGTGTCGTGCAAGTAACCAATCACACGTCAGGTACTAGCTTTTACCTATTGCTTTCTTCTCACAGCTCAGAACATTGGTAACTATGGATAGACGTACATCAGTAATTACTTTATGGGAGTTGGAAGGTTATTCTGCAACTGCAGCTAGCAGGCGAGTAGGTGTCCCGGCCTCTACAGGAAGGCAATGGATTCGGAAATATGGTGCTACAGGTCAGACTGGTAATTTAGGATCTCCTGGTCGTCCGCATGTGTCAACCGAAGCCCAAGATGCGAGATTAGTAAACGAAGCCCGGTTAGACCCACTAAGGACGTCTAGACAGATAAGGGAAGCTTCTCTCTTTCCTGGTAGTAAGCATACAGCTCTGCGAAGGCTTCGTCATGCTGGGTTACGTGGCCGTGTTGCTGCCGTGAAGGAAAAACTCTCAGACGACCACAAAATTTACCGTCTCGCGTTTGCACAGGCGAATGTGGGTCTCAATTGGGAAAACGTAGTTTTCTCAGATGAATCCATAATCACAACATCAAAGGAGGGACGCCGTTTTGTGTATCGTCCGAGAGGCACCCGATATGACCATGGATATGTGGCTGCTTGCAATCGCAGTGGCCATGTATCTATTTTATGTTGGGGTTGGATTTCCGGTCGCGGAGCAGGACAGCTTCATAGAATTGAAGGACATCTGGACAATGCTCAGTACTTAGACATTATCAGTAATATCATGGTGCCATCTGCTTCAGCCTGATGGTGTAATTCAGTTCCAGCAAAACCAGTCGCCAATACATAATTCCCGTGTGGTTCAGGAATGGTTCGCAGGGCACCCTGAGATTGATTTAATCGACTGGCCGCCTCGTGGAACAGACCTCAATCTCATGGAAAATATGTGAGCAGAAGTAAAGCGTACTCTAAGGGAAAGTTGGCATGAGGCAGATCCACCAAGAACTCAGGATGACCTGTGGCATCTTGTTTCCGAAGCATGGCTGGAGGTAGGGGAAGGAGATAGATTTGTCACCCATGTAATAGATTCCATGCCCAGAAGAATGGAGCGTGTAATAAATTCAGAAGGGTCTTGGACACAATATTAATGACCCCGCCTTAACTCCCGAAAACAGCCCTTTTCAGGGCTACTTAAACGCTTCTGAAAATATTTCTAGAAGTAAACCACTCCTTGTATCCGATTTCTGTGCAATCCTACTACCAAAAGAATTATAATTAGCTGTAGGCTTTGAACTCAAGACCTCTTCAGTGGCAAGTCCGTACTCTACCAGTGAGCTAACATGAACACGCAAACCTAACCTGAAGAAACACGACTTTCAATTTCTGGTATTCGGTGACAATGATGCTCATATACTTTGCAAATGTTGTATTCAACTTGGGATATTCTGCAACACACACACACACATAAACAAAGCGAAAGAGAGAGAGAGAGAGAGAGAGACAGAGAAAGAGAGAGAGAGAGAGAGAGAGAGAGAGAGAGAGAGAGATGAATACACAAAGCATATTCAACGTATTCGAATGAGACTCTAAGTAACGACATTCCGTTCTAAAGAGAATATGTGTTTCTTCCCGTGACGTTAAGGGGATCGGGAAAAGCTATGTGTCTTGAAGCAGGATACGACTTTGGATACTCTGTTTATACACTTTCTATATCCGTAGGAATATACTGTATTTCACGAATATAAATAACATACTGTAATGAGAATATTGAGAAGTTAAATCTGTATGACAAATAGCTGCAAATAAATACACTACATAACTTATTTATTGCTATTAAACGATTTTCCTAACTTGTATTTAACATTCTCATATATAATAACGACCTACTGTGAAAATTATCTCAGATGTTATATTTTAAACATAATGATTACTATGTTCTGCAATTATTATGTTATATATAAACAACTTATGTATTTTAATGTAATTAACATTATTTTATATAATTTTTCTTGCATTGCGGAAAATATAATTTTAAAAAAAGTATTGACCCAGATGGGATTCAAACTCACAACCTTATGATTTGAAATCCGACAGCTTACCAATGAGCTAACACAAGGAATTCTACAACTAAGCTTCTAGCGATGTATAACGGATCTCAAGATAATTATGACATTCATATCCATTACAAACGCTGTTTCTGTTCTACTTTGACTTTTATTTTAGTACTCAGGCGATAATTATGTTCTATTTCTTAATTTTGAGCATTCTTTTACATATGGAAAGATTCTTTAACGTATTTAAATGCTCCATTACGTATAGAGAGCTAAATGACAAACAAGCATGTGCAAGGTTCCGAAATATTGTATTATTAAGTATTTCAATCAATGTTTCTTTTTTAAACACTTGGTAACAAGTCTTATTATATTTAAAAGAAGAAAAACACATCTGCTAACTTTTTCCCGATTGCAAAGGCTGGCTTGGAGGTTCGAACCTGGCTTACTTTTTCCCGAAGATACCCGAAGCTGGACTTAGAAAATTTTTGCCTCAAAACACCAATAAAGAATGCGCTCAATCTTTTTGAGACAAGGTGTACATTGAACGGTACGTTTCTGTCTGTGTATACATTCATTACGACAACCTCCCCGAATACACCCACAGATATCAAAAAATAACTTTTTTTTAATATGTTTAATTCTGTTATAATCTTAAATTCGATTAATTTCATTTCAGGACCAGTAAACTTTCATTTTTCATACTGCCACTCTCAACAAAAATACAATCTCTTTTTGTATTGAAACGTATTTTACATCAAAGAAATGAACCTCCTAATCTATGGGTGCGAGTCTCTGACAGAACTAAATTTAAAATTACAAATATTACGAATGTTGTAAAAAAACATTAAATTAAATATTTAAACACGAAATAACTATTCTGTAAGCACTGTGGTTTCATTGACAAAACTGGTAAAATATAATATTCCACTGCATTACAATGCTATGCAGGAATCTTGCTGGAAATAAATATAAATTTGTGAGAATATGGCTATTATTATTTACTATTATTATATGCAAGCCCGTTCTTCGTACGGGTAGAATAGGTTTATGGGAAATATTTGAAAGTTATATTTGATCACTCTTTCCGCATTACGTAACTTATTTGAACAAATGTGAAATAAAACCCCTAGCTCGACCATGTTCAAAAATATGTTTCATACGATGCAGTATTTATTCTTTGCAAGAAATCTAAATTCTCTTCTGCTTTTACGATTCTTTTATTTCGAAGTGAGTTGATAAAAGAGAAATTTCCCACATACTCAACATGTTTAAAAATTCATTTCAGACGTTTCAAACACTTTGACACACTGTAACCTCTTTTGGAAGCATAATTTTCGAAAACGCTGGGGCATGTCCACATGATGACCTCGTTAAGTAAAAAGTGTATATACCTAGTTTCATATCCTTGGCTTAGAAGATATTTAATTTTCGCCGTATATATTAACTCCTCCACCCTCTTAGGATACGAATTTTAATGAAACTGACATGGTTAAGAAATGGCTTCAGCCAAGTGCTAACTATGTTCTAAAATTTTCAATCATTTTTCATGAGATGAGACGGAAGTGGAATTTCCTAGAACGCTGGGTTGCATGTCTACTTGGATTTTATTATAAATTTCATCTTCATACATGAGAGATTTGAAAGATTCTGTATTTTTAGCAAATATTTTAGACCTTGACCCCTCCCCTTAGGATACGTATTTCAGTGAAAGCGATATGATGAAACCATGCTCTAGAGTAGTTCTAAATATGTTCAGTAATTCTCCTCGAACATTCTATGATGATGAGACAGCAAACGCCGATTTGAATGTCGAGAAATAAGTAAATTAATTCATCCCTCCTTCTGCTTAAAAGAATTTTGAAAACTCTAAAATACGTATTTCATTCTTTTTAGTTCAGAGTTGGTTTACGAAAATTCACATTACGAATTTAAGCGAATTTCACATTTCATGATATTTTCTGAATAAATAGTGGTAATTTTTATTATTATAGAAATCGTCTCTTTTCTCCGTCTTTAAGAGGGCAATTTCCGGAAACATACGTTCAATTATTTGTAGTTAAGAAATCAAAGCAGAATTTCACACCTCAAACGTAAGCAAATGCAGAAATTTTAATAGGTAGACACTATCCTCCATTCTCATTTTAGGACAGAATTTTCGGAAAACCTAAACATGTATTGGTTCGTTTCTAATTGAGTTTAATTTTGAAATTTCACGTCTCCAATATAAAGAATTCTTACATTTATCAAGAGGATATTATGATGGCAGTAGAAAATAAGAATGGGAAGGTAGTCAGCGAGAGAAATGAGGTCATAGGAAGGTGGAAAGAATACGTTGAAGACTTATATGAGAGTAGGAATAGACAGTGTAGCCTAAATGCTGAAGTAGAAAATGAAGTAGGCGAGGATGATAAAGGATTCTTAGAGATGAGTTTGAAAAGGCTATATCCGAGATTAGAAATGGAAAGGCAACTGGAATAGATAACATACCAATCGAATTCATTAAAAATATAGGAGACAAGGGAAAGAAAGAATTGTTCGGATTATGCAAGGAAATATATGAAACAGAAGAATGGCCAAAAGACTTTCTGAAAACGATCATGATACCGATGGCTAAGAAATCGAACCCAAAGAGATGCGAGGATTATAGAACTATTAGTCTCATATCTCATGCAGCTAAAATTCTCCTCCGAATACTGAACAGAAGGTTATATGAAAGAACATATAAAGAAGTTGAGGAAGTGCAGTTCGGGTTCAGAAGAGGCAAGGGCACAAGAGATGCAATTGGATTATTAGGGGCGATCGGTGAAAGATTTATAGAAAAAGGGAAAGAGGTGTATGTTATATTTATTGATCTATAAAAGGCTTTTGACCGCGTGAATTGGGAATTGTTGTTGGAAGTTCTAACGAAGATAGGGTTGGAATGGAAAGATAGAAGACTCATAAGAAACTTATACATGAACCAACAAGTAAGTGTTAGGATAGGGGAAGAACTGACGGAAGAGAGTGCAATTGGAAGGGGAGTTCGACAAGGATTTTGCCTCTCGCCAACACTATTTAAAGTCTATCTAGAAGAGATAGTGAAAAAGAGTTTACATGATGATGATGGCATTTCGGTAGGAGGTAGAATGACTAAATGCATAAGATTTGCAGACGATATGGCGCTTATTGTAGAATCTGAAAAGAAAATCATTAAAATGTTAGAAAAAATGAGAAAGGGCTTTGAAGAATATGGGATGAAAATAAATGTTAGAAAGACGAAAGCCATGGTGATTGGAACGAAGGGGTCTGTGTCAAATATAAAAGTAGGAGGGGAGAAAATAGAACAAGTGAATAGTTTTCGATATTTGGGTAGTATTCTTAGTAATAACATGAAGTGTGAACTTGAAATAAAAGCAAGGATAGGAATGGCGAAAGAAGCCTTTAGGAGGAAGAAAAGTCTGTTTTGTGGGACCTTGAATAAAGAGTTGAGAAAAAGACTCATAAAATGCTTCGTGTGGAGTGTTGTACTGTATGGGGCGGAAACGTGGACATTACGTAAAGGTGATGAAAATCGACTGGAAGCCTTCGAAATGTGGGTGTGGAGAACAATGGAAAGAATTAGTTGGGTCGAGCGGATAACGAATGAGAGAGTGTTAGAAATGGTGGGTGAGAAAAGAACACTTTTAGATATTATTAGGAAGAGGAAGAGAAACTGGTTGGGACATTGCCTAAGAAGAGATTGTATCATGAGGGACGTCCTAGAGGGTAAGAAGGCGGGAAAGAGAGGGAGGGGCGAAGGAGACTACAATTAATGGATTATATAAAAACAGAAGGATCATACGCGAGGACGAAGAGGTTAGCGGAGGACCGTGGAGCATGGAAGCTTCTCAGCTGCGGCAAGTGACCTGCCAATAAAGGCAGAATACCTATGATGATGACATTTATCATTTTCTGAAAATAAATGAAATAAAATACAATTGAAAAATTAATGTTATACGAATTACTCCTTTCTTGTTTAGGCGCGGAATTTTCAGAAACTGTGACAAACATGTTCAGTTATTTTTAATGGTTAGTTTGTATGCCTAGTTTCATCTTCCTTACCTCAGGGATTAGGAAGATACACTATCCTATTTACGCCCCTAAGGATACATATTTCCAAAAATCCTTCTTTATCCCTTGCGTTCGTCAAAAAGAGTATTCTTGCTAATTATAGCATTATGGCTTGGTCGATAATGAGTAACTCACTTATGCTGTCTTATATACAGTATAGGTTATTATTATTGTTATTATTTTTGTTGCTCTTACTGATGATTTGAAAATACAATGCTGCAAATAAAATTGCAGAAACGGTCAAAGACATCGCGAATGATGTAGGCGTGAAGTATGTAGGGTTTAAGAATGTGGGCGCTTGTTAAAAATGTTGGAACAATTGCTCTAGAAGATCCCAAAACTTTAGTTTAGAAAACACAGCGTCTTGTATCATTTCCTACTTTATAACACTACAACGAATACTCTATAAGAACATTGTACTTCTGTTAAATTACCTCGCTGAACAGTACTAAATGATCACCGAAGGCTAACATGAAATGGAGGATTCACACAACTAGATCAGCTTTTTCTTGAGTTAACTAAACATTAAGTATAATACCGAAGTAGCATTATAGATAAACTGAGACTGTAGAAAAAATGAAGCTTCCCTCTAACAGTTAAAAGAATAACAGAACATAGACGCGATAATAATAATATTAATAATAATAATAATAATAATAATAATAATAATAATAATAATAATAATAATAATAATAATAATAATAATTCAATTTCTTAAAAATAGAATTGAAAAATAGATAGAGGAAACTGCAGTCTGGTAATAATTATAGGAACCAGATTAAAACGTATTAGCTTTTCTCAACCCACTGAGGAAGAGAAAAGTTGAAAGTAAGAGATGAAAGGTAAGAAAGGAGTTAGTAAGAAGAAGAATGCAGTTGGTCGATGATTTGAAAAATGGTATCAAATATTGGGAATAAAAGGAGAAAGCTGAAAACCGAGAAAGGTGAAAGAAGAATTTCCAGACCAGAACCTAAGGAAACACAAAATCACACTCACATCTCCCATTAGTCCCAGTACCTGCCAGCAGGTAGAATATTTAATAATATAATTATTAAATTATAATAATATAATTATTATTAAATTATTAAATTATATGGTCTATTATTATAATATTTAATAATATAAAGAATATTTAATAATAATAATAATAATAATAATAATAATAATAATAATAATAATAATAATAATAATAATAATAATAATAATAGACCACGATAGCTGCTGCGACTAAGTTACTGCGTACGATAGCTCTTGAAAGAAAGCAAATTTTTATTTTATTTTATTTATTTATTTATTTTTTTGCAAACTATGGGTAGAGTAATTATTTCAGAGGAGCTAGTTAATTGAAGTGATCCATAAACCGAAAGTGGTAGAAATCAACCTTTTCCAAGTTTTAACGTTGACCACTATAAAACAAAAACGGTTTTCGGCAATCCATTAAGCCTTTCAAGAATATTTTTCATCTCCTTTCGTTACCAACCGAAAGTAGTCGAAATAAAGCATTTCCGGTTTCACGTTGAACACTATAAAGCAAAATCGGTAAATAGTTACGAGCGGCTTTCTGTAATGGCAAATCCTTCAGATTGGATCTGACAAGAGTTTACCGAGAAATAAATTACCACACGCAAATCAAGCCCAAAACTTGGCTAAACTTGACCAGCAAATGTAGAGATCTTAATTAGGTTGAGGGCTGCCCAGCACCGAATTTTGTTCCGATTCGGCCAATAGTTATCAAGAAAATGCTGCTGGCTAATTAAGTAGTTATCGAGAAATAAGGTATGAAACGCAACCCGCGTCCACCCTGTTGTTGCCCGAGTTTGACCACAGAATATGCCAGTACTTATTCATTAGGGAATGGGCTAGTATCTCACAAAATTTAGTAAACATCCAGCTAGTATTTAATTTAAAAATAAACTCTAGTAAAAACCGTAAAGAGGATTTTATGTAATATGTTCTCAATTAATATGGATACCGGAATTTGTATCGTATTTCTTTCAGTTCTGGTATTAATACAGAGATTACTGTCGAGATGGAATACACTCTTGCGGTACTTAATGAATTACATAAAATCCTTTCTAGCTCTCCAATCTATAACACTCAATTTATAACCGGAAGTCATTGATATATGACACTTCTGCTTTTAGTATAAAGGTTAGAGTCGAGATAGAACATATTCTTGGGACACTAAATGATTATAAAAAACCGGTTCTCCTTATCTGTTATCTTTTCTAATCTATTGCGATCAACACTAAAACCGGAAGTAGTTGGATTTTGCTACTTCCGGTTTGGAGTTTAAGAGAGATAATAACTTACCTGTTCCCACAACGTTAAATTGATTCCATAAAACTGCTTCTCCCTATATCTTATAGTTTATGCTCTATGTAAATTAAATTGAAACCGGAAGTTATAGGTGATTTCTACACTTCCTTTTTACTAGGGTGTTAAGTACGAAGATGAAAGTTACCCCTGGAATGCTTTATAGAATGCCGAAAACTGCTTCTTACTATATATTATCGTTTTCGCTCTATAGTGATCAACGTTGAAACAGAAAATGGCTCAATTCTTTTACTTTCAGAATTTACTAGCTTGTTAAATGTGAAGAAGGTTATCCTTGAAAAGTTTAATTGATTGCCAAAAACATATTCTCGTTATCTATTATCGTTTTTGCTCTATAGTAATGAGTACTAAAATCGGAAATGGTTCATTTCTAACATTTCCAGTTCTACTAGAATGTTAAGAATAAGAATAGAGATTCCCTTGAAACGTAAAATCGATTGCCCAGAACCGCTTTTCGCTATCCATTATCGTTTTTGTTTTTTACTGATCAACGTTAAAACCTGAAAAAAAAATCATTTCTACCATTTTGTTTGTCGAATGACCTCTATTAATGAACTCTCTCGAGAAAATCACACTATCTTCTTATTGAAAATAATAATAATAATAATAATAATAATAATAATAATAATAATAATAGAAAATTCGCATCCTTTCAAATGTTATCTTTCGAAGTAACGGACGTATGTATGTACGTACGTTTTAACATTACGTTATTACAAGTTCTACTACGTGATCCTAATAATAATAAAATCTTAAAGATGATCATGTTATATTTTGTATAGTGGTTTGGGAACCAGAAGCTCTAGTATATTTATTTCACTTCAGATTTGAGTAAAGGGATCACTGCCGAAATGGAATATACTCTTGGAGCACTTAATGAATTACCAAAAAAAGCCTTCTCGCTATCCATTCTATAACGCTCAATACTATAACCGGAAGCGATTGATTTCTACCCCTTCAAGTTTTAGTAGAAAGATTAGAGTCGAGATAGAACATATTCTTAGGACACTTAATTGATTACAGAAAACAGCTTATCGCTAATTAGTTTCTAATCTATAGCAATCAATACTAAAACCGGAAGTAGTTGGATTTTGCTACTTCCGGTTCGATTAGAAGTTTAATAGAGATGATACCTGTTCCTACAACGCTAAATTAGTTCCCAAAAACAGTTTCTATAACTTATAGTTTTTGCACTATATAGGTTAAATTGAAACCGGAAGTTATAGGTAATTTCTGCCACATCTGTTCCTCTAAGGTGTTAATTATGAAGAAGAAGGTTATTCTTGAAACTATTTATCGATTGCCGAAAACTACCTCTTACTATCTATTACCCTTTTCTCTCTGTAGTGATCAACGTTAAAACCGGAAATGGTTCATTTGTACCAGTTCATGTTTTACTAGAGCGCTAAGGGTGAAGACCTAGATTAATCTTGAAACGGTTTTTCGATTGTCCATTCTCGATGGCTCATTCGTACCTCTTCCGGTTTTATTAGACTATTAAGAATGAAGATGAGAGTTGGCTATGAAACGTGTAATCGACTGCCAAGAACCTCTTTTCCCTATCTATTACCGTTTTTCTTCTATAATGATCAACATTAAAACCGGAAATGACATATTTCTACCACTTCCGGTCGGTGAATCTTCTCTATTAAAGAACAACCTCGAGATAATTATTGTATCTTTCTATTGCAAAAACAATTTAAAAATTCGCATCCGTCCAAATGTCATCGTACGGAGTAACGGACGGACGCTTGTACAAACATTATGATGTCACAAGTTTCACTACGTAATCCTAATAGTAAAAACAGTAAAGATTTACGTAATATTTTCTCAATTGATTTGGAAATCAGAAGTTGTAGTATATATTTTTTTTCACTTCCTAGTTGAGTAGAGTGATTACTGTCGAGATGGAATACACTCTTGGGCACTTAATAAATTTTCCATTCTATTCCCTTTTCGCTATATATTCTATAACACTCAATGCTTAAACTGGAGGTGATTGATTTCTGTCACTTCCGGTTTGAGTAGAAAGATTAAAGTCGAATTAGAAAATTCTTTTAACACCTAATTGATTACTAAAAACCGCTTTTCTCTATTTATTACGGTTTCTAATTTATTGTGATCAACACTAAAACCGGAAGTAGTTGGATTTTCCCACTCCCGGTTTATTTAGAAGTTTAAGAGAGGAAACGATACTTATTCCCACAACGCTAAACTGATTTCCCAAAACAGCTTCTCCCTATCTCCCTATGTAGATTAATTTGAAGTCGGAAATTATAGTTAATTTCTACTGCTTCCGGTTTTACTAGGGTGTTAATGATGAAGATGAAAGTTATCCTTCACACGCTTTACCGATTGATGAAAATTGCTTCTTGCTATCTTTTACCGTTTTTGCTCTATAGTGGTCAACAATAAAACCGGAAATGACTCATTTACACCACTTCCGATTTTACTATAGTGTTAATAATGAATATGGGAGTTGTCCTTGAAACGTTTAATCGATTGCAGAAAACCGTTTGTCGCTATCTATTACAGTATGTGCTCTACAGTGATCAACGTTGAAACCAGAAATGGCTCATTTGCACCACTTTCTGTTGACTAAATAATCTACGTTAACGAACTTCCTCGAGATAATTACTCTATTTATGTATTTCAAAAAACAGAATCAAAAAAATCGCATTCGTTCAAAAGTTATCGCGCGGAATGTTACGGTAAGTTCCACTAAGTTATCGTAATAAATAATTCATATCCCCGACCCCGCCACACACACACACTAACTTATGTACACACGAAAGTATATCTGGTAGTTCCCATATGCCTATGCTGGTAGCTTGAAACAGAAAGAGAGAGAGAGAATCTTATTGCAGCTTTACACAGAACGCACAATTACTAAGAACATCAATTAAAAAAAGAGAAAAAAAGAATAGTGGTTAATGAAACTTTCAAAGATTGGTACCACTGCTGCAACATACACATGCAATTCTTCCATAATGATTGATTCGTAAGATGATGTATATGGGTTTCTTAATGACAGTGTAATAAAATGCCTTCAAATTGACCACAAAATAAAAAGTTAAATTTCTCTTTCAAATTTTATAAAATCGAAGTCGATGGTCATTATGGAAACACTCTACAATAACAATATATGCAAACAAATATTAATATACTCCAAGCTTTCCACTGGATGCCAGAAAGCTTCGGATCATATTTGATGTCATAAGCATAAGGAGATGTATATATATATATATATATATATATATATATATATATATATATATATATATATATATATTAGGTCCTATACTATTATACCAAATATTTAAATTGGGCAATTTCCAAAATTCAAGGGATGGGCCAAGGTACCCCTCCCGGGGTGCACAAATGTACCTATGTCTTATGATAGGAAAATGGACCAATATACATGACCATATAACCATATAAGGTAATAGGACCTCATCCAAGGGGATAAATTGAGCCAAAATCAAACACGTGAATGTATTAAAATTTGGCAATTTCGTACCCATGAAAGGGAACGAGGTGAACCAACCAAATTTATAGTAATCGCTATTAGGATCCTATACTATAATACCAAATATATAAAATGGGTAATTTCCAAAATTAAAGGGGGTGGGCCAAGGTACCCCTCCCCAAAATTTAAATGGGTGCACACATGTACCTATGTCTTATGATAGGTAATGGACCCCTATACATAACCATACAACCATATAAGGTAATAGGACCTCACCCAAGGGAATAAATTAGGTCAAAAACGAAACACGTGGATGTACTAAAAATTTGGCAATTTCGTACCCATGAAAGGGAACGAGGTGAACCAACCAAATTTATAGTAATCTCTATTAGGGTGCTATACTATTATACCAAATGTGTAAAATGGGCAATTTCTAAAAATGAAGGCGTGGGCCAAGGTACCCCTCCCAAAAATTTAAATGGGTGCACAAATGTACCTATGTCTTATGATAGGTAATGGACCCCTATACATAACCATACAATCATATAAGGTAATAGGACCTCATCCAAGGGAATAAAATAGGTCAAAAACGAAACACGTGGTTGTACTAAAAATTTGGCAATTTCGTACCCATGAAAGGGAACGAGGTGGACCACCCAAATTTATAGTAATATATATTAGGGTCCTATACTATTATACCAAATGTGTAAAATGGGCAATTTCTAAAAATGAAGGGGTGGGCCAAGGTACCCCTCTCAAATTTTTAAAGGGGTGCACAAATGTACCTATGACTTATGATAGGAAATAGACCCTTATACATAACCATACAACTATATAAGGTAATAGGACCTCTTCAAAGGGGATAAAATGGGCCAAAAGAACAAACACGTGGTACAACGTATTGCTTACGTTTATATTTTGGCAATTTCGTACCCCTAAAAGGGAACGAGGTGGACCATCCAAATTTATCATAACACATACTAGGGTCCTATACTATAATACCCAATGTCAATTTCCAAAATTTAAGGGGTGGGCCAAGGTAACCCTCCCAAATTTTTCAAGGGGTACATTAATGTACCCATGTCTTATGAAAGGTAATGGACTCCTGTATACGCCCATATAATTATATAAGGTAATAATACCTCATCAAAGGGGATAAAAAAAGGTCAAAAATCCCCGAAATTTGAATTTTTGGCAATTTTTTACCCATGAAAGGGAACGACATAGAAACCCAATACTGATAGAGGTACATACTATGATCCTAGGCTACCACACCCAATTTTTAGATTTGGCAAATTTCCAAAATTTAAGGGGGGTGGTCCTATGTACCCCTGCCAAAATTTAGAGGGGGTGGTCCTATGTACCCCTAGGTCATTGAGCCCGAGCCAAGGTCATTGACCTTTGACCTATGGCGTCACAAAGGTCGGGGTCAAAGTCCAAACTTTCCTCAGGTCACGCCATTACTACTATAAGTCGTGGACGTCAAAGGACGCAACACGAATGACACATGATCTAAGAGAGGTGCTTAATCGTTAAAGTGTAGCTAAGATGTCTCGCTACTATAAGAGTGATGCATGTGTGAGGGCGACGGATAAGCAAGAACCTAACTTTGAAATAATACTAGGCTAGCAGACCTCTTATCATGAAACCACCAGAGGATTAGTCTAGTACTCGGGACTGGAACGAATTGCGTGAATCCTCTTATACACTGTTCTCTCGACGCAGGAGCAGAGTTACAGATAGGACTTGTGTCCGTATTCACTGACTGAGAGTATTGTTTTGTGCTTCAGCCTGCGTTATATTAATGGAAGAATATGTTTTCAACATTTTTGTGCTGTGCTCTATTTTACAGGGTAAAATTTTCGATATTTATTCCAGACGAATTATGATCGTCTGTAGACCAAAAATTCCACTTTGCGTATTTCACATTCAGCGCAATGTTAGGTACAGTATGAGTAACAAAGCAGTAATTTCTCAAAGATTTCTGTATTTGATATTTCTCAAATATTCAAGTAACACTCTGACATGCCCTCATAATATTGAAGCTACTATTTCCACCGGCTACTGATAGCTGCTACATTGGAAAAGAAAATATTCGTTTGCTTGTAGAAAACTATATTACTATATTGGATAGAAAAAACAATTTGATGTAGCCATCGTTTGGTCAATTTCCACAAAAGTGTTTTTGGGAGGGATAGTTTCTTTTTCCTCCTGAGGTTCCTCACATCATTAACCCCAAGTGTAAAGGAACCAGTGTGTTCCTGTTTGGGTTCACAAAGACTGTTATTAATGATTTATTGATTTATGTGGACAATGATGTTGGCGACATGTTTCTGTTAATTTTATGTGTGTTCAGTGGAGTTTCAGTTTATTCCTAAGAAGGACAGAGACGAGTATAATTTCTAACAAGAAATATGCGTGTAAAGAACTTACGCCCAGAACTGTCAACAGCCAACTGATTGTTGTTTTGCTGCATCAGCATTTTATGGATATTATGTGTTTATTGTAGTTGTTTTCTTTATCTTCTAATAAAGTTACGAGAGACACCTTCCTGACTCCTCCAAACACGTAAAACCACACCTCCTATGACGTCTGGGACTCGCTTTTTATGTCAATGAGAATAGTTGCCGAGCCTGGGGGCTCTCCTTAAATAGCCCCGGTTACTTCCGTCTTGAGGAGTAGCGATACAGATTTGAAGCCGGGAGTAACGGTTCAGAGTTGAAGTTAGTTTCGGACTCCTTCTACGAACTGGCAAATGCCCGCAGTATCTTGCCAGTAGTCCAGGACCTGATCCATAGAGAGTGAGCGAGATACCAAGAGACCAGAGAGGAACCAACGCACGCCCGGACGTCATAATGAAGGTACACCTTTCCTGACTGATAATCCTATCCCAAACCCTGTCTCTCTTCTATTCATAGAAATTCTCCGTAAGTTACTCTAATATCCCCAATGATCTTTTTCTTCAAAGGACAGTCGTCCGAATCCAGTACCTGTATTGCGAGCTAAATTCCCCACTTTAGTTCTTCTGACGGCTTGTGTGTAGGTGGAGTTTCCTTTCCTTTTTTTCTCCCCCACACACCCTTTATATGGTGGAGATGTGTCTTTCTACTCTTTCTTTTTACCCTTGCTGGTGTCTTACTTGCTGGATAATTGTTTTTGCCCTGTTAGAAAAAATCTCTACATGTTTTTAGTTCAGTCTTCTAGTAGTGCATGTTTTTCATGTTTTCTTTTCTGACTAATAGCTGTTGTTGGAGCAGGCATTTCGGTGCCGAGTCTAGACTGGTTTTCTGGCGGGAGTGTAGCACACGCATCCCGATCGAGACCAGTTATTGGGCGTATCTCCGCAACAGACGGATGGTTTCACCAGAGTGGAGGCCAATAAGCTCTCTTTCTATTGGGTCTTTCGCATTTCACTACTTTTCCAGTGAGGCGTTTTGCCGAGTCTGTGCGAGGTTTATTGCGTTGGTATGGACGTACCCCGAGCAGAACCTTGCTAAGGGCGTAGTACTGTACGAGGAGGGTTTCACCCTATTGTGAATGCTCTTTTGGTGTGCGTCTTACTTTCGAGCGAAAAGTACTACTCTAGCGTCGAGGCCTTTTGTTCGAGTCCGCACACGGATGTCGTTGCGATCAGATGGAATTTCTGACCGATCCGATTTCCTCGTTTAGGGTCGTAGTGGCGCTAGTGTCCGAGAGGTTCTCCTCAAGTGGAAAATAGCTCACCTATGTTTTCGTCTTATTTTGAGCATGACAGTTGGGTCCTGGCGAGATATTTTTTCCTAACTCTTTCCGGAGTATAGTGTGTTTCTTATTTTTTTGTGTGTGTTAGCGTATTTTCGGAACTATTTTCTTATTTTTTAAGTTAATTATTAAAGTTTTAGTATTAATGGGATGTGTAGTTGTGTGAACATATTTTTAGAGATTTTTGTCTATGTTGCGTTACTTACATGAGGAGTTAGGTGTGCCTACAGAAGAAATTTTAGACCATAGCAATACTGTATATTTCAGCCTGCCGCGTGTTCTTCCCCAAAGTCCGCTAAGGTTACACGCCAATATTTGTATAACTTACATCGGCAGGTACGTTTATCCGATACCTTCTCCGAGATTTATGGGTCCTCCTCGATTTCTTCAAGTTCTAAAGTATCAGATATGGCATTGGCAGCAAATAATTCAGGAGGCGAAGGTTCTGTTCAATATATGAATTCTATTATTAGACGTGAGCCGTTTTATGCTCGTTTCGGGGAGGATGTTGACAGATTTTTGAGAAAATACAAAACTGTGGCCGAAGTCAACGGCTGGACAGGAGCCCGTAAAAAGTTAATTTTAGGATCATTACTGAAAGGAGGTGCTGCAAATTGGTATTGAGCAATTGAGTCAAAACCCGAATTCGCGCAGTGGAATTATGACCAGTTTAAAGAACGATTCCGTCAAACTTTTAAAGATCATGCGCTTCTTCACTTTACTGTTGCGCAGATGAGAGCTAGAGAGCAAGGTACGGATGAAAGCGTGATGGATTACGTTTACTCAAAACAGGATCTCATTCTTAGATCAGATCCTACGGCATCAGAAAAAGCACAAATACAGTACATTATCGAAGGTCTTCAACCTGAATATTTTCGTGCTATTATTAAAAAAGAATATGAAAATCTCACTGCGCTCGTCGATGAGTTAATATTAGAGGAAAGGGTAAGATTGCTGACAAAGAGGAAGCTGGATTAAGCTTACTAAAAAGAGTTCACAGGATTCTGAATTCCAGGCTTCGGATCCTAAGTGTACAGCGGTGGACACTTCTAAATGGTACAGCCATATGGAGATTTACGGCTAAGGTGTACCATTTAGAAGTGTCCACCGCTGTACAACTGCCTACCGATGGGGCACATTTCCAGTGCCGCAGCGTTGAATAGGTTGGTGAAATTAACGCTTGCTGGAGTTCCTTCATCAAACATCATGTATTATGTGGACGACTTTTATGTAGTTTCCAGTAGTGTGGCTGAAATGCTCGACTTATGCAAGATTCTGTTTGAACGACTTCATTCCAGAGGTTTAAAGTTGTCCTCCGAGAAGACCAAAATCGCTCACCACTCTTTGGTCGTATTTGGCCACAAGCTTGGGAGTTTTGGGATGTCCGTTTCTGATAAGATGTTAGACACCATTACAGATTACAAGAGGCCACAAGTCAAGAAACAAGTCAAGAGATTTCTTGGAATTTGCTCTTTTTTGCGGCGTTATGTCAAGGATTTTGCGATTATCGCGGATCCTCTTCAGAAGTTGATGAAGAAGGATGTGGATTTTACCTGGGGTAAATCCCAACAGGATTCATTTGAAGCGCTGAAGACCGCCATCTTGGAAGCTCCCACCTTACTGGCCTATAAACCCGATATTGATTTGCAAATATACACGGATGCTTCGATCCGAGATTTGGCTGCCGTCGCCAAACAACCCGTATCCGACGATCCCGAATCTGAACTTGTGCCTATTGCATTCGCATCCCGTGCAGTGGGGCCTGCAGAGAAGAATCTTTCTGTTTACCATCTAGAACTCCTAGCTCTGCTATACGCCTTGCGTTCTTTCCGCTATTTTGTTTTGGAAAGACATGTTTTCCTTCACACGGACTCCAAAGCCATAACATATTTAAAGAATAGCAAAAATATTTAAAGAATAACTGGAAAACTAGCTCGTTGGCTCACGGAAATCGAAGGTTACCATTTTACTATACCACACGTCGCCGCAGCCAGCAAAGTGGAGGCTGATGCTTTCAGCCGTTTTGTTAATCACAAGCGTGATATTACCGATGAGGACGCAAGTGCGGCGGATCCCCGGATATTTTTCATTGAAGATAATGATGCTATTGATCTAAGAAAAGCTCAACGAGAAGATCAATACCTTAGCAAGATTATCGCCTACTTGGAGGATGCTCCTGACAAGGATCCTGCTTTCAAACGAACAAACTTTACCATTAAGAACTCTCTCCTATACAAAGTCAACTCCACGCCTCTTAGGAAAGTTCATTTAGTCGCTGTGCCATTGTCCTTGAGAGACCGAGTTTTCGAGAAGTGCCATGCTGAAAAACTCGCAGCAAACCACGCTGGATTCTCCAAAACATATAATTTGCTATTGAAGTCTGTATACCTTTTGGACATGAAGAAATTTGTCTATCAGATGTGCAAGGAATGTATTGTTTGTCAAGTGCTGAAGAAGAGGAGTGGCAAGCCTCTAGGAAATCTACAGACCCGTCCCAGCGTTCCACCCTTCTATAGGATATATATAGATTTTTCCGGGAAATACCCGAGCAACAACATCCTTAAACACAGTTATTTGGTTGTTTATGTCGACGAGGGAACTCGATTCTGTATAGCTACTTCTTTGCCCGATAAATCAGCTGCTTCTGTGTCTCACTTTTTATACGAACAAGTTATTTTGAAATATGGTCTTTTTTCTGAATTGGCATGCGACCGTGGCTCAGCTTTTACAAGTCAAGTCTTCAAGGAACTATGTAAGATCTTTGATATCCAGTTACACTTTGCAGATGTGGCAGGACACTACTCTCTAGGCCAGGTGGAAGTCGCCATAAGACATATTGAACAGCAACTGAAACTTGCATTGGACAAAGATAACCAGTCCAATTGGATTGAACTTCTACCCCAAATTGTTTTTTCCGGTAACGTCACATGTAATTTGAGTATGCAGATTTCCCCATTTGAGTGCCTCCATGGCTTTTCTCCTAAACTGTTACATTCTGCCATGTTGGTCACACAGTGTCAATTTTCAGAGAACCAAGATCAATTAGAGCGTTTGAGATATATACGGGAAAGAGCCCATGATAACTTGTATAAAAGATTTTTGATTTCCGCTAAATCGTACAACAAAAAGAAGAAACAGCAAACTTTTAAGAAAGGCGATCTGGTTTGGATTTTTGATTCAACCGTTAACAGGGTGTCTACTGAAATACCAGAAAGTAAATTCATGACTTTTGCATGACTTTTCATGACCTTTTTGTTAAAATTTTCATGACCATGGCGACAAAAATTTACCATTAGTAATAATAAACCCCTACCATCAGTGGTGCATCGGTTAAGAGGAAGATCACATTATGTTCTTATTTGTCTAATGTACATAATGTCGATTAGCTGACAACAAATTTTAAAATGCAAGAGCAATTTAAAAGGCAGTAAACAAATTTTTAATCGCGGTTCAAGTATGGGTTTAAGGCTTACCAGGTTCTATAGATTTAAAAAAATCTTGTGAACAGTCCCGTTACATTCAGCTAGATTTTTAAGCTAGCTAGTCATACTTTTAAGCTCCTTCCAAAGTATTCATAATTTTAGGAGTCGCTGAGATAAATAGTGACATTTTAATCCAATTCAACTTCAAGGTCATAATCCACTCTCTAGGAGTAAGGTTGGGAGGGGGACGAGATTTTAAAAGTAATCAAAAACGACCGATATTAGTGTTATATTCATAGTTTTCGAGGTCTCTGAGTTTAACGATATCAGTTTTTATGATGGTCAAGTTCATCGTCACCCCTTGGGGTGGGGATAGGAGAGGATGACTTTTTCAGATAAGATAGCTAATTAGTAACTACTGTAATTAGAGCGAATTAAAAACATTTAACATATTTTCTCGTGCTTGCACGGAACTATGCGGGTTGCTAGTCTTAAATATCACTTATTGTGAATATTAAAGAAAAAATCTAAAATTCTGCCGTCTTGTGCTCGAGCACAGAATAGCACTTACCTAAATACAGGCCTGCTCTTACCAGTGACTCAGTTTATCCTGTATTTAAAGTTTTAATTCTGAGTATAATTATCCATTTTGTAGAAATTTGTCTGAAATTAAGCACTCAGAGAACTACCCAAAGACAAAACAAATTATAAAAGAAATTAGTTTTAAAAAATAGATCATCAAATTTAAAATCTGCGAATTCAAACGAATAATATTATTTGCATAAGTCTAAGGGCCCAAAAATACACAATTTACATTTCTTAGAAGTAAAGAAATAGCAGATCAGAAAGTTGGACAGTAAAAAGTTGTTACTATATTACAGAGACTAGAAGGTGAAATGGGGAACAGCTAGGAAGACAGTAAAGTACCAATTAGCCAGCACTAACTGGTGGGAGAAATTCTCACAATTACTGACCTGATACAACTGTTTCAGTACATGCAGTATGATGTATAAAAGTATGAAGTATAAACATATACTCTGAGATTTCAGATTTTCATGACCAGTTGGGTAAATAAAGGACTTTTTCATGGCTTTCACGACCACTAAGCAAAATATATGATTTTTTCATGACTTTCATGACTTTCATGACCAGTAGACACCCTGGTTAAGAAAGGTAACTATAAAGCTTTCTCAGGGAAATACTTTGGTCCAGGTATAATTCAAGGAAGCAAACATGATAACAGTTATTATGTGAAGTTTCGAACAGGTCACTGACAAATTAAAATTGATTCTTTCGCTGTTGACCGTTTAAAAAAAAAGTATTACCCACCAGGAAAAGATGCTGAAAAGGATGATCAGAAGCTAGATGCCTCTTCCCCTACTGTCTTAGGTGAAGGTGCCAAGGATCCCGAGTTACCAGCTGTTAATGGTGATTTCGCCCATTCTTAGTTGAAGAACCAAATTTGGACAGAGATGATGCTGTTCCTGATTGTATGTTTATCAAGGATATAGTTTCTATGGTGGACCTACCGACTTGGTACGACATGGCTTCCCCCACCTCAACCTTAAAAGATAGAATGTGCCCAAAGTTTTCAGCCAACCACGAGATCAACAAGAAAATAGTCCTATATTTTGGAAATATTACTTCGCTCTCCGGAGACTGTATAGTAAACAGTATGAACACCTCATTGGAGCCACGTGGAGGTGTTGACCGAGCGATCCACCAGGCTGCTGGACCAGATTTACTTCAGGACTGCGAGAAGATTAGTCATCTAAAAGTTGGAGATGTTTGTGTCACCAATGCCTATAACCTCCCTGCCTCCTACGTCATACATGTTAGCGCCCCACCAGACAAGAATCCAAGGAAGTTACAAGCGTGCTATGAAAAAGCCTTAAGTGTCGCGTTGAAAAGTGGCTTTAGATCCATAGCCTTTCCGAACATTGCGACTGGGATTTTCCTTCTTCCCAAGGAAGAAGCATGCCGGATTGCTTTGGATTGCAAACGGAAGTTTTTGGAAGAGAATTTGGATTTGGTGGACATAGTTGTGTTCTGTCAATTTCACAAAGAAAATCAACGAACGTACGAGCGATTGATGCATGTATATTTTCCAAAATAGACCTGAAAGAGAACACATATTTTAATTATGTTGGATTAGTTTGTTACTGGCCTGCCAGGGAACTATAATCTAGATTAGTACGTGCATGTTATGGACGGACTCTGTATAGTCGTCCTGCTGTATGTGTCAAAAGCAAAGACAAAAAAAATAGCATGCAAGTTACCACCACCATTCGTGCAACCGAAGAAATCCCGCTAGAATTGTTTTTTTGTCTCCCTTGTCGTTTGTTATTTATTCACTGTCAATAATTTGAGATGACGTACCTGGAAATAGAGAAGTTTTGACCTATAGTAATGGTTGATAAATAGGTTAACAACAATAATAACAAGTATAATCTATTCAATACAGTTGTTCTGAAATGAGTTTTTTTTCTCTCATTTCAGATGTATTGGGTATTAGTTTTCTTTCCTCTACAAGTTATCTGTATTTCTTCAGAGTGGGATATAGACCACCGGAAGCAAGCTAGCTTGGAAGAATTAGGAATCGCCATTTCACATGCAGGATACGCTGTCCACACAACGGACACTGTCTATACTACTTTACGTATACATTTGGACCTTTATCTTTCAAATTTAAACATTACCTCATGTGAGAACAAATTAAATCCTTTTAATGATGTAGTTACCATGGAACGAGATTTTTATGCTAAGTTACAGGCTGTTATACCATGTGCATTTCAGTATTCGAATAGTTCTTTACACTGTATGCATCAACACCGTCCTACTCGTTCCATAGTTTCATGGCTCTTAGGAATATCCTATTTTGGATTTTCTTCCTACAATTTTGTTGAGACCCAACGAATAAAGCAATCCTTTAGTATTTTACAACACCACGATGATTATTTGAAATCCGAACTTCAGAACATTAAGAAAGCATTTAATCATGAAGTGAAAATAGTACGTGGCGTGGTTCTGGCTGTTAAGCACGCCGTACTCCAAATTCAAAACGAGACTTCGAACCTTCTTTGTGATGTGATTACTCATGAAAGACGATTGTGGATTATGCAAAATTATTATGAATCCCGACGTACGGTTGCCGAGATGCTAACTGATATTCTACAAAATCAACTAACCTATCGCATTTTAAATTCTGTTCAGATACTTTCAAAATGTCTTACGGACATATATTTTAATCGGAATGTAACCTTTTGCAACCTAGAAATCGTTCCTTCTGATGCAAAATTTGTTCATTTATATACGCCAGCTGGCTTACTTTTCTCTTCGTTAGTACCAGGTCACATAACTTCTAGAACTTCCCATAATATTTTAGATACGACCTCTATTAAACATGGAATTAACCTGACTCAATTTATAGTATATGACAATTTTGAAACAGTGCTTATTCAAAATATGGTTTTACCCACTCGGAAAACGATAAATATGGAACATCAATATATGAACATTGATTTAAATTTTTTCTCTCCCTCATCTATATTTTTCTGCGTTTATCAAACCTTTACTGAGTAAGATATGGAATTACAGAAGCTGAAAATTAACCATACTGAGTTTGTTGTTAAGCGATTTAATAATTTACATACTACTTATTTTATTGTGATCCCAATATTAGTCGTAATTTTGAGTTTGGCAACCTTCATTCAGTGTTTCTTGATATGTAATTTGAGACGTCAAGTCCGTTCCGTACAACCCAGGGAATCTTAGTTTTTTTCCTCTTTTTTTGTATAAGCAGAATCGTTATATGCATTATTTGTGCCTATGTCTGTTTGGATCTATGACTGATAGTTGTTGGAACCAGAATTTGCTTCTGTTGTTTGGTTCCTGTTTTATCACAGTGTTCCCGGTATGATTTTTCTTTTTAGTTTTACAGGACCATACAGTGTTGTTTGTGTCGTGACAGATTGATTTGTCAGGTTATTGACGTTTTAGATTATCTGTCCTTGGTGTCTGAAGCCAAATTCCACCTTATGTTAAATGAGTCAAGTTATTTTTTTTTTTTTTCAACACAAGAGGAAGAAGGGAGTTTGCGAAGTTTATTTTCCACGATGTGTCCATTTTTTCGGACAAGAGAAATATTTGAGTTCCTTTGAGTAATTTTCCTTTGTGTTGAAGTGTCGCAATACCTTATTTGAGTGGGCACGTTTTGCCCAGCTATTTTTGGGATATTAGCAGTTTTGAAAGATGCATATTTCACCCTAGAATTTCTGCTTTTGATTCAGCACTGAAGATTCAGGTGATACTGGATTTAGCCATTAAGCGATAGAAAATGTTATCACTTTTCACGCTTATTTAGACATCTTTTTTTAAATACTTCTGGCTTTTTGCTCCTGTTTCTTAACAGTAAGAGCGGAAGAAACCTTACTTCGTGACACCGCCTGGGTAGTCCACGTGCTCGAGATAACTCTATTATCTATTGGAATTCTCTTACTTTATAATCTATACAAGCGGCCGATGCCCGATTTCGTCGAAATGCTAGTGATAAGCAATGTGTACACTTATCTACAGTGACAACTGTTTTGAAATCTCGCCCTGTGATCAATGATACACGAGATTCTACAAAACCCGTTTCTTACGTAATTATCTCACTTATTTGTAGTTTTGCCGCTAGTTGCCTACCAAGTATTTTGGATAGTATGGTTACGTTTCATCAATTTAAATAAACTTCTACTGGGATCACAATTATTTTGATTATGAGTGTACCTACCCCCTCAACAATGAAACCTAGCGTACGTACATTTTAAACATATAATTGGTTTATTACATTAGTTTTTCTTTCTTCGATCCCCCTTTTTGTGCCCCCGACCCCCCTGTTACTGGAATAATCATAATATCTTTTTCTAGCGGCATAACCTGGCCCCGTTCCTGTTTTTGAGAAGATTTGCTGAAACAGGAAATGGTTTCAGCCTTATGATTATTCTGGTCCCACCCCCATGCACCTTCCCTCCCTACAAAAATTGCCTTGTGTTGATTCTGTATTGTATGGTATTATTTGGTCGTTGGGCACCAATTACAAGTCATATTAATGCTTAATTTATTTTTTTGTTTTTGTCTTGTTCTCCCTTTATTTCTCTTCCCCCGTACGTTTACTTTTTTTGTTTTTCCACTGTACTAAGATTAGCCTTGCACTTTCGTCCACCTACTTGTTTTTTTATTTTATTTTCTTACCGCAACTACATTTCTGAAACCCTTTTCTTGCTTTTCCTCCCACATTCTCATTCTACTCAGTGTCAGTTCTTTCCAGTCATTTCTACCCTATTTTAATTTTATATCTAAAACCTATTTCTTTCTCCCTTCCATGCCTTCAGTAACCAGTGAATGAAGAAGAGGTTACCATTCATCGTAGACCTTCAAGAGGCCACCACTCCCCTCCAGGAATGCTACATCGACTACCTATGGATTGATTGTGGATCTCTGATTTAGTTTTCCACCAAGATGAAGCATTTTTTTTTTGTATTGATAGAAGCTTCGGATGGACCGTTACGAGGATAGCGTTCCCCGACGCCATATTGGATTTTCATCAGAAACTCATCTGTGTGCCTGTGTTTTCTATCGGTAATCTTCTATTATTCACTCTTTTTCTTCCCTTTTACCCTTGGAAATTATAATCCTACTTTCTATATCACGCAATTTTGCCGTGAAACCCTGTCACACTTCAGTAGTTACATGACCCCTCCCTTCCCTCCTTAATTCACATTGTTTTTTCTCTCTCCCCGTTCTAACTAACCCATAGCTTATTTTCTCAACTCTTTCTTAACTACTTTACCTTATTTATTCTACCTAGATTTCCTCTTCGATGCACACCAGTTGAACCTTTTTTTCTCCCTTGAATACGAACAAATACATATAATTATAATATCCATTTTCGTTTCGTTACTCTGCATCATTCGACGATCTGTGCTTCGTATCTGTTCAGACTACAGCGCCTTCCTAGTGGAAGTTTTTTGAACTACGGCCAGCGAGGCCATCTGCATTCTTGGAAGTGCTATCGTCAAATACTACTGACCGATATATTTTCAAGGGCTCCGAGTCAGCGAATTTTTCTGAAGGTCTTTTGTGCATACAAACAATTCCACGTGCTTCTGTGTTTACATGGACATGTGCTTCAATGAACGCCTTTCTATACGTCAAGTGAACGTTTATTGTGTTTACAAACATATATATATATATATATATATATATATATATATATATATATATATATATATATATATATATATATATATATATGGATATGTGTGTTTCTGTTTTTCATTTTTTTACGCACAAGACAAAGAAAGAAAAGTACAGTAATATGAAGAAGACCGGAACTTCTAATCTGAAATATTGATATTATTAACATTTTTTTCTATGTTGTTTTCATTTCATTTTCTTCGGTGATAGTATATATACACATGGTTATCTATTTAGTGGTGCATAATATTTAATGAACGATGATATAAAATAAACTTGTTTTTTTTATATATATATCTTCAGTTCCCGACGGGGGAGTGTAAAGAAACCAGTGTGTTCATGTTTGGGTTTACAAAGACTGTTATTAATGATTTATTGATTTATGTGCACAAAGATGTTGGCGACAAGTTTCTGTTAATTTTATGTGTGTTTAGTGGAGTTTCAGTGTATTCCTAAGAAGGACAGAGACGAGTATAATTTCTAACAAGAAATATGCGTGTAAAGAACTTACGCCCAGAACTGTCAACAGCCAACTGATTGTTGTTTTGCTGCATCAGCATTTTATGGATATTATGTGTTTATTGTAATTGTTTTCTTTATCTTGTAATAAAGTTACGAGAGACACCTTCCTGACTCCTCCCAACACGTAAAACCACACCTGCTATGACGTCTGGGACTCACTTTTTATGTCAACGAGAATAGTTACCGAGCCTGGGGGCTCTCCTTAAATAGCCCCGGTTACTTCCGTCTCGAGGAGTAGCGATACAGATTTGAAGCCGGGAGTAACGGTTCAGAGTTGAAGTTAGTTTCGGACTCCTTCTACGAACTGGCAAATGCCCGCAGTATCTTGCCAGTAGTTCAGGACCTGATCCATAGAGAGTGAGCGAGACACCAAGAGACCAGAGAGGAACCAACGCACGCCCGGACGTCATAATGAAGGTACACCTATCCTGACTGATAATCCTATCCCAAACCCTGTCTCTCTTCTATTCATAGAAATTCTCCGTAAATTACTCTAATATCCCCAATGATCTTTTTCTTCAAAGGACAGCCGTCCGAATCCAGTACATGTATTGCGAGCTAAATTCCCCACTTTAGTTCTTCTGGCGGCTTGTGTGTAGGTGGAATTTCCTTTCATTTTTCCTCCCCCACACACCCTTTATACAAGTAAGCTTCGCTGTATTTATATTTTAAAATCCTGATATTTCATAACGTTTCATTTCTTCCTGGCCACATTTTTGTTTCACATAGAGCATGTTTTATTTATATTCTTATTGTTATAGCTAGTTAATGCAAAATAATATCCGTATCAAAATCCGTACTGCTTTAAGCAATCTCGGTAAATGCTAGAACTTTGGTTTACCAAAAGTTTTGGTTTGGTTTGTAGTAGGTTTGGAAACTCTATTAATAAATTGCCGAATCATTAAGTGCGTTTTCTTACTTTTAGTTGTTATCTATAAATACGACGTACTTTCCCGTTGTTATAATGATTACGTTACAATTGAGTATCATCACATTACCTCAACTTCAAACTTACTAGATAATAGTAATTATATCACAACATAGACTATATCAGTCTAACATATTAATACAATAAAATGTATTAGAAGCAAATTGTTAGCATTATACAGGGTGTTAATAAAAGTACTCCGGGGATTTAAAAATTCATATCTTATTAACGATAAAAGAGAGCAAAATTTAGTTAATTTCTCTTAAACGACTAGCTCAAAAAGTTTTAGTCATACTAATTGGAAATGTTTTTATCAACAGGTGGTAGTGCTGCGGAGCGTTGACCTTGAGACGACGTAGCGGCTGCGGTAGTCAGTAAATCAGTGCCGTGCCGTGTGGATTGTTGCACTTCACGCTATGGTGACGCCACAACAAAAGGCTGAATGTGTTATTTGGCTCATAGAAACTAAGTCTGTTTTTACCGTACAAAGAAACTTTCGACGTAGCTATGGCGTTGATCCGTCTACGGACAAAACCATTCGTCAATGGTTAACTGCATTCAGGGAAACAGGAAGTGTTTTAAAGAAAAAGTCACCGGGTAGGCGTGTGTGTCTGAAGAGAATGTGGAGAGAATCCGAGCTTCATGCATTCGAAGCCCTAAGAAATCGTTGTCAAGACGCAGCCTGGAGTTGGGGGTACCAAGATCAACAGTCTATAAGGTAATTCGTAAAAGACTTCGTTTAACTGCCTACAAGATTCAACTTTTACACCACATTAAACCGGCAGTCAAGGATAAGAGGTTCGACTTTGCTGTCACCGTGCTAGATAAAATTGATAAAAATAATGATTTTTTAAACGGTATGATTTTCAGTGATGAAGCTACTTTTCATGTTAACAGAATTTCAAAGTATTCGAATAAATTGAGGGAAAACAATCGATTGATCTACTTATTGCCGAAATTATACAAATTCCCAGATATGTCTGAGGTCGATAATACATTCTATCTATATTACTAAATTTTTAGAGGTGCTGGTTCAGAAAGCATACCCGAGGACGACAGAATGTGTTACTCTAGTCGTGAACTAATTGAATTAATAGGTAACACATTCGGCTATTTAAAGCTGAAATTATCTTCTTAGTTTATGATCTGACAACACATCACAAAAAGACTAAATTATTGATGACCATACCTATATACACAGACTATAAATAAATTGGACTAGGAATTGCTAACTAATCTTCGTTCCAACTAGAATTAAAAAACATGAATTGTTTACAAAGCGTGTATTAGATGGTGGTGAAAAGTAGCAAATTTTTCACATTGCAAGTATTTGTAGCTGTTCAGTAAAATTTACCAACAAACTTAAATGTACTTAATAAACCATATCCTTTGCTACGCGAATTTACAAAATAAATTGTAAATATGAGAAAATTTCCTCGTTTTCAGTATTTTGTTCAAATCTTCCTCATATAAGAGTTTACAGTCAATTATATGTATCTGTGTGTATTATTGAAGTTTTATTGTGTTGACAATACAGAAAATTCTATTATTTTAATTTTTGCAGTGGTTGTTCAAGGAGTCCGTTTAAGATTCCCAAGCAGCCATGGAAACACAGCATTATGATAATTGCAACTGATCAAGACATTGATTTGAGTGTTTTACTGAGTTGAAGATAGTCATAAAAAAAGGGATTTTATTATTCAGGCAAACTTGTGAGTTCAGTGCTCTGGAAATGTAATTTAAAACCTACTACGTTCACCATCTCATTGTATCTTCGTGGCTAAGCGGTTAGCGTACTTGCTTTGGCGTGGGAGACCCGGGTTCGATTCCCGGCGGGAGCTCATGTGGTTCGGATTCCACGTTCATCAGTAGGTCCACGTCTCATATAGCCTCGCTGCTGAACGGGACGTTAAACTAAAAATCAACTCAACTCAATAATCTCATTGTAAGAGGATATTAGTTATGTAAACAAGTATCCGTCAAAATCCTCACGAAAATATAAGAAACTTGAATTTAATATTATAAGTCGAGTACCTATTGACCACATATGCACAAGTTAAGCTTAGAAATATATTGCAATAAGAGTTGCAATATTGCAATATGTTGTCAATAAGAGCGTTAGAACGCATATGGAAAAATTAATTATACTTACCATTTCTTCCATATTAGTTTTCATCTTTTAATATACACAATACCTTGAAACAAGGATTTATAGAGTTGCGAGCACTACGTTATATATAAACCTGCAGTCAGCAACAGATTTTTGTGAAATTACTTTCGTAGGGAGCAAAATTAGAGCTTCTTCAATCATTCTATCAAAGTGAAAGTTTTTCTTATTATCTATAATTGAAGATAAAGTTTAATATTCCTCGTAGTTTAACCGTGGGGCGAGTAAATCTAAGATATAGAAACAGGTATAGGTATTTGATGAAAGGAAGTGAGTGGAAATGAAAGATAAATAGATAAATAAGGAAATTCACAAAAATAAAAGCAAAATTATAAATTTAAGTATTTTCTAATTGAAACAAGTGCTCATGTCTCTGTAATTCAGAACAGTCCAAGAATACAATACCGTTGTATTTACACTTACGTTTGTCAAAATTGCAATACCAACAAGGACTGACATGAACAACTACAAACCCATACATTAAAGGCAGCAAATAATGATGTATGAGCACGTTAGCGCCCTTGTAGAGTGGCGCTTGTGTGGTGTGATCTTACAAGATAGAAGTTTAAACGATTTCTAGGTAGTTAGTATGGTCAACAGAGGTGAAACATCTAGTAACCTACACTATGAATCGTCGAAGTCAATACGAACAATACGCGATCCAAGGCAAAATGGTTAATCGTTCCAGTTTAGTAGCTTATACTTCTTGTTACAAAAAGAGTGATGAATGCGGGGAAACGATGAATAAACAGGAACTTCAGGCTAGATAAATAGTAGGTTAGCAGAACTCTGCTTGTGAAAGCATTGGGGATTAGAAAAATCAAGACTCGTGGGCCCAACATCAGCCTTTGGAGCCACACCGATGTGAATAACTATTTCGTAAATATTGAGCTAACACTCTGGAGATAGAAGAATGCCTTCATGTGAGTGCATGCTTTTAATATTAAAACCATGGGTAAAGTGAAGGGGAGCCTCCATTTCCAGGAAATATCTGTGGAGGCTTTCTAAAAAGAATTACAATTGGCAAAGATAAGCACGGTGGACGGGTTGACGTCATGCGTCCCCCTACCTTTTCAGATTCACGTTATCCCCGATTAAAACCAGTAATTCCACCAGCCACTAATAGCCCTTATACAGGTACATCGCAAACTTAATACGATTTTAGCAATTCACATTGACAGCGCTATCCAGACTATAGATTTGATTTCATGTGTGCCTATTTCAGTCAATGTCCACAAGAATTTTTGTTACATTTATAGCATATTCTGGTTATATTATTCTTGTTATAGCTAATACGATATTATTTCCGTATCAAACTTTGTATTGCCTTAAGAAGCCTCATTACATGCTATAACTTTGATTTACCAAAACCTTTGATAAGGCATTAATTAGGTTCGGAAAGTGTTAATAAATTGTCAAGTCACTCAATGCTTTTTCTTACTTTCAATGATTATCTGTAAATCCGACTTACTTTTATTACTTAAATTCGACTAATAATTACAACATAACAGATAGAATAATAACAATCTAGCATACAACAAAACACATTGGAAGCAAATTACTAGCTTTTTTGCTAAAATGATGGTAGTTCTGAGATCGGATAGAACAAATAATCTTTGGTGTTCACACAGCGTTGTAATGAGATAATATGAGTCAATTCGCTTCGTCAGCTGTATCTATTGGAGTAGGTATATTGTCTATAGAATGAACTGAAACGCTCAAAGAACAGAATGTAAACTGTAACTGTGGAAGTGAATTCCAAGATATCTACAAATGTAGGAAACCTATCGTAAATCGATTCATGCATCCATTAACTAACTAAATCTATGGCCTATGGACCCGGAGGCTCAATGCCATGTTCACAAACTAGAGATGCAAGGACTCGGAAAAAACCGGCTTTTTTGAAAAAACTCGGATTTTTCTGCTTCGCTTTTTTGCTTGGGAAATTCTGGGCTTTTTTCAAAATTCTGCTTTAAATTGATAAAGCAGATTTTGTTTCGCTTCTCTATAACACAAAAAGTCATTTAATTAGTGGTTGATGCCGATAATAATATAAAACCTCGAAAATAAACCATAAATTTCGAAAAAATATTTCAAACAATTTTGCTTCTCAACATATTTACATTATGAATTCCAAAGGATTAACCAATGGATATAATAAGATTTTTTAACCTCCTATATACAAAAGTAAGCAGGGTTGGGAAGAACCATGGTTGTTTTTGAAAATGGCAAAAACACGTATTTTGGGGAAGAGTAAACTAGACTTTTGGCTTAAACCAGTTTTTTTTGGTTTAGATATTTTGCTTTATGTATTTATATTACATATTGACAGAAATAAGTTTGTTTCGCCTTGGTGGTATTATGGAACAACGGGGTTATCCTGGTAGAGGTCACATAAGCTTAAAGAAGTCCGGTCAGTAAATTTCTTAAATTGGGAAACTCCCGCCCTAGCCATCGGGAATATCTCGCCATTACTATAAATGTAAAACAATAACGGAAAAATCCTGTTATTGCTTTGGATGTAAAATTTAAAGGTCAACGTATCATAATCAGTACGCTAAAACTGAGATATTATATTACAAATTTAGTACGTACATATCATTGAAAGTTCAATCCAAACTAATGTTGGAAGCTACGTAGGTAACCGATAAATTATGTCAACTTCTATCAATATATTTAAGCAACCTTGGCTTCTTTATAAAACAATAGGCATTCAGACATGCAGAAATATACAATTTGATTTCGTTTCGTATGTTCAGGCTTAACATCCTTACCTAATACTGAGGTTATCAAGGAGAAGATTCGCTTAAAGTTACATCCGAACCGCTACTTTGTTTACGCATGAAAGAAGGGTTGTAGTTCAACCGAGAATTGAACATGGGACACCTTGATTAAAAGGTGAAAAGGAAATAAAACTAATGCAGATTGTTTGATGTGTGGAAACGTCACCATGAAGTTCACACGATCCACATTTTTCGTTCTTTTTATTTTCTTTTGGTTAAACCAGTTGTTTATTTTAAAAAAAGGAAAAGAAAAAGAACAGCTGGTGTAAACCAGTCAACCCTAAAAGTAAATACTTCTTTTAAAAAATACACAAATAACTAGCAAAATTCTATGTAGTATTTTTACTTCAAAATATTCCATACCCTCTTTTGGAACAAAATAAAATTAAAACACAAGAGAAATACTTAGATTTATATGATGCACTTAAAGGCTGCACATCTAGGGCTTTTGGTTCTGTATATTCTTGAAATTCTATAATTTTATATAACCACCATCACGGTTTACTCAGTCCTCAAGTTTTCTGAATTTTTAACAAAAGGGATTCAACATATGAAGGGTGTGAGGCAAGAACATGGTAACCCAAAATTTTACTATTTTAAGAAATTAGAGATTTTCTGTTGCACAATCCATTTTGAAAGTCGGAAAGCTGATTTTTCACATAAGACTCTACATGAAGGACTAAACGAAGCGGTATGCTTTGCTGTCTATCTGCTGCATAACTCAGCAATTGAAAATTTGTTGGTTACGATGTTCTTGGCTCACACCCTTCATATCATTACGGAATTCTCCCCACCACACCACTACCAAAAAAAGAACTACGGAATATATTTAAGTTAAGATAAATACAACTGCATAACAAGCGGAGTGAGTGGAGTGGGTGGAGTGAGTGGAGCTTTTACGCTTCTATCGGGAAGTCCGGGATTCAACCCAGCACTCGACTATTCTGACAAAGCTTTTCTTCATTCCATCTGTGAAGTAGAAATAGTGCGTGTATTGTAAGTTGATCGACTTCCTTTCTAATTATTTTTAAATCGTTATTATTACTAATTACCAGCAGTGACGCAGGGCCGCGGTGGCTCAGTGGTAGAGCGTTCACCTCTGGTGCTTGGGGTCCCGGGTTCGATCCCAGTCCCCGCCAAGTGAACTTTGTGGTGGACAAATACCGCGTGCGTGGGTTTTCTCGGGGTTCACCCGTTTCCTCCCACTTTCTTCATTCCACCATTTCATTCATTACTCATCATCACCGTCTCCTTTAGCCTAACCGGCATAACCGTGGGACGTAAAACTCAAAGTTTTCATTTCATTTTTACCAGCAGTGACGGTTTTGCGAAGGTTAGAGGGGCGGTCTTTCAGACTGAAGCCTGTTCCCCAAAATTACGGAATGTCTAAAACAATGGAAATATCTATTAGTTATGCCTTTACTCATAAACTTTAATCTTCCGTCAAATAAAAATTACGAATGTTTAGAAAAACTAAACATTAGTCAGAAAAACACCTCCTAAAATACTCTTCTAAATCTGCCACAGATTCTCAGTATAAAATGATCTTCAAGGTTGTATTCGGAAGATGATCGCTAAATATATCAACGAAACGAAATATCATGTCTGTACTCATAAACTTCAATCTCCTTCCAAATAAAATTATTACATTTTAGAAAACGAAACAATCAGAGAAACCCCTCCCAAAATACTTTTCTCAATCCGCTACTGATTATTTGTATAAATTAGTATTCAAGATTGTATCCGGAAAATTATTGCTAAATCGTTGCACAGCTACAGTATAACAGAAATGTGGAAGTACGGTTTGACGGATGTATTGAAAAACGTACGCTTTGACGGATATATAGAAAAACATAAGTTTAACTTTTGCGCTAGAAGTTAGAGTACTAAGCTCTCAGAAATGAAACACAGATGACAAACTATAATGATCTAGAAAAGAAAAACTATCGATAACTCAAAAGTTAAATAGCCTCTAAAATTGCCCTCAAATACTACATTCTTCATGTTAGCTTTAATTCGTAAAACATGTGCTCCATCTATGTTCATGGTGAATTTCAGAACGAAATATGGCATTTAGGTCATGGAATTCTTATCTAACTATAGAATATACTATAAAAAAGGTATTTAGATAGAAAAATCATGAAAATTAAAAAAGGCAAAATTTCCAAAATTCTCGTTTTTTCCCAAAAAAGCCGACTTTTTTGAATCGATGTTTTTTCACACAAAAATCGATGTTTTCTCACGTAAAAGCATCACAAACACTTTCCATTGAATTTAACCTTATCATGATCGATCCAGTTTCTATTTTGTATTCCTACTTCTGCGAGATCCATTTTAATATATTTCTCCAATCTGCGCCTAGGTTTTCCTAATGGTTGTTTGCAATGGGGCTTCCAGTGAAAACTGAAACTGTTCATATATTCCTCAATTCTGGATACATGGCCTGCCCACCTGAGCCTCCTAAATTTGATTACCCCAACAATGTTTGAGAAACGATATAAATTATATTGTTCATTATGAAGTTCCCACCATTTCCCATTCCCGTTGTTCTTGAGACCGAATATAGGTCGCATCACGGAATGTCCAGTTCTTCCGTGAAAGGGGTACGCGAATTGCCGAACGGCATGTATCAGATATGAAAGAGAGTGTGAAACTATGTCCATAAGCAAAAGTTATAGCGGCTAAATATAATATGGAGAAGCATGAGTGCTGAAAGAAAAATGGCTGACCTGAGAGCTCAACATCACAGAAAACTAAGATTCGCTCGTTCCGTGTGTGAATTGCCAAAAAAATAAAGATCAAAGGCTTAGTAGTAGATGCATTATAAGATTTGATATATGTTGAGGAATATTAACATCATGGTAGCCATATTGCAAGTGGCCATCTTGGATTTACCATTTAAAAGAGAAAGTGTGCCATCGTCATATCAAACAACAGCGAATTTTTAACTGAAATTCATTGGTGTTAACCATTCCGTAGTAACTCTATTCTGAATTCTGATGTAACATGCAAGAAGGACAGATAGGACCTTTGTGAAAGTCTCACTAGTATGACGCAAACGGTTGAGCTTGTAGAACTCTGGTTTACATACAGACAAATGGAAAAATGCAGTTACATACACAATAGTTGCGAATAAGGGAAAGATGGTCATTGACGATAAAGTCAGAAGGGACCAAAGGTGAGTCCATGTCACCTATTGTGTATACCTGTTGCAGACAGTGAGCCACTATTGAGAAAGTGCTACAAAGTGACAAGATACATTCTAATTCATCATTTGGAGAAATTATTTTTCTCGTGCGCATGAGTAAAAATTCCCAGGTAGTTGTGTAAGTATTAGTGAGAGACTTTGGGACGTGCGACAATAATCCCTGTGCAGAAGATCAGAACTGTTTCGAAAGCATAAGGAGGTTATTAACGAATAATGCTACAGATGACGAATATCAAAAGTTAGAAATACTTGATAGAGCGTCAGATGAGGATGAATGAGATAATGACCGGTAGGAGAGTAGTAACAGCATTCCTCGGGAAGAACTGGTGTAACGGAAGCGTGAAGGCATACTCAAAGAGATAATAACTTCTACCAGAATAGTAGTTCGTCCATCCCCAACTAATAAGGAGCCCACAAAAATACAAATCACAGTTAGAAAATACATATTACTACTGGATTGAGACAAAAAAGGAGGTCAGGTAAAAGAAAAAAAGCGTCATCTGTATATTCACGCTTTGCAAGGGAGTTTAAAGGCCCTTCGTAATTTTGAATGAAACCGAAACAAAGTGCCTGTGAGAAAAGTAAACGTTGAGGTATCACGACGTTTAAAGAAAAACCCTGGCCATTAATGGAATAGTTCATGATCGGACAATTAGAATGTAGGCGTTGCATATAAAAGAAAACGATATGGATCCAACGGGTTCTCTAAAGTTCAATGCATATTCATCTTGGGTAAATAAAAAGTTAAAGAGCATAAAAAATTACTTATTCCGTGTCCAAAATAACCAAAGATGGCCAAGGGTTACATCAAGTTGCTGAAACAAAGTCAAGAATTATAAATAAAATCCTCAATTTAAGCCAAGCTTTTAACACAGATCAAATTAGAATCGACAAAGAAATGCATTCAGGCACGACACTGGCAAATAAAGGTGTAAATAGAATGTATTGTAACATAGGATCAACGACAGCAGTTACACGCTATTATATGATAATTCGCATTATATCGATGAATGTGATATTCTTATATCTATTATTTCTTATATTAGCTGAATCTACTGGTAAATTCCGAGCAAAAATGCCTGACGTTGCTTTGAATATCAATGCACTTGCTAGAAAAAGCAAAATATTGCAAGTATGGCTTGAAGTTTAATCTTCTGGAAGTATTTTGGCCACATATGCACGAGAATCGCATCTTACGGCTGGTTAGTTCTTGATTTTGTACAAATATAGTAAACAGATATTTTCCACTGTTCAGGATAATGTTGAGTTGGCAAAGCTAATACCCCCTAAAGGCACTGGACGTGTTAAACCTCTAGGCTTTGGATTCTTTCGCACGTACAAATAGTAAATGAGGTTTATCACGATACTGCATTACATATTCATGGGTTTCACATATGGCATCATGACAAATTCATCCGTCTCCAAGCGTTTATGAGCTTCCAGTGCTCCTCGGTTCACCAATTTCATTTATCATGCCTTAAACATTTCTGAATATCTTTAAGAGCACCAGGGAAATTTCCAGATTCCAATGTCCTATTTTTTCCATTATGAAACATCATCGGATTGTCAGCAGCTTCAGTGTTATAATCCCTGTTTCATCAAGTGTAGACACGGTGTGAGCTCTTGTGCTTTCATCACACTCTCAGAGATACTACTCATATCAATTGCTCTTCACAGATTGGTATGTATCTTTATCAGTATACTAGTTTGTCTCCTGACCTATGATATTTTCTTTGAAAAGAACCACGTCATAAAGTACCTGTAAACCCCAGTTCTCTTTTATTTCGCCGCTCAATTGTGCTTATATGCTTGAGGTGATCACCTTGTGTCACCGCATTTAGATTTGAAAATTCCACTATGATAATTCACAATATCGCTTTCACAATTTTATGTTTAGAACGAAACTCGTAAGTCATTAGTCTGTAGTACACCTTTGATTAACAATGTCTGTGTCTATTTTGTAGGAGGTTGGGAAATTTGTTTTATTAAACATAATTTCCATTCCTAAAATGTAACATTAGTCTATAATCATCTTAAGATTCGAGTTTGTTTATAAGAAAAATATAACAGAAGTACACTGTAGAAAATCGGGTGGATAATTGTCCGTTGGAACATTTCGAAAGGGTTTCAAAAGAAATCGCCAGGAAACAGCTCCTGTGCGATTAGGAGAGAATGAGAATTTAAGAAAATTCAGGAAGAATATTTTAGAGTATTCGAAACATTTTCTGTACAGTGTTAAAGTTAGGAATAACAACAGTTATAACTGAAAGTAAATTTGAATTTGTAACACATGTATTGGAGGAGTTGGCATTTTCTGCATCAACATACTAAGGTAAACAAAAACATTTGTTTTAGAAATTCAAGACCAATTTCCCATCAGTGAAATATAGTGATTTTAGTGGTCTCTCGGAATTTTAATGTGTTTTGAGTCCTGTGGTCTTCACTTTGTTCACCGTGGTTTTAAGACTATCATAGGAAACTGTATGGGATTTGATTTATTTTGCTAGAGTGTTGCATAACTTATTCGAAATGGTACCAGCAAGGTGTGCTCAGTATTCTGAAATAAGAGAATTGTCATTATTTCGTCTTCCAGTTTGCCACATTCGGTGGGTAGAAAATGCTGAGGTAGCAAAGCGAAGGCATGGAATATATCCGGATATGAGAAAGTATGTTGAGACTGTTAAAGGAACAACAACCCAAATGCAAGTTTCAATAGGAATTTGAACAACAAGTTGCTCTTTGCAAAAGTAGCGGTTTTTCAATCATTTGCTGAGAACTGTGAGCCTTTCCTAAATGAATGTCAGGCAGACGTCACTATGAGTTCATTTTTACACTGCAGTTTCACTCAGTTATTAAAAATATTCGTGTAACCCTTCAACAAAAAAGAAAAGATGGACAAGCAAGTATTTTAATGAAATTGATGTTGTGAAGCAAAATGAAAACATCTATGATAATTTAGTACGTAGCAAGGAAATTGACCTTGGGTATACAACTAGATCAGCACAGAGGAATTGTACAGAGGTTAGTGAAAAGAATTTTTTTGTAAACAATTTCGTGAATACTATCAACATTTTGTTTCAAAGCTGCAACAGAGGTCCCCCTAAAGTATACCCTTAAAAGAGTACTGACATTTCTTAATCCCTTAACCGTTGCTCATTCACAGGAAGAAGCTGTTGAATAAATGAGAGTAAAGCTTGAATTTTTTGTGCAGAGTAAACATTGTCTCAGCAGAGATGCAGAAATGACAGAGAATAAACGTTTGTAGTAACCAGATGCATGTTTCAGAGAAAATGAAGTCTTACAAAAGAAGCGAACGCAGTTTAGATGACTTTTTGATGTTTTATCTCGAAATGATGTGTATCTCTGGAAGATACTGAAGATGTGCCTAATTCTTTCCTATGGTAATGTAACCTTAGAAAGGTGTTTTTAGTAAACAAGAAAAAACCTAGAAAATGTGTTAGAGGGTTATTTAGTGGCGCAGTGTCTAACGTGTGGTACTGCCAATGTAACTGGTAGCGTGCAGGCCCTGCCTATCCTAGGACAGATTATACTATCAATGAGAATACGCGTGATTCAAGGAAACCGAAGACCACCACTGGAACGCGATGTCAGAAAAAACATCGCAGGTTCGCTGAAAAAATACCATAACAGAGACTAAGAGAATTAGAAGAAAAGTACAGAAAATGGTAAATCAGTTGTCAGAACAAGTCGATACCGCAGAAGAGGAGATGAACAAGTTGTGTGATTAGATTACTTCATTGCTTACGTCAATACGGAGAAACATTTTGATCAGAAAAATTTTTAATATTTTCTCATTACATTTTTAACTTTCGTAATTTTATGATCTTCCGATAGGTCGGAAACAGTCGGGAAATTGCTGAGAGAAATTTTCTGGTCACCCTGTTTTTATGTTTTAAGATGACGACAACTATCCACTACAATATTGCCAGTTCTTTGCTAGTCCAAATTTTGATTGTACCGGTACCGTTTTTCCAAGATTTACATCTTGTGCGAACATGTTGCAGATGGTAAAGTGCATATAACCTTTTGCGAAGGACATTAGTAGAAACGTATTGGTATTTGTCGCTTTTTGTATGCAGTTATTTCTGGTTATTTGGCCTGTATCTTGGCAATGCACGAAATGGAAAATACGTTATTCCGTCGTTTGTCCAAATATCCCTTCACGACTTGCTTGCATGTTACTTATGAACTCACAATAGAGTTAGTATATAAAGGTTAACCCCAATGAATTCCTTGTAAAATTCGATATCCATTTGACATGCCTCATTATCCAACTTCTCTTTGACATTGCCAATTCAAGATGGCCACTTTGATTATGGCAGCCGCGATGATCATATTCCCCGACATATACAGCAGTTCTTATCATGCATCTACGACTAAACATCTTACTTTAATTTCTGTGGCCTTTCGCGTGTCTAACGTGTGATTTCTTAACATCCTGTGTTGTTGAGTTCTACAGTTGGCCATATTTCTTCCGAGTCTCATGCTTCCCCATATTATCCTCAGCCGCTATAAATTGAATGTGTTCATAGTTTTACACCCTAGTTAATATCAGATCCATTTCATTCCTCAATTCGTGTACCCCATTCGGACCCTTCCCTATTCAGGATCTTGTTCTCGAGTGCATTCAACCTACGTTCTTGCCTCAGAGTTAGTGACCACTTTTCGCAGCGATCTAGAACAACAAACAGGATTATCATTATTTATATCCATGTATTCATGGCCCATATTAAATACGCTATAGCTCACACCTCCATCTACCATCTCTTAATTTTTATAGGATATATCAATTTATTGTTCTAGAAATTTCTTGTGTGGGTGCTTTTTGCATTACGGATCATAATACGTTTTTCTCTTCTTGAACAGATCAATGTATACCCAGATCAAAATAATAGCATATACCTCAGTTTTAAAACGAAATGGACAACAACAACCACGTCACTTTCAAATTGGGTAAGTAGAAATATATTGAAAACTACAATACTACTGTTAAGGGTTGTCGTTTCGAAAGTATATCCCAAGAAGACAGAATGTGTTTAATGTAGCAATACAGAAGTTTAATTAATAAATAACGTATTCTAGTATGGAAAGCTAAAATAATGTAATTCTTTTTCTATGAACTAACAACACATTATAGAAGAGGCTACTGTTGATTGGGCCTATATGACCATCCTATACATAACAATTGTAACTAGGGACATGTTGACTATACGTTCTTCCTTGCAACTGCAACTTAATAACTAACATAAATTATTTATAAATTGCACGTTAGATCGAAGAAGAAAATCAAATTTTTACGTTAAAAATATTTAAAACTGTTTGGTAAAATTTAAAATAATGCAGTGTAACTTAATAACCCACATCTTTCTTTGAAATAGTAATTTTTGAAAATTCTGTGAGAAAGATAATCGTTTAGTTATTAGTTTACAATAACATACAAACCATCAATATGTTTAGGAAAAAAATTGAAGTATGTAGATTCTGTGAAATTTACTAAAGCTAATCTCTAAATTGTCGTTAGAAAATTTGCTTTATTCATATTTTGTAGTTTATTCTCATAAGTAGCTAGACATATATTCGTTAGCTTTACATGCTTACCAGGGTGCAACCAACTGATCTAATTGTTATAGGGGGTGGTATGACGTTCTCAGGTGGGAGAGCACCGAATGCACAACATTGATCCAAACTCGACTTTAAAATCTACATTTCATTCTATATAAACCCCCTTCTGATAAACGTAAAGAAAGTAAAATAAATTACAGTTTCACCGATAGAGAAATTAGTCAGTAAATCTATTCAATTTTGTATCTTCATTTTAGGCGGTGAAAGGAATGTGGATGAAACTAAACATATGGTATCAAACTGAGGCATTGCCACAGGATATAATGAACTCTAAGATAATAATAATGCCTAAATTAGATAATTATTTAAATATAATTAGATATAAACTAAGCCATTAAATGAAAATATTTTAAGGACGAAATAACAAGCGGGGAATACGTGTCCCTATACGCTGGTAACAGAGAAACGTTTTTACCGGAGATAATTTCGAATATAAAAAAGTAATAAGAAAACTACTATGCTTCTTTTAATATGCACAATTCATAAATTCTGAGGTATTATTTCCTTTCAATTTATTCAAAATAATAGAACAATCTTTCAAACCAATAAATCTTTTTGGATAAGATGGTACCTGGAGCGTCAGTTCAGATTTCATTTTGAAGAAATGCAAATCTCCCAAATATTAATAGTATTTCATGTATTTTATTACTATGTAATTATACTACTAATAGACGTATAGATACATAGCAAACCAGGGTGAGAGAAAATTCAAAATGACGCCCCTGAGTAACACTACGTAACTCTCAGATCTATATAAAAACATGATTCAAACTTTGAAATATAGTGAGACCAGTTATCGTATATTAGGCCTATTTGTCTTGCTCAATGCGAAAAACTCGCAAACTGCCAGTACATGGCGATCAGTAGCCTGAGAAATATTGTACTAAAGCATAAAGCGAATATGTTTGCAGTGAAATGGCTGTATCAATTTTAGAAGTTCAGAAATCCCAGAAGGATTTGCTGAACATTCTATATCAAAAATTTAAAATCAATTGACTCTATAAATTCTTCTTCGTGTATAAAGGTAACACATAATATTCTTAGAATGTAAAAAAGTAACGAAATAAATGTGGAAGTTGGTAACAAACAAAATCATTATCTAATCTTATTATCACATGACAATTTTTGTTTTTAAATATGCAAGAAACTGAAGTTTACTGTTGGTGCTAGAGTAAGAGTTTATTAAAATGTTTGTGATAATTTAGTAATTTTCAATTATATTAAGCGAAACGTCGAGCGGACATCTCTTGTGTGCATCTGTTATGCAATATTGTTAAGTGTGTTACCATGCCAATATCAGCAAGCCTACATAGTTATAGATATTCCTCAGTATCACCAGATTCACACTGTCGCCAACCAGTAGAATAACTAGAATGAAGCGACTCGAGCAGTTGCCCCGAGGTGCAAGGGGGGAAAATAATACGGAAAACTTATCCTTATGCGAAGAACGTTTGAAAACATTCCAAAAGGTACGCTATGAACATTAGCAGCTAATTGGTAGCAGCCTATCTGAGGGGGCGCAAGAATGAAAAAAAAATTGAGACGTTTTTCGATATTTGATTCGCTAACTAAAAATGTGGACTGCAGTGCCTCATAACACGTATTTATCTCCGCCCTTCTGCCGGCGGCTTTGAGAAAAGTCATGTTGGTCTCATGAGAGAATACAGGATTACCATGAACTAGGAGCGCATACATTACCTGCAATGAGTAGAGAACGCACTCGGAATCGTCCTCTTGAGAGAAATTTTAAAAGCTTTTTTTCCACTTTTGAAATTTACCCGCTCTGAACCCCTCTAAGCCCCGTGCCCCCTTCCTGGAATTCCATTGGGCGATACCCGGATAATCGTTACTGCAATGTTTGTCTAGCTACCTGCGTAGTGAAAGTTTTGCATAGTGGGTCATTGTTATTTTCTACTAAATTGAATTAAGTTCAGTAAACCAATTTAAATTTTCAGGTGTCATTTTGTGAATGTTTCCCCTGCGAAGGAAGTCGTTTCAACTCTAACTTGAAAGAACGAGAGAAATTGAGTATTTTTCATTTTATTATATATCAGAAATATCAACATTGTAAATTATATTTTTTTAATTTTCTAAGAGGGAATCGAACCGCAGACCCCTAATTCACGAAATGAATGCTCAATAGACTGTCGTGAGGCTGCTCTTTTAAGTAAAAGTCAAAAAACACTCTTGTATGTAGCAAATTGCAAACGTTTACCATTCCAATATTTTATTAATGATAAAACACTGATTTTGGTCATGACAAAATACTATAGTCCAGAGATTTCAAATATAAATAAAAAAGACCCAGAAACATACCTGAACATAAAGGGGAAAGAGGTCTTAAGAGTAATTTGAATAAGTAACTCGAACCTCGTGCCTCACACCACTCTTTTTTTCTGATTCACCGTAAGTATCTCGGTAACTTACCTCTATTATTTTCTGTTATTTTCGTTTTGCAGTTATTTCCAGTAACCTTGAACGACAGGGACACGAACACAGATACACCAAGAACATTAATTATTTCAAAGGCTCTCCCACCGGGAATCAAAACTGAGACCCCGTCTACTAAATTACACTGTTCAACAAATTTTGATCGAAAGTATGTAAATTCTTTGAAATTGCGATTTTTACATTAATTTAAGCATAATATGAAAGGAAATGATAATAGAAAACTTTTCTTAGCTCAGGTTGTAAAAAGAATGCACTTGTACAACAGTAGCTGTATATATACAAATGTATTAATATTTATAGAACATTTAAGCAAAATCCTTGTAAAAACCTACATTTCACTTTTTTTTTTATCTATTTCACTGTGATGTGATAAGCTGGGGAGTTAAGAAGTACCCTAATCTAAAGCTTTCTATACCCTTGTACTTTCTTTTTCAAAATTGCGCAAATACCAGTTTCACAGCGATAAAGAAAATAAAGTAACCGTGGTCAAGTTAAACAGTAACAATTCCGTAATAAAAATCAGTATTAACATCAAAACATGAAAAATATGTACAAATACCTTTTTGTGCAAGAACTACACTGCAGTGTAGACAAAAGTTTCAAGTGATACCTTGTACAGAATTGTTTATTTTATTTCGGGCGTCTTGGCTTGGCTTGCCTTTTGTAGGTTACATCTGGAGCATCCGTTGCAATAGTCCAACAGTAGTCGGCCAATATGTTAGAACTCCACTTTCCCTCATATCTCTTCTCCATGGCTGCAATATCTTCATGGAAACACTCACCATGTTCGTCACTTACTGCTCCACAATCTTCGGGAAAGAAGTCTAGATGTGAATGAAGAAAGTGGAGTTTCAGAGACATATTGCAATCAAGATTTTCGTAGCACAATAACAACCTTGCTACCAGTTGTTTGTAATTTGTTGCTCAGTGTATTTCCAAGAATTGTGAAAAAACACTCTTCAAGCTTTCCCACGCAGCTTTCTCCTTACCTTGGAGAATTTCATCGAACTTGTGATCTTTGAATAGTTGCCTAATCTGTGGCCCAACATCCTCTTTAACTTTGGCATCACTTAATCGAGTGAATTGTCCTCTTAGGTACTTACAGGCCTCATCCTCTTGGTTCATGCTCTTAACAAAACTTTTCATAAGACCTAATTTAATATGTAGAAGGGGAAGCAAAATTCGGTTACGATCTACCAGTGGTTCATGCTGCACATTTTTCACTCCCGACTGAAGAGTTTCTCTGGTACTCCAATCACTTTTGCGGTAATGAGATCCACGATCTCTACTGTCCCATTCACATATATAGCAACAATACTTTGCATACCCTAACCGCATACCTAGCAACAGTGCTATTACTTTAAGGTCACCTCAAATGAGCCACTGAAAATCGTAATATTTAATGGCTTGAAGTAAACATTTCAAGTTTTCATAAGATTCCTTCATATGAACTGCGTAACCTACAGGAATTGAAGGAAGTTCATTTTCAATATGTAAAAACACTGTCTTTAAACTCACCTTGGACGAATCTATAAAGAGCTTTCACTCCGTATGTTCGTAATTAATTTTAAGTGCCCTCATGAGACCATTTACATGTGTACACGCCACAAGTATGTCTTCCATAGTAAAAAATGAAGTGAACGTCTTCTCCCTATTCCGATACACTGAAATATTTACTTTTTCCTGCAATAAATTCCATTGCTTTAAGCGTGAAGCTAAAATTTCGGCTTTGCTTTTCGAGAGGTCCAAGTCTCTGATTAGATCACTTAGTTCCTCTTGAGTAAGTTTATGTGCTTCACATGGAGGTTTTTCTACAACAAACGTAGGGTCCTTCGAAGTACTTGATTCAGGAGCTTCAACTTCTTGATCATCATCAGAAAAAATATCGTATTCTTTAGGTGGGTCAGGATCAGGTAGTCCTTCTCCATGTAGAACAGGACGCATTGCAGAAGGAATGTTAGGATAAATCAAGGCCCGCTTTTTCTAAATTTGATTACAGCAACAATGTTTGAGAAACGATATAAATTATGTAGTTCATTATGAAGTTCCCACCATTTCCCATACCCGTTCTCTTTGGGACCGAATATAGGTCGCATCAGGGAAAGTCCATTTCTTCCGTGAATGGGATACGCGAATTGCCGAACGGCATGTATCAGATATGAAAGAGGGTGTGAAACTATGTTCATATGGAAAGTTATAGCGGCTAAATATAACATGGAGAAGCATGAGTGCTGAAAGAAAAAGGGCTGACCTGAGAGCTCAACAGCACAGAAAGCTAAGGATTGCTCGTTCAGTGCGTGAATTGCCACAAAAATAAAGGTCAAAGGCTTAATAGTAGATGCATGATAAGATTTTATATATGTTGAGGAATATTAACATCATGGTAGCCATATTGCAAGTGGCCATCATGGATTTACCATGTAAAAGATAAAGTGTGTCATCGTCATATCAAACAACAGCGAATTTTTAACAGAAATTCATTCGTGTTAATCATTCCGTAGTAACTCTATTCTGAACTCTGAAGGAACATGCAAGAAGGACAGATAGGACCTTCGTGAAAGTCTCACTAGTATGATCTAAAAGGTTGAGCTTGTAGAACTCTGGTTTACATACAGACAAATGGAAAAATGCAGTTACATACAGAAAAGTGGCGAGTAAGGGAAAGATGGTCATTGACGACAAAGTCAGAAGGGACCAAAGGTGAGTCCATGTCACATATTGTGTGTACTTGTTGCAGACAGTGAGCCACTATTGAGAAAGTGATAGAAAGTGACAAAATACATTCTAATTCATTATTTGGAGATATTATTTTTTCTCGTGAGCATGAGTAAAAATTCCCAGGTAGTTGTGTAATTATTAGTGAGTGAGTTTGCGACGTGCGACAATAATCGCTGTGCAGAAGATATGAACTATTTCGAAAGCATTAGGAAGTTATTAATGGATAATGCTACAGATGACGAATATGAAAAGTTAGAAATACTTGATAGAGCGTCATATAAGGATGAGAGAGACAATGACCGGGAGGAGAGTAGTGACAGCATTCCTCGGGAAGAACTCGTGTAACGGAAGCGTGAAAGAATACTCAAAGAGATAATAACTTCGACCAGAATAGTAGTTCGTCCATGCCCAACTAATAAGGAGCCCACAAAAGTACAAATCACAGATAGAAAATACATATTACTACAGGATTGAGACAAAAAGGACGTCAGGTAAAAGAAAAAAGCGTCATCTGTATGTTCACGCTACAAATTATTGCAAGGGAGTTTAAAGTCCCTTCGTAATCTTGAATGATACCGAAACAAAGTGATTGTGAGATATCACAACGTTTAAAGAAAAACGCTGAATATTAATGGAATAGTTCATGACGGGACAATTAGAATTAGGCGATGCATATAAAAGAAAACGATATGTATCCAACGGGTTCTCTAAAGTTCAAAGCATATTCATCTTTGGTAAATAAAAATTCAAAAGCGTAAAAAAATACTTATTCCGTATCCAATGTAACCAAAGATGGCCAAGCGTTACATCAAGTTGCTGAAACAAAGTCAAGGATTATAAATAAAATCCTCAATTTAAGCCAAGCTTTTAATACAGATCAAATTAGAATCGACAAAGAAATGAATTCAGGCACGACACTGGTAAAAAAAAATGTAAATAGATTGTATTGTAACATAGGATCAACGACAGCAGTTACGCGCTCTTATATGATAATTCCCATTATATCGATGAATGTGATACTCTTATGTCTATTATTTCTTATATCCGCTGAACCTACTTGTAAATTCCGAGCAAAGAATATCAAGGCACTTGCTAGAAAAAAGCAACATATTGCAAGTGTGGCTTGAAGTTTTATCTTCTCGAAGTATTTTGGCCGCATATGCACGAGAATCGCATCTTATGGCTGATTAGTTCGTGTTTTTGTACAAATATAATAAACAGATATATTCCACTGTTAAGGATAGTGTTGAATTTGACAAAAAAAAGTAGCTAATAACCCCCAAATGCACTGGACGTGTTCAACCTCTGGGCTTTGGATTGTTTCGCACGTACAAATAGTAAATGAGGTTTATCTCCATACTACATTACCAATTCATCCGTTTCATGTATGGCATCATGACAACTTCATCCGTCACCAAGCGCTTATCAACTTCCAGTGCTCCTCGGTCCACCAATTTCATTTATCATGCCTTAAACATTGCTGGATATCTTTAAGAGCACCAGAGTAATTTCCAGATTCCAATCTCCTTTTATTTCCATTATGAAATATCATCGGATTGTCAGCAGCATCAATGTTATAATCCGTGTTTCATCAAGTGTGGACACGGTGTACAGCTCTTGTGCTTTCATCACACTCTCAGAGATACTCTTCATAGCAATTGCTCCTCACAGATTGGTATGTACCTTTATCAGTATACTAGCTTGTCTCCTGAGATGATATTTTCTTTGAAAAGAATCACGTCATAACAGTACCTGTAATCCCCAATTCTCCTTTATTTCGCCGCTCAATTGTGTTTATATGCTCGAGGTGATCACCTTGTGTCACCGCATTTAGATTCGAAAATTCCACTCTCATCATTCACAAAATCGCTTTCGCAATTTTATGTTTAGAAAGAAACTCATAAGTCATTCGTTTCTAGTACACATTTTATTAAAAATGTCTGTGTTTGGAAATGTGTTTTAGTAAACATAATTTCCATTCCTAAAATGTAACATCAGTCTATAATCATCTTAGGATTCGAGCTTTTTTAGAAGAAAAAAATGAATAGAAGTACACTGTAGAAACTCGGGTGGATAACTGTCCGTTGGAACATTTCGAAACGGTTTCAAAAGAAATCGCCAGGTAACAGCCCCTGTGCGAGAAGGAGCGAATGAGAATTTATGAAAATTCAGGAAGAACATTTTAGAGTATTAGAAACATTTTCTGTTAGCGTCAAGGTTAGCAGGAACAACAGTCATAACTGGAAGTAAATTTGAATTCGTAACACATGTATTGTAGGAGTTGGCATCTTCTGCATCAACATACTAAGGTAAACCAAAACATTTGCTTTAAAGATTCAAGAACAATTTTCCATCAGTGAAATATAGTGATTTTAGTGGTCTCTCGGAATTTAGTGTGTTTTAGAAGCGACATTTTCTAATTTTGTGTGTTTTGAAAATAATAACTGTACGAATTTTCGAAATCGGCCTTTTTTCGACTCCATAATGCCTGAAAACACAAAACTTAGTTTCTTTGTAATAGTTTTAATATGGCAGTTTCACCATGATACGAATAATAATAACAACTTTTCATACATTGTTTGCAGCAGAATGAAACTCGAAAATACATATCTAACATAAGGAAACGAAGGGTTACAGAATACAGGCCCATAAGACTACCGGTACAATTCCCCATTTTGATTGCGTCATGCTGTTCACTAATTTTCAAGAAAAGTAGAAAGATGAATTTCTTTGGATGAAAGAAGAAAAGACAAAATTAACTAAGGAATACTTGTGGTGTAATACCTCATTTTCGTTTGGCACCAAGGAGCGCACTGTCATTCATTCATTTAAATTTTAATTTAAATAGCATGAGTCATCTAAATAGCAAGAACAAGAATCATCAAAACATTGCGGCAACTCCACAGAAGACTTTCGCAACGACGTATCATTTCCCAACAAAACCTGAAGAAAGTTCGGGTATTTGCGTTCAACATCAAGTTTAGACGTACTTCGCACAGGCACTCATTCTCTTCCATGCTCACCAAATGAAACATGCTCTCCCACTAGCACTTTGACCCTGGACAAATATACGCTCAAGGATAGTGTTACACAGGTATAAATTTTGTAATTTATAAACGTGGTGATAAATCACAACTCTTTACTCAGTGTTGAAAAAATAGTGTTATTCTCTACACTAGGATGTTTCCAGACAGTGTAGTTGCTAGTGAGATGAAATTGAACAAGGACAGAATGACATTCGCATCGTTCATGGATTGTGTTCATATTTTCAACACGAACTTAAATCTTTGTTGCAAGAAGGCAAGCATTATGTCGTTGAATTTAATGAAACTTGAAACCCTGTTGCGCAAAGGACACAAATGGATGTGAATTCATCGCTACTGGGACGACTGTAACAACAGAGTCAGAATACAATATATTTGAATTCTGCTTTTATGGATCTTGCAGTTTATAGTGCAGCTAAATATCCACTACATGGTTTGCAGAATATATTGCAGTTGGTTGAGCCATCTAAGCTTCAATAAATAGGCCAAATGTAAACTTGACACTTTTAAGGCTAAGTAAAGAGGAACATTGTGATACCTTTTAGTACAGATGCTCCACTTCTTCTTGAACTTGAGTCCTGTGGTCTTCACTTTGTTCACCGTGGTTTCAAGACTTTCATAAGAAACTGAATGGAATTTAATTTATGTTGATAGAGTATTGCATAACTTATTCGAAATTGTACCAGAAAGGTGTTCTCAGTATTCTTAAATAACAGAATCGTCATTATTTCGTCTTCCAGTTTGCCACATTCGGTGGGCAGAAAATGCTGAGGTAGCAAAGCGAAGGTATGGGATATATCCAGATGTGAGAAAGTATGTCGAGACTGTTGAGGGAGCAACAACCCAAATGCAAGTTTCAATAGAAATTTGAACAACAAATTGCTCCTTGCAAAAGTAGCATTTTTTCAATTATTTGCTGAGAACTGTGAGCCTTTCTTGAATGAATGTCAGGCAGACGTTGCTATGACTTCATTTTTACATTGCAGTTTCACTCAGTTATTAAAAATATTCATATAGCCCTTCGACAAAAAAAGAAAAGATGAACAGGAAGTATATTAATGAAATTGATGTTGTCAAGCAGAATGAAAACATCTATGATAATGTAGCAAGGAAATTGACCTTGGGTATACAACTAGATCAGCACTGAGAAAATGTACAAAGGTTAGTAAAAAGAAAATGTGTTTTTGTAAACAAGTTTGAGAATACTATCAGCATTTTGTTTCAAAGCTGCAGCAGAGGTACCCCTAAAGTATTCCCTTAAAAAAGTACTGACATTCCTTAATCTCTTCACCGTTGCTCATTCACAGGGAGAAGCTGTTGAATAAATGAAAGCAACGCTTGAAATTTTTGTGCAGAGTACCATTTTCTCAGTGGGAGATGCAGAAGTGATAGACAGAGAATAAAAGTCTGTAGGAAATCAGATGCATGTTTCAGAGATAATGAAGTATTTTGTAAGACAGACTGTATGAAGTGAATACAGATTAGATGACTTTTCGAATATTTTTATCAACAAATGATGTATATCTCTGAAAGATACTGAAGATGTGCGTAATTTTTTAATGGTATGGTAATGTAGCCTTAGAAATGTGTTTTAGTAAACAAGGGGAAAACCTAGAAAATTTGTTAGAGGGTTATTTAGTGGCGCTGCGTCTAATGTGTGGTACCGTACAGGCCCATCCTATCCCAGAACAGATTATACTATCAATGAGAATTGCATACGTGCGATTCAAGGAAAACGAAGACTACCACTAGAACGCGATATCAGATAAACATCGCAGGGTCGCTGGAAAAAGACCATAACAAAGACTAATAGAATTAGAAGAAAAGAACAGAAAATTGTAACTCAGTTGTCAGAACAAGTCGATACCACATAAGAGGAGATGAACAATTTGCGTGATTAGAGTACTTCATTGCTTACGTGAATACGGAGAAACTTTTTGATCAGGAAAGATTTTGCATATTTTCTCATTACATTTTAAATTTTCGTAATTTTATGATCTTCTTCCGATAGTTCGGGAACAGTCGGCAAATTGCTGAGAGAAATTTGCTGCTCACCCTGTTTTTATATTTTAAGATGACGGCAACTATCCACTACAATATTACCACTTCTTTGCTTGTCCAAATATTCTTTGTAAAATAACCATGTTGCAGATGGTTAAGTGCATATAACCTTTTCCAAAGGACATTAGAACGTATTGGTATTTGTCGCTTTTTGTATGCAGTTATTTCTGGTTATTTGGCCTGCATCATGGCAAAGCACGAAATGGAAGATTCGTTATTCTGACGTTTGTCCAAATATCCCTTCACGACTTGCTTGCATGTTACTTATCAACTCACAGTAGAGTTACTATAAAAATGTTAACTCTAATGAATTTCTGGTAAAATTCCGTATCCATTTGATATGCCACATGACCCACTTTCTCGTTTACATTGCCAATTCAAGATGGCCACTTTGATTGGTCAATTCAAGAAGGCGACCGCGATGTTCATATTCCCCAACATATATAGCAGATCTTATCATGCATCTAATACTAAGCCTTTGACTTTATATTTGTGGCAATTCACACACGGAACCAGCGATTCCTTAGCTTTTTGTGTTGTTCAGCTCTATAGTTAGCCCTATTTCTTCCGGCTCTCCTGCTTCCCCATGTTACCCTCAGCCGCTATAAATTTAATGTGTTCCTAGTTTCACACCCTAGTTAATATCAGATCCATGTCGTTCCTCAATTCGTGTACCTCATTCTGACTCTCCGTATTCAGGATCTTGTTCTCGAGTGCTTTCAGTATACGTTCTTCCCTCAGAGTTAGTGACCACTTTTCGCAACGATCTAGCACAACAAACAAAATTATCATTATTTATATTCATGTATACATGGAATATATTAAATAACCGATTGCTCACTCAGACTATGCAGACTGAAGTCGGAGTGACATATTTTCTTCCATCTTCCATTTCTTAATTGTTATAGGATATATCAATTTATAGTTGTGGAAATATCTCGTGTGGGTGTTTTTTGCATTACAGATCATAATCCGTTTTTCTCTTCTTGAACAGTACAAAGTATAGCCAAATCCAAATAATAGCATATACCTCAGTTTTGAAACCAAATGGACAACAACAACCACGTCACTTTCAAATTCAGTAATTAGAAATATATTTCAAACTACAATACTATTATTAAGAGCTGTCTTTCCGAAAGTATATCCCAAGAAGACAGAATGTGTTTAATCTAGTAATACAGATAATTGATTAATAAATAACGTAGTCAAGTACGAAAAGCTAAAATAATGCAATTCTTATTCTATGAACTGACAACACATTATAAAAGAGGCTACTGTTGATTGTGCCTATATGACCATCCTATACATAACAAATGTAACTAGAGACATGTTGACTATAAGTTCTTCATTCCAACTGCAACTTAATAACTGACATAAATTATTTATAAATTGCACGTTAGATGGGAGAAGAAAATCCATGATTTTACGTTAAAAATATTTAAAACTGTTTGGTAAAATTTAAAATAATGCAGTGCAACTTAACGAGTCATATCTTTCCCTGTACGAATTTACAAAATAATTTATAGATATGAGAAAATTAACTCGCTGTAAGTATTTTACGCAACGTGTCCCCACTGTACAATTTGAAAGTCATCTACTTCAATCCTCTCGGAATATAGAACTTATTACACATCTCCTTCATCTCTTTAGCCCTTCAGTTATAAGTGAATATTAGAATACCTAAATAAATTTTCGTCAACATCAGCGGCGTAAGTTAGAATTTCCTGGAGGAGGTTAAGCATTAATATGTGGGACCTCTAGAGAAAGTTCTTTTGAGCCCTCCCTCAAAATTCGAAAATTCGTTCCATTTTTCCGTACCCTTTCATTTTTCTCTTATTCTTTGTTTGCCTCCAGAACCTGTGGGCTCTCCCTCACGTTCTTGGGACCGTTCCATAAATGACATATTAATTAAGGGAACAATATTTGCAAATCTCAAAGCCATACGAATAAATATTGTTTCTAAGACACCTAAAAGTAGACATCTTTTACTGAAACAGGTTCATGACTCACTTTTGTTTTATTTACCTTTTGTGTGCTGTTTCGTTTATGTAATGTGGTGAACCTGTTAGATGCTCCATCTATAATTTCATGTTCGTATCGTATATTGAGTAAGAACATTTTGTGTTAAAGTGGGCCCGTCTCGAACAGCTGGGAGCTTCCCTGGAGAAGCAATTGCCCTTCCTGTTCCCCAGAAGTTACGGCCCTGGTCAACATCCTTGAAAGAAAGAAACTATGATCATAGCAGATTCAGATTGTACGAATGTTGACGTGAGTGAACTGAAGACTGGATCGTGATATTTACCTCTCTCGGCAATCTCCTACTATATTACAGAATATGTTTAGTTATTGTTCTAGAAGTTTCCGGTGTGGGCGTTTTTTGCATTACATATTAAGATATGATGTTCCTTTCTTGACGTAGTCTACCCGGATCAAAATATAGGATTTTCTTCTTGTTTAAAACTAAATGCTCAAAGTTACAATATCACTTTCAAATTGGGTGTGTAGATATATATTTTAAATTGCATTTGAGAAACACTTTTTGAAACACTGGTCTAAGGTGAATAGATAATACTGAAAATGAAATGAATACCTAATACCATAATTATAAAATCTCGTAGCTAGTACTACTTTGTAGTAATTATTCCTGTACTCACCGTGCGTTCGACGTTAAAAGATAAATTAGTTATTAGATGATTCCATTATTTTGGATCAATTGAAGACTATTTCTGCTATTAACAAAGGTGAGTAGTGTTCCTGCTTTGAAATAAGCCCTACATAATGTTTCAATTTTACCCGTAAATAAAACTATGAAGTTTTCTTTGACCGTGTGAGTTACTCGAAGGTCGGTATCCCTGTCGCGTAAAAGTAGGACTAAATTGTGCAAATACCACTTTCTCATCATGTATTTATCAAACAGAAAGCTCAGGAAATTTGGTAAAGTTGAGATTGATTTTTTAACTTGGAATGCTGTCGTGGTTAAATTCAATATTCCATACTTGTCAACATCATATACTGACGTCTTTAAGAGTAGTGCAAATAGTGAAGTATAGGGATGAAGTGTAAGGATATTCACAAGTAAAAAAAAAATAATTCACAGGTTTTGGTGGAATTCCTTATATTTCGTCCATATTTTACCTAACTTATGTCATCCTTATATTTGTGCTACATCACTATGTCACATTAAAACGTGTGCAGTATGTCATTTAACAAGGCATAAGAATATGACAATTAAGCGTTCAGCTATTGTCTCCTGATCTTTATGAGGCATTTCTATTTTTATTAACAATGTAACTTCCTTACAAAACATACGAATAAATAATTCTAACACGTAAATGTGCGCTAAACATGCATGTAGTACACGTTCAGCTTAATACGAAAATAACGCATTATCCTTTGGAGATGCGTTTTATACATCACAACTAAACAAAATTCATATATCTACATCAAACACATATTTTCTAAGGAAATGTTTTTTAATAGGTCAATTGTGGTCTGTCTCACATATACGGCAAATAGCAAAATGCTAGCAAGCGCAGTAAATCTTGAAATGAGCCAAAAGAAGGACATTACGGTGGTATCAATTTAAAAAGAACATTTTAGTGAGTGAAGAAGGATCGGTAGGATAAAAGCATGTATGCATCATTGGCTGGACTATGTCCCGTCCAGTATATTATACTGATCCGATTAACCCCACCGGATCAGTTGAGATTGGAACACGTTATGTAGCCTGCAAGGTAAAAACTTGCTTATCAAATTCTGCCCTCCACCTGGTGATTTAACCTGCTCTCCGGAGAATGCAGTACTGCTTTGCGCTGCTTATTTCCAATTTCCTCGTTTTTGGGGCGGACTTAAAGTTGTAGACGCTGAAGAACGTAAGGCCGAATGACTTTCTACGTCATTAAGTAATTGAACCTTAACAAGAGAATAAGAATACAATAAGTGTTTTTTTCACATATTTTTTATTAAACATATAGTTTAATAAAAAAAACGAAAAGAACTACGTTAACCTTGCAACAGTTTACCGCTGAAATACATACAGATAAAAATATAGATTTGCTTGTAGTAAAATATTCAAACAATAAAGTATTTTCAGGTTAACTGGCAAACCTCTTCTCTATTTTCTTGAAAATAGGTATCATCTCCTACAGTTACACCTGGTCCAAACCAAACTGGTGGTGTATGGATAGCGTACTGCCTCCTAAACAGCATTGAGTAGGCCGAAGGTAACAACAAACCTTGCTCTTGCTAGTCATTTTGACCAAGATTTTCCTCTTATACTGATTGTCACAAGGTGCATGCCGATATGGTACCTTCTGTAATGCTACAGTTGCTCTTCCCACATTCTTAAATGTATCTTATCTAGGGTTGAGCCTAAATTACTTAAAGCCCATAAATAAATTTAATTCAATTCAAAATTAACTTGAATGATTGACATCGTGTAACATCTTTTTCACAGGTCAACAGTCCAGTCTGAACTCTTTCCTCATTCACAACATTAAAATACAGTGATAGTACATTACGCACAAGCAGAGGCTACCTTCTTCCTTGGGTAGTGCTCGTCTGGGGATTCTATCCGAGGATTTCTTTAGGAACTCTACAAGGATTAGGAATACACATCACGGAAAGGCTGAATGATGTTACTAACTTATGCCATCTCTAAAATTCAAATATAGCAGAACTTCTATTTTACATATAACATGAGTTTATAGCTCAATTTTATAATTGAATTGGTTCAGGCTTCCCCGCTTTCTTAACCTAACGAAGTGCTTCACTATAGAATGATAAACTTTGCTAGTTTTATATCTGTGCATTTAAAATGGTCCTGTTTGAACTAAAATTACTATTTCCACGTTGCAAAATTAATATTTCGAAATAATATTAAACTTATAAAATTTCGTTTCATGTAAAAACAAATGCCGGTAGTTAACGTCAAAAATGCATAAAAAGTTCTAACAACCTCTTGGAAGGATTCAAACTATACGAAAATAAAAAAGTACTACATTTTGTGAGCTTAGATTGTGTTATGTTAGATTACATTACATTAGATTAGGTTATTAGGTTGAGCTACAAGCAAGTTACCTTCGAAACAGAAGACTGTAAAGTTCTACAATTTGGGATAGAAAATAAATATTTGAGTGTAAATACGGCGTCTGGATATGACATAAAAACTAGTGCAAAACCACAAACTAACCTGTGCTAGGTGGCCACTAAAGAACATGAATCCTATCTAACCGAGTCAGTACAGCGGCAAGCACGTCCGAAGGAAGTAGTCGCATCAGCGACGGTGCGTACACGCTTATGCGAGAGTAGTAAAAAATTGGAATCTGGCAATAATATGAGTTTCAGTAGCAGTTGTGGTTTCATACTCATAACGCTCCGCTTGAAAACATTAAACCCTGATTCTCTACAGTGTGCAGAGATACACCGTTTTAGTGGTCATCTATAGCAGGTTAGGTTGGTTATGTTATAATTCGATAAAGGTCGAACACGATATGTCACATAACCACAAAAAAATAACAAGTGTACATCTCCGCCAAATATTTCCTTCCGCTCCAACTTGGAATTCAGATTATATCATCAAAAACAACCAACAACAACGAACACCTTGGTACCGTCAACTATTCCCCTCACCTGACTTTCACTTTCTCATCAGAAACCAAAATGAATTTTCCAATTCAGCGGGTAAATTTTAGAAAAATTGGTCCTTCCGGCGATACAGCATTTAACCCGTATTTTCCGCCTGCTATTACGCAGGCCCACCAGCTTCACCTATCCTCACTCGGTTAGATAGCATTCGTGTTTATTAGTGTCACGAATGCCATCTAGGTTGGTTTGTGATTTTTGGATTGTACGTTTTATGCCATACATCCAGTCGCCGTATTTACATGGAAATCGTAAAAGAACTGTAATATTTCAATAATTACATCTGGTGAGCACTTGAATTTTATCTGTGCTAAATGCGTAATGTGATATTGGTAACTCAAATCTTTTGGAGATCAATAAGAAGTAAAATAGTGAAAGAATTGTATTTTTTTCAACAAATTTTTTGAGTGATGTACCAAACTTTGATCTGCATCTGATTTCATAACACTTTGCACCATATAACTTATCTAATGATAGTAACAACAATCACTCTTGAAATGAAATGAAATCTTTAGTTTTATGTCTCACAGTTATGCCGGTTAGACTAAAAGAGACGGTGATTATGAGAAATGAATGAAATGGTGGAATAAAGAGAATAGGAGGAAACGGGAGAACCGTGAGAAAACCCACGACCAGTGTGTATGTCCACCGCAAAGTCCACATGGTTTCGAGCTCGGATAGAACCAGAGACCACAAGCACCGGAGGTGAACAATCACTCTTAATTGGACGCCCAAGCAAATCGTGACTGTATTTTGAGAAAAGGTGGTTCTTGCAAGTCTTTACGTTTAGTTAATTATGATTGTGATTAACTTTCGATGTTGAAGAAACACTTGAAGAACGAACTTTCAAATAGGCTGTCATTATGACTCTTAAAAGTTCGAAAATTATGAAATAGGTTAAACGGAAACAAATTAAACGTACTATAAGACGGGGTTATTTTGCACAAGATTTAAGCCATTTTAAAGAGAATCCTATGTAACTTACAAAAGTAATGATATAGAACACTGTATTTTACACATATAATAAGTAGATATATAAGGAAAACATTAGTGCAAGTTCATTAGTAAACATTCAGCATAGCTATAGTTATTGAAATATAAATTTCTCATAGGTATAGCTGCACAAAAACTTTGCACAACATAAAAAAGTATGTTCAACATATGAACATAACGTTTCTGTGCAATATTTTCTCTTCAGTATTTATACCTCTTACTTTCTAACCAAAATTGCATACAGTCTAGAAAAAATTAATTATGGTAGCAGTATGAGTATTAGTTTGGATTACCGGTATCGATATTTGTAAAGAAAATTATGTATTTTCTGGTACCGGCACAGGAACCGCATTCTAACGCTTTAGTATATGTCCCACAAAACTGCCAACTCAGGAACAGAAAAAAATCCCCGTGAACTGATTTGCCTTGGTTATTCCTTATGTCCAAGAATATCATCGCAAATGTAATTAGTGGGAGATTTACGGGATTTGGGATTTGGGCTGAAACAAACCCAAATTGTATGATTTTTAAAAAATATAATGTTAATCATTCCTATGCGTATAAGCTGCAAGTCCCGTCATCAAAAGTCTAGTGATTGAAAAAAATCCTAGTGAGTGAAGACTCTCTCAAACTTCTTTTCTGGGTCCGCCACTGTTCATAATTTATTTTACAAGAAATTCATTCCGGCATCTTCCTAAATAGGAAATTTACCTAAATTTAGAAAGCATTACGTTCCCGTAATAATAATGTCCTATCTAAGCAGTATGTTAGAGCTGTGCAATGTAACCCCGACTAGAGGCTGAGACTGCCTTCTCCCAGTTTTACTTTTTTACCACTTTAAAACGTTTCGCATTTCAATTTCAATTATTGCATCAATGTCCCATTATATACAGTAATATTCTACGAAACTGACTAAACTTTGACAGAAAATCTTTTACGTGATACCTTTCAACTTTTGTAGGCCTTTACAGTGACTGCTTTCCATACCTCTAAAACAACTAACCCTCCCGGTAATTTGAACTGATATCAACCGCCAATATTATAGCCAAAATACAGTTAGGTGTTCTATCTTACGGTGCCAGTTGAAACGTCCTTTTTTCTGTTTATGGTTTTGCTGACAGAGGACTGTGAAACTTTTTTCATATTCTGTGCAAAGTAATCACTGGATGTGCAAACCCCGTGTTACTGTAGCTTTGAAAATTGGGATTTCGAAAGAGCCAGTTGTGAAGTAAATTACTAGCACTTTCTTCCATTTAGCCTGCCTCTTCTTTGTTCTTTGAAAATTTATTCTTTTACGATTTATCTTGTATTCCAGACTCTTCTTGGAATTGAAATCTCCCCAGCTTACTTTTCAGTTACCTACATCTCTCATGGAAACAAGAGCAAGTCAGAAACAAACTAAAGCATCGCATTATTTGAGGTTCTCATATGACTAAAAGTTTTTAAAGAAACACGGTAAATGATTGTATGCCAGACGGAATATGCTTGATATTATTTTTCTATATTCTTTATTTTTAAAAGTGTTGCATATATCCAAGTGCCACCAAATTCTTATAACATTCAATAGTAGAGAAAGATAATCGTTTAGACGTTAATTTGCAATCACATAAAAAAACATCAATAGGCTTAGGAAAAAATGAAATACGTAGATTCTGTGAAATTTACTAAAGCTAATCTCTAAAGTGTCGTTAGAAATTTTGCTTTATTCATATTTTGCAGTGTATTCTCATAAGTAGCTAGACATATCTTCGTTAGCTTTCCATGCTTACCAGGGTGCAACCAACTGATTTAGTTGCTATAGCCCGTATCTTCGGTGGTGTGGCGTTCGGGACTCGATCTCAGATGGGAGAGCACCGAATGTACAACATTGATCCAAACTCAACTTTAAAATCTATTTTTCCTTCTATATATGCGTAAACAATCTTCTGATAAACGTAAAGAAAGTAAGTTAAATTACAGATTCACCGATACAGAAATTAGTCAATAAATCTATTCAATTTTGTATCTTCATTTTAGGCAGTGAAAGGAATGTGGATGAAACTAAACATATGGTATTAAACGGAAGCATTACCACAGGAAATATCAAATTGTAAGATAATAATGATAATACCTAAATTAGATAATGAAAATATTTTGAGGACCAAATAACAAGCGGGGAACACGTGCCTCTATACGCGGAAGACAGATAAACGTTTTTATCGGAGATAATTTCAAATATATAAAAGGTAATAAGAAAACTATTAAACACAGATATTATTCATTGGTAAAATTGATCAGTGACTCGCAAATATTATATAATTTGGAAGCTTCTTTTTTACATGCACCATTCATAAATTTTGAGATATTATTTCCTTTCAATTTATTCAAAATAATGGAACAATCTTTCAAACCAATAAATCTTTTTGGATAAAATGGCACCTGGAGCGTTAGTTCACATTTCATTTTGAAGAAATGCAAATCTCCCAAACATTAATAGTATTTCATGTATTTTATTACTATGTAATTATATTACTAATAGAAATATAGATACATAGCAAACTAAGGAGGGAGAAAACCCAAAACGACGCCCCTGAGTAACAGTAGGTAACTCTCAGATCTATATAAAAACATGATTCACACTTTGAAATATTGTGAGCCCCGTTATCGTATATTAGGTCTATTTGTCTTACTCAATGCGAAAAACTCGCGCACTAACAGTACATGGCGATCAGTAGCCTGAGAAATACTGCTCTAAAACATAAAGCGAATATGTTTGGAGTGATATGGTTATATCAATTCTAGAAGTTCAGAAATCCCAGAAGGATTTGCTGAACATTCTCTATCAAAAATTAAAAATCAATTGATTCTATGAAGTTAGCAGATAAAAGTTAGCACATAACATTCATATAATGTAAAAACATTAACGGAATAAATGTGGGAAGTGTTAACAAATGGAATCATTACCTAATGTTATTACAATATGAAAACTTTGGTTGTAAATATGCAAGAAACTAAAATTTGCTTTTTGAGTTAGCATACGAGTTTATTAAAATGTTTGTGATAATTTAGTAATTTTAAATTATATTGAGCTGAACGTCGAGCAGACATCTCTTGTGTATATCTATTATGCAATATTATTAAGTGTGTTACCATGCAAATATCAGCAAGCCTACATTGTTAGAGATATTCCAAGGTATCACGAGATTCACACTCTTGCCAACCAATGGCGTAACTACAATGGAGCTACTCGAGCAGTTGCTCCAGGGCGCAAGGTGGAAAATAATACGGGAAACTGTTCTTTATGCAAAGAACGTTTGAAAATATTTCAAAAGGTTCGCTATGACTATTAGCAGCTAATTGGTAACAGCGTATACTGGGGGCGGATCCAGGAATTTTTGAAGGTGCGCACAACTGAAAAATAAACTTTAGTCATCTCTCGATATTTGGTTCGCTAACTAAAAATGTGGACTGCAGTGCTTCCTAACACGTATTTATCCCCACCCTTCTGCCGGTGGCATTGAGGAAAACCATGTTTTTCGACACGAGAGAATACAGGATTACCATGAACTGGAAGCGCAAACATTATCTGCAATGAATAGAGAACGCACTGAAAATCTTCCTCTTGAGAGAGATTTTAAAAGCTTTTATCCACTTTTGAAATTTTCCCGCCCTGCCGTCCTGAGCCCCGTGCCCCCTTTCTGAATCACCACTGGGCGATACCCGGACAATCGTCACTGCAATGTAGATCTAGCTACTTGTCTAGTGAAAGTTTTGCATAGTGGGTCATTGTTATTTTTTATTGAATTAAGTTCAGTAAACCAAATTAAATTTGCAGTTGTCATTTTGTCAGTGTTTCTCCTAGAAAAGAAGTAGTTTAAACTCTAACTTGTAAGAACGAGAGAAATTGACAATTTTTCATTTTATTATACTTCGGAAATACCATCATTGTAAATTACAAGGTATTAATTCTTTCTTACTTTCCTCGGCGGAATTCGAACCGTGGATCCCTAAGTTACAAAACGAATGCTCAAGCCACTACCTGAAGCTTGCTCTTTTAAGCAAGAGTCGAAAAACACTCGTGTATGTAGCAAATTGCAAACGTTTACGATTCCAATATATTAAAATATAACAATGAAACACTGATTTTGGTCATGATAAAATACCACAGTCCAGAGAGTTCAAATTGAAATAAAAAAGACTTACAGACATGCAAGAACATATAAGGGAAAGTGGTCTTAAAAGTAATTCGAATAATTAACTTGAACCTGGTGCCTCAGACCACTCCTTTTTCTGATTCACCGTAAGTATCTCCGTAATTTATCTCTATTATTTTCTGTTATTTTCGTTTTACAATTATTTTCAGTAAACGTGAACGGCAGGGTCAAGAACACAGATACACCGAGCACATTTAATGTTTGAAAGGCTCTCCCACCGCGAATCAAAACTGAGACCCGCCTACTAAATACCTCATGGGAATGTATCTGGTTCGTTCCCAAGGCAAGTAATCTTGAGACGGACAACATCATGCTCATGGATTTTCTCGGGACACTCCCACTTTCTGATTCCAGCAATTCGTCCATTATAATTCACTTGGTTTAATCATAGTCTTGCTCAACCTAAGAGGCGTAATCGTGGCACATTAAACCTAAAGATTACACTTTCAAGCTGCTAAACCAAACCAATCCGAACCGAAAGTCAGTTGTATTTTCTATCGCTCATTAACGTGTTTCACAAAAAATATATGGAGAGAAAATATTTGGAATCGTAATTATATTCAAAAGTGAAATAACAGACTCATAATACCTTAACCTAAAACAAAACTATTACATATCGTAGGGAACTTCTCCAAAATGTATTCGAATATTCTGAAAAGTTGCAATATAGTGCTGTTTTCAAAGAAAAACCTGAACCAAATTACGGTTCGTTTTCTGAAATAAAGAGACACATTCTGTTTCAAGATTAAACCGAACCCAAACCAGTTAACCGACCGGAGATGGCGTTGGTCATTAAAAACTTGACCTATGACCCACTGACCCAGACCCACTGACACAACAACAACTACCGTGACCCACTCTGACATATGACCCACCACGCAACGTGACCCACTCTGACTCACCACCCACTGTGAATAACTCACCCAGCGAAACAGATCGTCATCAACTCTGACACATGATCTACGGCCTCTTCTCTACCGTCTAAATAGTTTACACTTGCAATACAACCAGATTATGAAATTGTAACTAATCGGAGGTTGATTTTCTACAGTCAATCGCTCAAGCACTGCTCTGTTACAATAACGATGTATCTGACATTTACGGCATAAAATGGTAAAGTGTCTGTCATGGTAAAATTACGATGAATTTCAATTAATTGTTCTAATTATTTCCTTGTTGAATTATCGATACTTTTCACTGGAAAAACGGATGAAATTTTCAAATTTCCAATCAAAGTTAAAAATAAAATTAATTTTTTAAGTTTTAAGTCATAGGATTATGTCGGCTAGGTTAAGGAGAGGGTTATGAGAAATGAATGAAATCGTGGAATGATAAAAGTGTGAGGAAACCGGAGAACACCGAGGAAACACTCTCACACGGTATTTATACACCACAAAGTTCATTTGGCGGGAGCCAGGTTTGACCCCAGGACCCCATACACCAGAAGTGAACGCTCTACCAGTGAGCCACTGCGGCCCCAAGTCCCAAATCAAGATAATTAATGAATGTACAGAAGCTCATATTAAAAATTTAGTGTTTATTTTTCTCAGAAATTTATGGGCTGATTGCCCTGTGCTCTAAGCGCTTCATATAATAAACTAGCTTCAGCAATTATTATAGTAGAAAGCGCATGGTAAGCAGGGATGGGTCCAGTTGGCGATTGCCCCAAGAAGAGGAAACTCTTATTTTATATGTAAATAAAACCCAGAGTTCGGAGCTCTTAAAAGTAGCTCTAAATAGCAGTATTACAACCCTCCGCCACAAAAGTGTGTCCTTGATCCGCCCCTGATGGTAAGCATATATGGATATATGATGCGAAGCACTGTACTGTTTGTTTCTCAACTTATATCGATCGTTTTCGATTATTTTAACAAACTAACCCACAATGAATTTACAATATTTATAGAAAGTAACGCCCCTCCCCATAAAGAAGAATGGTAAAAGAAATGCTAGGAGACGTTTTGTTCATTTTCAATAAAGTGTTAATGTACAGAATTTCAGCTCCGTAAGTTGAACACCTATTAAGATACTGATTTCTTTTTGTTGCTAAAATTCGGATCCCCACTATGCCTTAGGATATTATTATAATGAAATCACTACGATAACATTCCAGTTTGGATTAAGGAATAACTATATACCTGAATTCATTTTATTTGACTGCCATTTGGCCGTGATGATTAAGCACACATAGTTAAATTCATTTTACTATATAATAATTTATATGTTAAGTGTTTCAAAAATGTATCTTTTCCTGTATCTCCTCTTAAAACTCACAGGCTGTGCGTCTTAGAAGCCAAGTAGTAGTATAAGTTTTGTTGCTCTTATTATACAATCTCAAATATCAATGTCCAAAAATGCCGCAAGTTCTTTTTCCACTTAGAGATACTCATATCAAGTGAGTAAACAGAAACAAATGAAAAAGGGAAATGAAGACCTTGAAAGTAAAACATAGACAAATTCACCAGTGTTCAGAAGAATATTTTTCAATCACACTCGACCATATTCACAGGACCTAAATACGCGGTTCAGGTTACTTGGAGTTATCCGTTTCTCTCCACGTAGCTTAAATATAGCAGAAATCAAATGCCTGTACTGGCTGTCTTCGTGGCCGAGCGTACTTGTGCAATGAGCTAGTAATTATAATTGCTTTTGGTGTGGGTTCAAGCTCGGGCCAAGGAACGTCTTTTTTATTTTTATAAAAAAATAATACTTAAAAAAGTGATTTACTTACGTTACGTGTGCAGTTTTGCTATACGATTCCACTATAAAAGTAGTAGTAGTAGTAGTAGTAGTAGTAGTAGCAATAGCTGCTGTAGTAGTAGTAGTAGTAGTAGTAGAAACAGCTTAGAAATTCCGCAGGGCTCGTTTTTATACCTTCACTATCATGATAAAAATTTAACGTCAACTGCTTCTTTAATTTCCTTCTTCAATTCCAACAAAGTGGCAATTTTCTTATATTACTACTATAATACACAATACATACACCAGATCCACACAGCACACCGACGTCCAATGTACGTCCATTTAACGTTCGGGCAAGGATGTACGGGATGTGCAGTGGACGTGTGGTTTTGGTCCATACGACGCCTAGTGGAAGTACACGGGCAATACACGTGCCACAGTTGCCATGCGTTCACTGTACGTCCAGAACGTACATATTAGGTCCGTTCCTGGCACCAAAACGAACTAATTATGGACGTACCTACGTACAATGGACGTTTAGAGAACGTGCGTTGTTAGTAAATACGACGTCCACAGGATATACACAGGACTGTCACTTTGGGGCAGTTGCCACGTATCCACTGAACGTGCACAACGTACATATCATGTGCATTTTTGGAGCTAAAAGGGACCAATTATGGACTTCAAATTGGCGTCCAGGATGTCCATTGGAACCTGAACGTACAAATTGTGATTAATTTTGGTCCTTACACGGACCAATTATGGACTTGCACTGAATGTTCTAAAGCACTGCCACACAAGAACTGTTTACTCAAAGTCCGCTACGGAAGCCATAGTATCTTGAACTAATCTATTTCTAACACCACTTTTACCATACCAAAGTGATATCTAAATAAACCTTGTTCCATCAATTTTTACTATCAGTCAATAAATACACACGTCAACATTTATACTATAATGTTCTATATTGCAAACAAAAAACAATGATACATTACTGCGGTTATATTTTTAAGAATACGTTTAGGACTTCGTACCTTTCCTGTCAAAATTCTTTTTCTGTGTACCTAGAAAATAATTGGGTTTCGATTTTTATCTACTGAAAGGCCAAACTATTCGAAGATTCATTATTAATAGCAAATCTAGTTTAAATTTTACATGAATTAATCCCTTATTTTTGTCTAACACAGGTTATGTCATATTTATTCATGGATGACTGATCCATCTCCTTTAATAGAAAGTCGCTGGGTTTCACATCGTGTAAATAAAACATAAACTATTCTACAAAGTGTAGTCATTAATAAAAATCGAAAGAAGTATAAAATAGGATGTGTCATATGAAATTAATTACAGCTATGTTAAAAACTACAATAATAATGCTTCCGAAAATAAGAACTCAAAATGTAATTAACAAAGTAAAGTATTCTGCCCATACGCTTCAGTTAATACAACTTATTAATTTAACAGCTTGAAACCTGAATCCTCTTCCATTCTCTGTAAATACATAGAAAAATGTCACAAACTGAAAACCATATCTAAACACCTTCGTTTCCCAGTCGCCCACTTTCTCCATTTCTAAGTTTGATGTAAAAATCTCCCTCGATTCAGTCTAAAGTTTCAGAAAACAGACAAGACAGCTATACTTCACTTCTCGTATTTAAACAAACGATCAGCTAATCTTTTTAACACTACCTCCAAAACTTTTTTTTTTTTTGCATATTACCATGGTAATAGGAGAATATTAACTTCGCTCAAACCATGACGTCCCTTAATGGCCGAGGACATTTTAAATAATTGAAAATTATATACATTCAATAATAAAAAGGTGTAACATAGAAAGAAACGAGTAAGATAACAATAGTCTTTATTCGGTTACCTCTAAGTACATCTTGAAGTTTGTAACAGTGCTTTTTATATTGGAGCTTTCGTAGATAGACTGGTCCACAATATTTCTTTTTTAACATATTGAATAAGATTGTAATGATCTTTTTTCGCATAAGAATGATATCGAAAGTTTTTTTATACCTGGTTTGTATAACAATTATTGTGCAGACTACAAAAGGTATTATAACGCATAATGCTGTAACTAAACAAAATACTTTTCAAAAAATAAGCTTATTTTAACTTAGTAGAAAAAAATATATACCCAACCTATTTAGTTTACATAGATATAAGAAAATATATATAATATTTAAGTATTATATTACATTAGACCCAATGATTGGCTGACACCTCATGAAGTTCTTTCTTCCACAAGCTCCACTTATCTTTTTTCTGAAATTAAGGAAAAGGGAAAATTAATTCTCGGTATAATAAGCATCACAGCGATCAAAATTAAAATCTAATTATGAACTTACTAAGGTTTTTTATGTTTAGCTTTAAAGAGTAAAAATTACGTAACTGAGACCGGGATCGAATCTGGGACCATCGGGCTTTAAACTATACAAACGAAACTCAGTGCTATATAAAGTTACAATTCCAAATTCCAAATTGAACTACGAATTACATGTGTTTGCTTAAGCATTATGAAAGATTAAACACTTAAAATAGCAAATTTGAAAGAAAGCCATTTCTTCTGTACAATACGAATAATGTGTTGACATGAATAATTATGCAACGTTATAAAATTATGCTAGATGAGTGAAAAAAGAAAGAAAAAAAATAAACAGTACAATGAAAATCAATTGAGAAATGCATGCACTTAAAATTATTTTTCTCTTATGACAACCTACTATAGAATTACATATTATAAGTGTTGGAACAAAGGTGAAAAAATATCAATTAAACCAAGAAGAGATTCGAACTTTTCTACCGTAAAATAAAAAAATAAGCCGCCAGGAAGGAAGAAAAGTAGGTACCCTCTGATGCGTATGATATGAAGGTGCACTGTACCTAATATGTTCAGTGTCCTTGCAGAAATCGATCTCCAAATCACACATAAAGTCTTTCTAATTATAATGTTTGTATCTAATCCCTAGACTTCGGATCTTAAACTCTAACAAAGTGTAAATTAAAATTCTTAGATGAATCCTTTTCAGGGCGTTATGTTAACACTTTGCAAGTTATTGTGCACATCAAACTTTGCCTTTCTACAATTTTTAAATACACTTTAAGCTAACAAGTATTATAGTTAATGAAAATATTGGTAATCTGGACTTGTTAATGCTAGTTGAAATCTGGTACAGCATAACGCATAGCCTATTTACTTTTCTAAAACTATATGGAACATATTTTTATTGAAACAATCCTATATTTGAAATAGTGTAGAGCGTGAATTCATTTCACGTTCTCAAAACGGCACTGAGAAAGAAACATTTCGCTTCTGTTTATCGACCCCGCCCACCACAAATTACAAAGGAAGATAGCACTTGGAGGAAGCCTTGTCATTGCGATATGGAAAACGTATTCACCATAAAAGGTTACGATTATTATTTAGTGTGTAGAACTGATTTCAATTTCAAAAGCATTTAGGACATTTAGGAACGTCAAGGATTTTAAAATCAAATTTAGGCCATTTTAGATGCTAATATCCAAATTAGTACATTATAGTTTTATAAAATTAGTATATCTTTGCTTATCAACTTGGAATGTAAAGAAAATAGGAAATTTCTACATTAATTATAAAGGAACAAAATATGATCAAATCTAATCGAAAGCCCCCTTCTGCATTTTTCCTGACTTTTAGAGTTTATTCTGGTTTCCCTGACTGAAATCCATTTCCTTGACTTTCCAGAAGTGGACAACATACGTTTTAAGAACTCGAAATTCCGAATATTATCAACATATCGGAAGCAAATTTTACACAATATGGGTACTCACAACATTTGATTTGGGTGGAAATCAAAATGATCTATTAAAAATTTCAAAATGGAGGTCGGTAAAACTTCAATTCGCAATCACGAACAAATCAAAACCTAATTTCAAACAAAAATGAGTATTTCCAATACCTTTGTTTTATATCCCCACCTTTCCGAAATAATGTATGCAAAGGTGGCAGCGCAAAGCTGAATGCTAGAGTTCTGTTTCGAAAGTTTAAACTGTTCTATGCATTTATTTATAGTTTCGTATCTTAATCTACTAGCTATGTAGCATGAATACATATGTATAGCAAGCTGTTTGGTAATACTACGAATTTTCTTTTCAAAAGTATTGAACCCTGAGTAAACATCCTGAGATATATTTTTATATAAAGTTAAACGGGCGACTGTAAGCAAGTATACTATTTCTTCAATACAACATTGCTACTTAGTATCCTAGAGTTTGTTGTCAGAGTACGCTAAACTTCAGTATCTATTCTGTACATTATCTTGTTCATCTACCGGATGTTCTGCGCAATACATTGAGACAACAGTAAATCATTTCACTACTTTGGAATGTTCGTGGAATCTTATTACTTAAAAAAATCACGTGCTCAATAAATTATAGGAATTAACCTTTGTCCTCTTCCCTCCTGTCTCACCTTCGCTCGTGGCAGCCCTTCTGACTTGACGTCTCCACTTCTTTTTCTGTAACTGTCAAGCAAGCTTTCTCTACGGATTCTCTGGAAAGAAGAATAAATGTGTTATAGCTGAGTCTCCGTGTACTATTTTGATATTGTAACATCTGCAAATCCACGAGATCTTAACTAGTTATAACCAGAAAATGTAAAAACAGCAACTGAAGAATTTGGCAATTTACATAATCATGTTCGTTTGCCTCTAACTTTAACTTAGAGGAAGACATGATATATTGTGTGTAATTGAAAGAAAAAGAAAAAAAATATAAGATAGGTACCTGTAATCGACTTCAAAACTATTATGTAAGTTTCAGCCTATTTACTACCAAAACATATATATCGCACATTAAACTTACAATATAAAAAGTCACTAACGCAAAATATAGCAAGCAGGAAAAGAACAAATTATTGCCCTCTAATACTGTGTAAATATCTACCTACGTTACTCTTCCTAATATATGTCAGCGATGTGCTTTAAATATTTTTCGATTTATTCTGGAGACTTTTCTTGAGACTTTGCCCCACAAAAAAGTAGTTATATGAACTAAGACTGTAAATTAGAATAAAGTTTCAAATCAGTCTATGGCTGGAAACTGTAACCGTCAAAGCATGATTTTTTTATGAAGCAATCGCGGATTAACATTAGTCCAAAACGCACAACCTGTTTGTTAACCACACCATTCAAATAAGTGATTCTTACCAGAAAAACACATTATGTTAAGTTTCCGTATTGTCTGTTAATCACTAATGAACACCATATTCAGTTAAAAACTCAAAATCAATCTGGCGTTTTTATTCAACGTGTTACGAATACGATAATTTGTTTAGTGTATTCTTTTTTGATACTAGTCTCATTGCAATATGCATACTAAAATATGTTATCGACAAAACAAATGGTGGATTATTTCATGCATCACCCATGTAAGTGAAGTATTTTACCTTAAAACTGACGACATATTCATCATAAAGTATATAGAGCAAGCAGGAAAAAATATCCAGGCATTCTGAACTAATTACTTAAGAAAGACAACATCTTTCATTTTTAATTTGCCAAAAGCGTTCTTGCCTTTCAGACCACAGTAACTATACTTCACTGCCACAAAATCACTTAACAAGCGTTTCATTATTCTTATTGTAGCATCCTTTGAATCTATTCAGCAACTTTACTAACATAATTCACCTTAAAAAAGAAAAAAAGAAGATTAAAAGTGTATGTAATTGAAAATTTTGCGCAGCAGGAAATAAAGGAAGCAGAATGGCAAAATAAAGTCAATAATAAGGGAAATTAAACTATTAACATGTAAAACACTGAAGAATTGAAATACAGGAGGTTTCGTCCGTATTGGCCGGCGTTTTCTGAAGAGCGGAAGAATCAAATTGGCGACTGCCTGCAACTTTGTTTTTACGGTTCAGCATCTTTAGTTTTTATTTTGAACATTTAGCTTACAGTATCTGCTTCTATGCAGATGGGCCTTATGCAGAGTCGTTTTGAAGCATGATTAGTGCCATACCAAAGAGTTCAACTAACATGTTTCTTGCAGTAGTCGGGCCTTTAGCATGACAATAATCATATGTCAAAACGACTCTGCATAAGTCGGATTATGTTTAAATAGATAAACATTGCAGTATAAAATAATGCCGTCAGATGACTTAAACAATTCACACTTCACAAAACGACGCGGCAGAAGTGATTCTAAAGGCAAAGGGAAAGCAGGTGAACAGGAGGGGTAAAAGAACAAATAGAGGGGTGGATTTCAGGAACCTGTGCTATTGTCGATTGGGGCCAAGGGAATCATCTTTAAATTATTTCTCTTTTACTTTTCTTTTTATTATTGAATCTCGCCATACACATTGTTGTGTTGTGTTCTATGCAATGTCGGTAAAGACTCTAATTTTACGCACTTTGTGGTGGACAAACACCGTGTGCGTGGGTTTTCTCGGGGTTCTCCCGTTTCCTCCCACTTTCTTCATTCCACCATTTCATTCATTTCTCATAATCACCGTCTCCTTTAGCCTAACCGGCATAACCGTGGGACGTAAAACTCAAAGATTTCATTTAATTTTTTATCTAATTTTAAGCACCGCCGGGCGAGTACGTGTTCACCCAATTCCTCTGAGCAGATGAGAAATGATGCGTGAAGCGCTTTTGAGTGAAAGACAGTCAATCGTCCTTGCATGTAATGGTTGGCTCGTGGAAGACCGTAATGTGCAGACTGCTTAACTCTGACAAGGAAACTTATAATGAGGTCATGTCGAACTCTACCCTGAAACTTCATTCAGAGCAAGGAAGTACTGTACAAACCCCACACACAATAGAACAGCTGATAATTTGAACTAGTTTCGGAGATATAAGATATCGAAAGCGTGGGAAGATGAATTTGAAAGGCCTATATTCCAAGAGCTTCTAAAACTATTCAACGTAGAGACTGCGGTCTAAAACCTAATAAGTAAAGCCACACCTGTTCTATTTAAAAATATAGGTTTGAAAACTGTGCAATGCGTGAACAAAGGGTTTCTTAAAGGGGCATTTTTGGTTCGTCACCCACTTTAAGGAATCGTGCGGAATCGTGCCCCTTTAAGGAATTATTTCCCACCGGAAATCAAACACAGAAGCCCTCCCTTACAAGACGACGAGCTCAACAACTCATCTACAGCAAACTCAGGTAAACAAAAGTGGATGATAAAAAAAATCAAACGGTGATGGGGTAGGAGAACGAGTAGCATAACTTACCAATCCTTTCTTTGTTCCCTCATTGGATAGACTTTCCTCCATTAAAAGTAAATCCTCTTCACTAGATATAGGAAGCTTTTCCAGATTTTCTTTCGCAAATTCTTGAGAGGCGGTTCCTTTAGAAACTGCTTTTTCATTTAACAATAGTTCTTACATGTCCCTGTTGCAAGTTACAGTCGCCCTTAGGAAACTGAGTTCGTGGAATAATTCACGACGGAATTCTGAAAAAAAGAATGAAATAAAATACATGTAATTGATTACACAAAGAAGAAATTGCCTACCTGGACACATTGTTGATTAAAACTAAAATCACAACTCAGCTAATTCCAAATGGGCTTTACCACATGCAAGCAAACTGAGAAAGTGAATGCTCAGCTAATAGCAACAGCAAATCCCAGCATTCTTTAATAAACTACGGTATATTCCCAATTATCCCCAGGTTGTATAAATTAGCTTACAGTATAGTAACTCGGCTTCACTGTAAGTACACACCTTTTCGTTCATTGTTTTACGTTGTACAGATAAATACCGGTTCAAGTACAAATAATTTTGCTGTTCTGTACACATATTTGTACGCTTTCTATTACGTTTTACGTACAATACAATAAGCTTTTTAAGCTAGAACAAATTTATTTTACAAACAAGCAATGTCCGACATTTTTAGCCATTTTACGGGATTTAAGCTATTTGCAATATTCGCGGAGCCTGTGCCACCCAATTCCACGGAAAATCGTGAGGTTACTGTACTCTTGTTCTCTACTGCTGCTTGTTCGGTTGTCCAAAAAGTTATTTCGACTAATGCCAAAACTTTGAAAACTGAAATGATATTACCAAAATATTGAGCCCTAAGAAATTAATGAGTCTTTGCAGAAGTATTATCCCTTCATCTATTGAATAACTATATAAAACTCTATTAGATCTCAAACAGGAGTATAGTTTCGGTATTCGAACACATATACTATATGTTGAAAATTTTTATACTTTTTACAAGTGTCAATTTTTTATGAAAAGCCTGATTTGAATTCATAAAGATAACAGACGATTTCCACTTTAAAACGAATAATTGCCCTAACAGAATATCAGTATCTCAAACTATGGTAGTAATTATAAATACATTATTGTACTTTTGGGTTTTACGTCCCGCGATTATGCCGGCTAGGCTAAAGAAGATAGTGATGATAAGAAATGAATGAAATAGTGGAATGAAGAAGGTGGAAGGAAACGGGAGAACCCCGAGGAAATCCACGCATTATTGCATCTTCTGCACAAAGAAGGCATAAGCAGATATGTCGGCTTTTGGCGAAATCGAGATTTTCTTTTTCATTTTTAGGTTTACTATGTTCAGATCTATGTGTGAACAAAAAAATATTACTATAAGAATTTACCAAGATATAAGCCACACGTTTTCACTCTACCATTGTCGTATATGGCAGTTTCATTTCTTTTCTGTAATGGAAAAAATATCAACATATCTGCTTTCGCCTTCTGTGCACAGAGGTACAAATCGAGGCAGAGGAAGGGGGAGTTTCTACAGGGTTGGCTGCTAATACTGAATGGACATTTTTCCCTAATCCTGTACTGTTGATATAGGAGGTTGCTGCATCGTATCGTTGAAATACTTGTAGAGTAATACAAATTATATAAAACTGTTTAATATTCTCATTCGCATGGATCCTCACGGAGCACAAAATTGTGTACAGAACTTATTCGTTCTTTCTTGAGCTTCATGTTTTAATAATATATTTAACTAAGTTGAAAAAAGAAACGCGATTAAATTCTATTCGAACTGCAACTTCTAATAGTTTCTAACACATTAACTGGCGAATTAAATTCATCGAATTCACCTCAGGTCCTTCTAGATTTCCCGACCAACATATATGCCTAAATGGGTGTAATGCGCGTTCAACGCGACTTATCACATGAAATTGTTTGCGAAGCTTGTCTAATATAGTTCATTTAAATGAGATACTTATTCTGCTCCTTGTCTTCAGCAGAAGTAAGGCACGCAGAACTAACGCCTACATCTTGCTCCTTAATAGAATTAAGTACTTTAGGTAGTGTAGGTAGCATTTCAATCATAGAGTTAACTTCGTCTTTCGAAGTTTCACTGCTAACTTCTGGTGTTAAAGACCTTTTGTTCCTTTCGTTTACGTAAACGTCCTTCATCGTCTGTATTCAGATCTGAAGTGTACTCAGCATTATTCAGCTTGCTACGAGCCTTGTCATAGCTGTCTCTATTAAATAAGAAAATTTAAAATATAATAAAAATATGAAAATATATGTAACTTTCGATTTTTTACACAAAACACTTATATGTGTAGATACTAATATTCGTTAACACTACTTGTAATTAAAAAGCGATAGTAAAATATTTGTAATATTTACACCTCCAAGCTTATTTTGCTTTTCGAATATGTAAGTTTTATTTATACAGGCTGAATCAAAATGTTATATAGAACGCTTGAGACGGTTCTAGAAATCAATGAGACAAAAAATCCGTTTGGGACATCGTCTCTGGCTCTTTATTTTTAGGCGTTTTCCTAATTCTTACCTGACAAGACAAACTGTGATGTTTCCTAACGTATAGCTCCTACCCATTTTCTTCCCAATATCCCCCACCTTTTCCCTTCCCCGTTCTGAGACAAACTTGTCTAGAAGTCACAAATAAAATGCAGTTTCCTTCAAGTCAAAAGAGGCTCAGTAGTAAAAATCATAAAGTTTTGTCCCATCTTGACGTGGAATTACCTCCCAAGCGTAAAAAATTACTTTTTAACATACCCTGTAGATCAATATTGATCTCCTCTGAAAAATACATGTACTCAAAATCAAAGAGAAGGACTCGTTAAACATAGAGTCCTTCAAAGATTCCGAATTTTAATTTTATGATTGGCTTTTAGGCAACTTTGCATAAACAAGGGGCCAGGGAAGGATGTAGGATATTGAAAAGAAGTCAGATAGGAGCTATTTATAAGGTAAAATTCTGATTTTCTGTTATGCAGTACGCAGGTACAGACTTGCAGTAAACTTTCAAAATCAGGTCAAAATAATTTAACTACAGACCTGTATCTGAGTCCTGAATGACAAAGTAGCATAATGTTGCCTTGTAAATAGGTTTTATGCGACTTCATTCCAATATTCAACACCCCGGTTGGTCCTTTGTTCATCCCAAGTTGCGTAAAAGCCAAAAACTAAAATTCAAATTTGAACTCTTTGAGCGGCCTTACCGACGAAAGGAGGTCCCACAGAAGAAAAGGGAAAGATTATGTTTTTGTCTTCTTTTGACCTCTAGAATAAGTATCTGGTGTCCCTGATTTTTAGAACACACACAATATATATATATATATATATATATATATATATATATATATATATATATATATATATATATATATATATATATATATATATATATAACCTTTGTAATGTCCGCAGTGAATATTTGCTTTGAAATGTGTTGACAAAAGTGTAGGGATATTTTACAGGCGTATACGGTATACTAAACTTTACAGTAATTCGAATGTAGCCTAACATACAATACATTTCAATTACTCACCGTACAAGTTCACAATCCTTGCCGAGTACCCGTCCCAATTCTTTCCTGCTTTCTGGCGTTCCAAAATACATTTTCTTATTCAATCTGTTCCTTTAAATAGCGTCCATGCACACGGGATAGCTATGATCATTCTCAACTTTTCTCGACGCCCTCTAAAAAAATCCTCGCAACTGTTCTTAAATTACTAATAGTATTTGATGGGTCATGCCTTCAAAAAAATTAAAAGGCACTCCCTGCTCCACATATATTAAAACACTCTCCAGGAAAGCTTTTTTGTTTCTTTTCTGAAACGAACATTCGATCCAGGTTGTTATCTTACATCAGTAATAGCGAACGTAACCTCTTACTTGTTACATCAGCAAACGTTCTGCGGATCTGCAATTCAGTGGGGAATGTAGAGTAATAGCTTGGAAGGGATTTTCCTTAAAATACTTCGTTCTGTTTTTTAGAAATCCTGAAATCATTTTTGGAGGGAGACGTGAAGTTTATAGAATCACAAACACTTACTTAGTATTTCTTTTAAATCCCTGGATCTTAAGGATCCTTTAGCTAGAAAGCCCCCTTCGTAAATCCACCACTGGCCTCCATTGTGATTTATTTTGCGCGTAGAGATCGTACAAAATATAAACAAATAAAACAATGCCCGCGAACGAGCTCTTTGCCCCTATGTGAATTTTATCATATTAAAATATGGTCATTACATAATTTGTAAACGTATCCGATTGGCAACTGCTTTAATATTTATATCAATTAAATACAAAGTTTCATCTTTAAAATTACAGCAATCGGATAGGTTTACAAATTACATAATACGCATGTTTTTACACTTCAAACTCCCCTAAGTTTAGAAAACTCATCCATAGGGTATTGTTTTATATATATATATATATATATATATATATATGTTGATCTTTACCTTCAATGCAGATCACGATGCTGAAGCAGAAAACGAATTCTGGGATGCCCCCTGCAAAAACCGAAGTAACTAGTAAGAGATTCGTGTGGCCATAAACTTCAAGCCCCTCTCCCCCAAAAATAATGACGCGATTTCTAAAAAGAAAGAAAGAAGTATTCTTACAAAAAACACTTTCAAACTATCCTAGACAACTGTTTTAAGTTGGTCACAAGGAAGCAGGTGAGGTTAAATTTACATCGAAGTTGCACCACTCGAGTATGACGTATTATCATGGGGGGTAAGATGGAAAACTCTAGCCCTGCAGGGCTTCTGACACCTTTCGCTCGGTCAGCTAAGCTTCTTAACGTAAGTGAATAAGATTTTTTATCAATTTAGTTTTTTTTGTAAAGTCTTTCTCCGTTTTGGTGCCTCCGGCACCTCCCCTACCTCTCACCCAATTACTTCCTACAATCCCCTGGCGTTACTAAGGCTCCCACTTCTTGCTGGTTTGTTGGTGTATAACGTCATTGTTTATAAGGGCTATCTGAAATTTTTAGGTAGATGGTGAAAAAAGCACAATTTATGAATTATATATTACGCACAAGGGAAATGAGTATTATTTTAACCTTATTATTTAAAAAGAAAGTGTTATTTAAATTTAAAAAATAAACTTCCCTTGGCCCGGGTTTGAACCCTTGTGAAAAGCAATTTTCATTACTGACTGCAGGCGTTTGCTTGGTGCTATATGTAATTATGCTACGTGGTAAGAAATGGATAACTCCAACCAATCAGAACCTCGCAACTATTTTTCCTATAGTAGCGTCAAAAGTGATTAAAATATATGATATCCCACATCATAAACAAGTTTAATTTACTATTTCCCCTCTGTATTTAAGAAAAATAGTTGTTTGTGTGTGCGTATCACTAATCGGAATAAAATAAAGCATTACTGCTGTATTGCCGGACCAGACGAAAATAATAATAAAAAGGAAATAGCGTATCCCCCAAAATATTAGGTAGTGACCTTGGCGCACTTGGTACTGATTATTCTTCGAAATATAGTCTGAAGGCATGGTATGAACATTAGTGAATAGAACACGAACCAACTTGTGTTAGCTGGCCCCGAGCGGCAGCGTCCGTAGGAGGCAAACGCTTCAGCAGCGTAAACGCATAAACGAGGAGAGTGGAAAAGCATTATGTAAGTAATAACATGCTTTGCTAATGTGTCGCACAGCTCTGGGGGAGATACTAAATGTCATGCAGAAAGTACCAAAATATTCTAAATGAAGTCAGATAAGATTAGGTTTGAATAGATATTGTTTTCTGCAGTTTTAATTAGTTTTCACACTTATGACAAACTGTTCGTCTGTTTAGTAGGCCATGCATTTTACACAATTTCGACAACTGACACTCCTTATTTTTCCATAACTAGATAAAGCTCGAACACGCTATGTCCCAGTCGGTAAGAGTTTACTTTGCGTAGGAACATTCATAATAACAATACCTAAATGGGCTTCTAACTTCCTTCGCTCGCTCAGCTATGCTTTGAAAGTAACTAATAATGGACATCTTATATTTACTACATTAGAAGAGAAAATAAAAGATACACAATCTCATTTCTTTTGCATCATGTGCACTATTACCTAATAATCTCGTTATTTACGTATCGTTTCCACACTGTCTTTCCCATAAATCGAAACAAGTGTGCTTCTTTGCCAAGTGTGCCTTCTGCCTTTACATATAGTGTCACATCAAAAACAACTAACAATAAACATGTTCTTAACTTCAACTATTACCCTCACGTGACTTTCACTCACTCTAAGTCGCAATAAAAAAAATCTCAAATTCTTCTGGTAAATCTGATAAACTTGGTCCGGCGATACAGCAAGTTAACCCCAAAATAAAATGATAATAAAAGCTTCTATAAGTGGTATTAGATAGTATTGTAGTGTACTAAAACAGATCAATACTTAAATCGCACCTTGTACTCCTGAGTGAGCGTAGGCGGTTTAGTAACCGCGCAAGGTTCGTTGGGTTCTCTTCTCGGAAATAACTGCGCTTAATAACAACTATAAACATGCAGTCATCTTCTGTGTTGAAAATACAAATGCAATTACTTTCGCAGAATGCAACAATGGGGTATCCTTGCGCCAAGTAGTTCCCTCAGCGGCAAGGTTCTAGAACACAGGTCTCCTTTCCCATTAAGAGGAGTTATTGCATTCTGTCCAAGTTCGCTATTGCCATTTAAATCCATGGTAATCTATTTTCGCTCTAATTCTCTTATCATGTGAGATATCGTTGTGCTCTTTTTTTTGTTAGATAGATTAAATTGTATGTAACAGTTGTCTGTAGTTCTTTCCACCAATAAGCATGGTAAAATAACTCTAATTAATAAAAGTATTAATAAAATATCGAATTGACAGCTTGTCTAGCAATTACTCTTCAACAGAGAAACAAATTGTTGCGTAAAAGAAAAAATAAAAACAGGGATTTGTAGATTGTACCTTTTGCTAAACGTTCCTGAAATCAAAATCTATTTTAAATGCATATTAGCAAAACTATTACGTTAAAAAGAAAATGGTACGTTAAAAAAAATCTAGCCAGCATAGGCGGCGTTTGCTGCAAGCATAGACCCACCCACTTTCTGACGTCAGCGCGGAGTGATACTATTCCTTGCAGTCTGCCTCACTCAACTTCTTAGAGGCGCGAAATACGAGTTCACTTCGTTCGAAATCGGCTGCTTATGTCACGTTCGGGAATTCTTTCCTCTGTTGGTAGGTTTGTAATCTCTGAATTCCAGGGCGAACGCATAGTGTGTTTTTGTTTTGCTTCCGTACTGTGTTTGTGCAGCTTTGAAGAACGTAATCGTTAGGAAAATGCCATCTCAGAAAAGGAAGAAGAGCGGCCTTTATCTTTCTGCAAGAAGGAAGAAAAATCGAGACGAAAATTTAGCTGCCTGGAGGGAACGGACAAAGTTAAATGTCATTTGTAAATTTTGAAACTATTGACAAAATTTTCTTCTTAATTTTTCATTCATTACTTGGGTAGATTTTTAATTAAATTTTTAGATAAGTTGTTAGTTTAAGATTTTGATTTGTAATTTAGTGCACCGGATACCCTAAATGTTGATGGCTTTTCTATCAACTGGACGTCTTCAGCATAAAAATTCTGTCTTTCTTTTATCAATTATATCACTGTTATGTTTATCACTCATCAGTGAAGACTATAAGTATTTTGATACTTTGCCTATGCGAAAGAAGAAGTAAAGAGCTTGAAACCAAATTGTAAAGTAGGCGAGGGTGGTCGCATAATTCACAATCAGTAGTGCACCGTACGTAGGAATTTATTTCGGGAGGTCCAAACTCCAAATGAAAAAAATGAAATCTTTGAGTTTTACGTCTCACGGTTATGCCGGTTAGGCTAAAGGAGACGGTGATAATGAGTAATGAATGAAATGGTGGAATGAAGAAAGTGGGAGGAAACGGGAGAACCCCGAGAAAACCCACGCACACGGTGTTTGCCCACCACAAAGTTCACTTGGCGGGGGCTGGGATCGATCCCGGGACCCCAAGCACCAGAGGTGAACCCTCTACCACTGAGCCACCGTGGTCCAAATGAGGGTATTGTATATCAAAATTCCTAAAATTGCTCCTAAACTTAGGTTAAATTTATACAAAAGTCGAAAATTCGGGGGGATCCGGACCCCCAGGACCCAGCCCCTGCGTACGTCCCTGTTCACAATCCTTATCAGAAGGGCATTCTCGTTTTATAAATATTCTTGGTTCTGTGGCAAAGTAGCGACCGAAATCACTGAGGGAAAATCAAAGGAAAAACACTTTACTGACTAGAAAATCAGGTGGTCTAAAGAAGGTTACGAGAAATTCAGAAAGCTGGAGTCATTATCCTTTCTAGGACCTCACAAATAGGCTATAATTTTGAGTACATTTTGTTGGTGTGCTGCAGATACATTCTTGGTATTGTCTCACCTATTACTGCTATTTGACTTCGGTTTCTCTTCCCGAACATAATTTCAGAAACCGGGCTAGTATTTAGTCAACGGACATTGCTAATATTAAATGATAAGTTACAGTACCATGCCAGTGATAATAGTTACCCTGGCAACAAATACTAAAAACTTTTTTTTTTTTTTTTTTTGCGAATACCACGCATCTAACATTACACGTGCCTGCACCTATTTATTTCTTTTCTTTTCTTTCTTTCTTTTTTTTTTTTTTTTGTTTGTTTTTGGTGAATGTCTCACTTTACTTGTACGTATCGTAAGGTGATGAGGTTACTAGCGCAAAAAAAAAAAAAAAAAGTTTTGCACTTGAAGTGATGTAGAAAGAAAACGGAACTTAAAAAATGAAGACAACTAACGATGTACATTATATGATGATGAGTGTTCTGCCCGAAAGTAGGTCTTTAACCCGAATATCTCTTGGCAAGGTAAGCCCATTGTGGTTTGCCATTATCTTCTATGGGATTATGATGATGTCCAAAGGACGAGATCTATAGTTTAACGTGAGACACGAGCCACTTGTGTCCCACAGGGAATTGAACCCAAGCACTGATTAGAATGCGAAAAAAAAAATGAAATGAAATCTTTGAGTTTTACGTCCCACGGTTATGCCGGTTAGGCTAAAGGAGACGGTGATGATGAGTAATGAATGAAATGGTGGAATGAAGAAAGTAGGAGGAAACGGGAGAACCCCGAGAAAACCCACGCACACGGTGTTTGTCCACCACAAAGTTGACTTGGCGGGGGCTGGGATCGAACCCGGGACCCCAAGCACCAGTGGTGAACGCTCTACCAGAGTTGGCGTGGGTCAATGAAAACTTGACCCACGACCCACTGACCCACCACCCACCGTGACCCACGACCCACTGACCCACCACCCATCATGACCCACTCTGACCCACCATGACCCACTCTGGCCCACCACCCACCATGACCCACTATGACCCACCACCTACGGTGACCCACTCTGACCCACCACTCACCGTGACCCACCACCCACGGTGACCCACTCTGACCCATTACCCACCATGAACTACTCTCATCCACTTTGACCTACTCTGACTCACCAAAATCCATCGTCACCAACTCTGAACACGATCCACGGCCTCTTCTGAACTGACTAAAGAGTTTACACTTGTAATAAAACAAGAGTGCGAAATTATCACTAATCGGAGTTTGAATTTCTAGTCAATCGCTCAAGCACAACTCTGTTACAATAACGGTGGATCTGACCTTTACGATATAAAATGGTAAAGTGTTCGTCAGTGAGGAAATTGAAGCAGTTCGAGGTGGGGGGAAATTAGTGTGTGCCTAAAATATACTTGTACTAAGAGAGTATTCTTGCAAGTGTTAATTTCTGAACGCATTCCCCAAGAAACTTCTATTCGCGGGAAAATATCCCTGTACAATATGGGAAGGTTATGGTTTCTCAGTTCACAGTATTTTTCTCACAAAAAACTTGAAAAATCAGTTTTTCATAGTGTATAAAGGTGGTCTGGTACCCTATGTGAAAGCATTTCCATAAAGCATGCTCATAATTGTAATTTGTGTAATCACTAAAACACCACGTTAAATATAAGTTACAAATATGCATAATTGCAATTATTATGAATATTTATTCAAAGTAGTTTACCTAAAGCAAAGAAGAGACTTACTAAAAATTAGGTACAAAGTTGAATAACACAAATAAGCCATTAGTAATACAAGTATACATTTTCCGTAACTCGTAATTTTCCACCTTAAAACAAATCTGAAATCGGATTTATTTCCTGTTGGTAACTTTTTCGTGGTAAATCGTCCGCAGCGGAATTATGTCCATCCTTCAGCCAAGAAATAACTAGCTCGTCTATTTCGAGCTTGTCTAGCGGTGGGTCATTAACATTGATGAGCAACAAGTTAGACAATGTTTGAGCACTTAGTCTATTTGTAATATGTCATCTGTAAATTCATAAGGAGAAATCCCCGTTTGCACTCTGTCGTGGGAATTGATAATACTTCTACCCGATTTCTGCAACTTCTCATCGACAATCTACTTGTTAGACTCAAGTCTGATAACGATTTTTCTTGGTCAGGTTTGAAATACTCAGCAAGAAGTATCATCTCTCCATCACCATACAACATCTTTTCCATATCGACCATGTCAGTTGGCAATGTCGACCCATGTAGAACAGAAACTTCATCTACCACACCTTTAATAGGGAATCTTGTGAATAAATTATCAATTAAAGCCTGATAAACTGATGATTTCTTATTTGTTTATAAATTTAATTTTTGTAGTTACACATGAAGGTTTGATACCATTACCAAGTTTCCTCCCCCGTCTAGAAAGCGAAAGGGAACGAAGTTCCTGGAAAGTGTTCAGAGGTGAATGGAAATTTCCCTCCTTCCCCTTCAATTACCACACTGCTGTTTGCCATGTGCCAAATTACGATGAATTTTAATTAAATTATCATAATATAATTATTTCCTTGTTGAATTATCAATACTTTTCAGTGGAAAAAAGGATGAAATTTCAAAGTTCCAAATCAAAGTAAGTAGACCAACATAAAGGAAAAAAAGTGTAAAATTTTCCATACAATTATGCGTACAATCCAAACTTAAAAGTTCCGTGTAATTAAGCTTACAGTACAAATTTTATGCCTATTTTTCTCACAACTTTATGGGTTGATTGCCCTGTGCTGTAAGCGCTCCATATAATAAACATAAGCTTCAGCAATTATTATAACAGAAAGCAATGGATATATGAAGCCAAGCACTGTATTTTTTGTTTCTGATTTTTTTTTCTTAAATAACATCGATCGTTTTCGATCATTTTTACTAAAGGTGGGCACGAGTCGAGCTGAAACTGGACTCGACTCGAATTCGAGTCGAGTTTCGAGCCGTGTGAAAGGTTGTTTTCTCGAGTCGAGTTTCGAGCTGAGTTACTGTTTTTGAGATCGAGTTTCGAGTCGAGTCAAGTTTGGTACATGGCTCGCTCGTTTAGCTCGTTTTAGCTCGATTTGAAATCATGGCCTGATTAAACTGTAAAGCGAAAGCCATGAGAAATGTAAGCCGTACTGTGGAATACTTTTAGTGTTGCTCACGAGAGGGGACACTGCTTGCATCTCATCTCGTCTCGATAACGAGAGCACAATAGATTTTTTTTAAATAAAAGGACAGCCTCAAATGTCGTGAGCACGCAAATGTCGTGTATATACTGTAGTTTTTACCATCAAGGATGAGACCTGCACGGTCGTATTTCTGAACCTAAGCAGAAGCCCAACCCGGGTAGTGATGTCAACGGGCTCGGCTCGGTTCAACTGAGCAAACAGCTCGAGCCGGCTCGGTTGGGTTGAGCCATCGACTCGGCTCAATTGAGCCGATGGCCTAAGCCGACTCGTTCGGGATGAGCCACCGAATCGGTTCGGTTCGGCCCTGGTGAGCCATCGGTTTTTGCCGTCTCGGTTAGGTGAGGTCAGTGATTTTTTCAGGGGGTGAGCCGGGGGGTATTACCCCCCCCCCCGGAACTTGAAGGCTACCCCCCGGCGCATTCTCAAAGAATATAAGAATGTTCAGAAACCTATATATTTCTGTACTCGAAAAAAGAAACAACACAAATATTGGCTTGAGTACGTTTGTGAACGGGAAAGAGAACAAAATGTATAACCATCAGATATATTACTCTTCAGCTCACACAAGAATTTCATTTCTTGTCGCACAAACTAAGAAAGCAGTTTGATTGCATTGGCGGTCACTCCCAACAGAGCAAGCACCAAATACACATTACATTTCCCTCGCCCAAAAGCGAATTTCATTGTGTCCTTGATTGAAGATGATTCTAAAATACTAAACGGAGTTTTTGGGTTGTTGGGGAGTATGCCCCCCTAAAGATCTTCAGCCCCCCAATAAAAATATTTTAGTGACGCCACTGTATTAGCATTTTTTGCGTGTGAAGTATTGTGATATACGTTTCTGAAATTGCATAGGGCATATGCTTTCTTACAATGGGAGACTAAATACAAATCTTCAGGAAACGCAACACAGCAGTTCTCATTACGAAGTCCCTTCATCTTTTTGACAAACTGAAAGGTCTCCTCCACAGCTGGAAACCGTGTCAATGGACTGTGGAGTGCGGGAATAATTTTACTATCTGTCCGACAGGTATCAAAAGTCTGCGCGTCTAAGAAGAACCTGTGTTCACACGTTGTGAGTGTGTGTGTATTTGTGTGTGTGTGGTATGTCGCTTATTCATATCTCGAGCGCTGTTGCAGAGTACAGGGTAGTTTCGAAGTCGACTACAATGCAACTTCATTGCCATTCAAGCATCGCGGAAGTATTGCAGTAAACTGTCCCAGAAGTATAGGATTCATCGTTTATGCTAAGATCAGTGTCTGTACGGATGTCAGGAAGGTTCACTATGATTGTTTTCAAGCATTGAAAAGTTTTAAAGAAAGCTTATAACCGAAATTTACACATTTATTGATGAGAACTATTTTGGGCGGAATTTCAAGGTTACCATATCTGATATGAGAGAATTGTCTAAAGGAAAAAAATAATTCAACAAGAAAGTTAACGTTCTGTACGAATTCTGCAAGAAGAACAGTAAGAAATTTGTAGTATCTTTTGTGTGAATACGTCACCTATGAGAATGTGGTAGAATTTTCCTAACAAATGACAAAACAAGAGGAAAATGTGTAAGTACCGATAACGATATTTAATGCAAAGTGGAAACACTACAGGACGAGTTCGACTGACAGACGAATGGCCACACCTACACTACCCTTCTCCCCGCTCCCAGAACACTGAAATCTGACATGCTCGAGAAGTAGTGAGGGCTCTTAAGCTGTAATAGACAGAAAACAACGTGCCCTGTGGGCTCTAGCCGGTCTTCACTCGCTAAAGCTCTCTCGGAAATACTATGTGAATGAAATATTAAACTTTGGTACAGAAAGAAACCAACCTAGATATTAACCTTTATCGGAGGCAGACCCGTAGCCAGCCCAAAAATGTAGGGGAGGCCCGATCCAACCATATGATAGTTCATCACCATATTGTAGTTCATTTGCAAGCCTACCGTGAAAAGTTTAGGGGGAGCAGTAAAAATTTAAGGGGGACTGGCCCCCTAGACGCCCCTGCATACGGGTCTAATCGAGGGACCTGTATTCTAGAACTTTCCCTCCCTCAGCTTGCGAATTAGTCCCACTTTTGTAATGACATATAAAAAAAATGAACACAACGTTTGCTCACTTGACAGATTACCAAGCACGCAAGATGAGTATATTATCAATTTTTCCCGGCAAAGTTTCATAATTTTGCTAGAAATGGACGAGTAACTTCGAAACTTAATGATACAAAAAAAACTGACATTTTCCCTTATGTACTATCAAACATAGTAACATAGGCCTAAGACTCATTTCTCACGTCAAGTGCCCAGTAAATATTTTATTATGGCGAGAAGGCGCTCACCCTACCTCTACAGGACTCTAAACTACATCCCTGAATGTAAGCACATGTTATTACTTTTATACTTATAATGAGTACAAGGGCAATCTGATAAGGTTCTGCGATAACTAGATGTGAAAAATGTCTATCACTCATTATACGTTGAAACAAACTAGGCCTAACCTAATCTTAATATATAAATTACCAACAATTTCCATGAACCTATATACGATACCCCAGCCTACAATAATGCACCCAAATGTAAGATTGGGAATGGCATGGAGTGATTAATATTTGACGTAATAGTGAAATATCCACGTCCTGAATTGTTCATTCATGAACTAAAATTAGTTTATAAACGTTAAAATTTTCATATGACGCAAAGAATTATAGTGACTTACCTTTGTCCATAGACGAACTTCAACACGTATGGTTATAAATGATGAACCAAAACAAATTACAAATTAAAACACGTAAAATCTTCAAGTAGTTCACCGCCCGCCAACAGTCGTAAAGCGACACATCTCATGGTAGAGTGCACTCTATGGAAGCATCGTGCGCATGTGCCGTCACTAACAATTGAATGTTTTTTCTGTACGTCCATTTTCTTTATCCAGATAATGTAGGTCCGTGGACGTTTCATTCGTGGGTTAAATATTGACATCCAATGGACCATCCACTGAAGTTCAGAAAATGGATATTCATTTTGAACTTAATATGGACATCCAATGGATGTTACGCTCAAGTCCAGGTACTAAAACTGGACGTTCTGCATCTAATATGTACGCCCACTGACTGTGATGTGCTGTGTGGGGAAGGTTTGGACCAGGCCCATTAAATTGTGTTTTCTGTGTTGAGGTCTGGAGGTTCAACGAAATTTTTGGAGGGCCGTGCCCTCTAGCTCCCTCTGGTTGCGAGTCGGGTTTGGACTAACAAAAATCGCAACATATCAGAAACGTGTTTTCAATTTCTATGGCTAGGGTAGAGTGTTAAAAAAAACATGCTCTTCAGAAGATGCTGTTTACAATGCAGTGAGCAGAGTGGGATGGTCGGTAGTGGCTCGCAGTGGGTCATGGTGGGTGGTGGGTCGGAGTGGGCCATATTGTCTGGTGGGTCGCTGTGGATCACGGTGGGTTGTGGTTCGCGGTGTGTCATATGCTGTTGACCTACGACCCACTGACACTCTCAAACTGTGATTAGCACTTTTCAATATCCTTACATATTTTGGTAAAGTTCCAAACGATATGTAATTGTTTGGTTTTAGGTTAAAGAATTCTGAGTCTGCTGTTTCACGTTTGATTGGAATCACGATTCCGCATGTTTTTCTTTCAACATTTTTTTTCTGAAAACACATTAATAAGCAATATAAAATACAAGTGTTTTTGGATTCAGATTGGTTAGGTTCAGAGCTTGAAATTGAAAATTTTGCATTTCTTGTCTCACGATTATGCTTTTTCGGTTAAGGAAGACAATGATTAAACCAAGTGAATTATGATGGACGAATTGGTGGAATGAGAAAGTGGGAGTGTCCCGAGAAAACCCACGATCACAATGTTGTCCGTCTCAACATTACTTGACTTTGAAACGAACCAGGTACCCCACACATCAGATAGTTCCATAGGCAGGGTCTCAGTTTTGATTAAAGGTGGGAGAAGCTTTGAAATATTGAATCTCTGCGATGTATCTGTGTTCATGCCCTGTCGTTCAAGGTTACTAGAAATAACTGTAAAACGGAAATAATCAAATCTAATAGAGATAACTTACGGAAATACTATCAGTACTTTTATAAAATTTTAACTTGAATTCTCTGGACTATAGTATTTTATCATGACCAAAATCAGTGTTTCATGGTAAAAGTTGTTGGAACCATTGTTGGAATGGTAAAAGTTTGCAATTTGGTACATACACGAGTCTTTCTCGACTGTTACTTAAGAGAGCAGTCTTAGTGTAGTGGCTTGAGCATTCATTTCCTGAATTAGGGGTCTCCGGTTCGATTCCCTCTGAGAAAATAAAGAAAAATTATAATTTATAATGATGATATTTCTGATGTATAATGAAATGAAAAATAGTCAATTTCTCTCGTTATTACAAGTTAGAGATTAACGACTTCCTTCACCGGCGAAAACTAACAACAAGACTCACAGTCTACAATCTCGATTCCTACTGTATTAAAATTTAGTTTAGCAACCAATACTTGAACACAAATGTGTCATATTTAAGGCCTAGTATGAGTCATAAATTTGACTGAATCGACATTGGGGAATTGTTTCTTAGTTCTTCCACTCTTACTAGAAACAATAATTATATATTCGATCGCCAGTTTCAACACGTTCCATATATTCAAAATGGTACTTCCATATATTTTCCAAAATTGATAAACAGAAACAATTCTTTTTATATATTTCTATGTATAGTTTGTTAAAATAGCAATACAACGCATACATAATCCAAATCTTTTACCGAAAAAGGGTGTTACTATGTATCGTGAGGAAGACAAATAATAAATATTTTCTGTTAAGGTATCCGAAGATTCGATTTTCAAATTGTCCTGTAGATGTCACATACTTTCCCCTCTCTTTTCTTTCTATAGTATTTGTTATAGGGAAATTTATCTTTATAGGGGGTCCGAATTTTTTTTTTCATTTTTCTTAACTTCAGTATGCTCATTTGTATTGGAATAGGACGTAATATTGGGGTCTCAAATATTAAGTAATAATAATAATAATAATAATAATAATAATAATCTCATTCATCATCTTTTCTTTCATTTTCGCATTCATTTGGGCTTCGGCCCTAGATACTTCATTCTGATGACGGACTCAGGCAATACTAACGGACAATCTGTTCTCGTTCGACATACAGGAAAACCAGTTTTTCTTTCTACAAATTTAACCACTTCGCGTCTTCAAACTACATCCAATGGAACTATCAGTCGCACTTTACACTTTTCCTCGGGAAGTCAACCAGTAGCGAGAACATCTGAAGAGAGACATCTATCCATTGAGTCAGTCCAGTCTACAAAGAGATTTCGCAGTTGATCTCAATCTTCGAACGTCCAACAAATGAACACTGGATCGCTATCTTCAGAACGATTAACCGCGATTCTAAGCATAATACAAGATCCCGTTTACAATTTTCTCCTAACTGACTTTGATCCGAAATACACTCATCCAAAGATGATCTTTCTCCAGATCATTAAATACGTTTCACGTGCAAATGTAATACTTCAGACTGAAATGGATACATTATAAAATCCAAAAATCCTAATTTTGGAACATATTTACAAAATAAAACATCTTATGAATTTTTGGGGAAAAACGCAAAATTAACAAAAAGGTTCGATTCTAGGCCGAAACAACCACCACCACCTAAGAAATTGCCAATTCTATATGTCGTTATTTGTGGTGTTCTCCCAGAGTTTACGAACGACGAAGTAAGAGCTTTATTCAAGAGGGCATTAAATTAACATTGACCAACGTATACGGATTAGAAATAATAGTGGGCCAACATATATGATTCGAGTTTTGTCTCAACACCAGCAGACTATCGATCATTTTGTGCCACACGATGCGTCTATTTATAAGAAAATTCATAGGGTCGAGCCTTCTAAAACTCCTAGACCAGTACCTCTTAGGTGCGAGAGGTCCTGACCTAAGACTCATTTCACAAACAGCTGCCAAAATCAACCTCGATGCCGATATTGTGGGAAACAACACGAAACTAGGTTATGCCAAATACAACAACAACCTCCGAAATGTTCTATATGTGCGGAGATGCACCCAACTTACAGCTACCGCTGTAAGGCAAAGCCCCAGGCAGAACGAACTCTTCCGGTGTTTACTGCACCCATTTGAATTTCTGATAAAACTACACCTCCAACTCAATCTATTCTACATCCACTCGATATCGAAGATTTTCTTCGTTACTTCACTATAGTGCTCCAGATCGTTCTGCCATTTCACCGCAATCATATATTTTGCACCATAATTGCCACTGGTAATCTTTATTTAACATAAATATGCATGGTACATATTCAAGACAGTATGCTCACTTTCAAGTCGCACCTCTTAAAACTGTCGTTTAAATCCATATCATTTCTGATCCTAGTTATGAATTTATTATTTGTTAATTTTAGATCTTTTCAGGAATACAAACTTAGAATATCTCTTGCTGGAGGAACAAATCGATATTTCTGCTCTCAATGAAACTGCACTCAAACCCAATGTCACAGTTCTCATCAAGGGTTATCTCCTACACAGACATGACTACATAGGACCTGTCGCCAAAGCTCAAGCAGGAGTGGCAGTAGGTTTTCCACCAAAATTACCGTTCCGACAATATCATCTACAGTATTTTGTCAATCATCCAAAACATCTTCAGTTATCTGTTTACTACCACTCCATTGTCCTTAACTTTCCTATAATCTATATCCGGCCAAGATAAACAATACCATTTGATTTATCAATTACATTGCTCATGATTTTTGAAATATCATCATTATGGCTGATATCAATATTCACAGTCGCAGCGACCGAGAAAATCAACAATTTTTAAACTACATAACTCAATAGTTACACTTACATATCCATGACTTACCTAGTCATACCAGACCAAGTAGTCAAACAACACCAGATGTTGTAATTACTTCACTTAATCTGGTCGGCGATTGTAATATTGAGGTACTTGACACAGTAGGCAGCGATCATTGCCCAGTAAAACTAACGCTCAATAAGGACCCTTCTTGCAATACTACTACAGTGTTTCGTACCGTTAAACGTTATGGTAAAGCTGATTGGAATTCGTATAGGAGAAACATCGAAAAAGACATAACACATCTTACAGCACCAACTACTGAATCTGGATTGTATAACACTATCTCCAGACTTAGAGAAACTTTAACCACTAATGCTGAAGCTGCTATTCCTATGGACAAAATTTTGTCATCACAAACCATAGTTGCCACCTCAATATCTGGCCATTGTAAAATGTGCACGGCAACACATCCGAGAATACCATCGTACTGGAAACGAGGAAAATCTTCATTACCACTGACAATAGCAATGGACACTGAAAAACTACCTCATTGCATATAAACGGAGACACTGGATTAACGCTTGAAATAAGTTGCGAGACGAAGCACATCCTACCCCCTACTGGAAAAAATCATCAATTAGCGGAAAGAGGACTGTTACAACATATCCCCTCCATCTAAATAATGTTTCACTACTATCAGACATAGATAAAGCAAATGCTTTTGCAGACCAACTACAGAAAGTATCCACTCCAACCGGGTCCCCACGCCAGAGCGAACATGTTGATATTTCCAGTGTGCTTTCTTTACAACCCTCTCTAATACACCAAAATAGACCTAAATCACCCTCTTACCATACCGATTATACCACCCGAATTGCATTCTGCTCTCCGAGGGACATGCAACACAGCTCTAGGAAGAGATGGTATCTCTTATAGAATGTTGAAAGAATCTCCTCCCCTCTTTATTTCTTTACTAGTATCTATTTCTAATTTCATTCTCAACACTGGCTATTATCCGCTACATTGGAAAGTCTCTAAGGTGTGCATGTTTCACAGACCAAACAAGTCCATTCATGATGTCAGTTCATATTAGCCGATTCACTTAACTTCTGTGTTCAGCAAATTATTTCAAAATATTCTCGTCAACACACTACACAATAATCTTAAAAAACATAATTTCTTGCCAGCACATCAACCAGGTTTCAGGCCTACCTTTTCTATTAACTACAAATTGCTACGTGTACCTACTGTCCTCACCAATCAGTACAATAAAGCTCTTCCATCATGTCTAGTCCTTATAGAATTAGAAATAAGTTTTTGATATGGCATTACGGTTTGTTGCGCAAAGTGCAGTCACTCAGACTAACCACTTGCTACCTCCGTATTATCTGCTATTGTCAAAGAAATCGCATTGCATATGTTTCTATAGGAAATGTCTTATTAGACCTATTTTGTCTTGTGCTGGTGTTCCTCAGGGATCTGCACTTAGTCCTTTGTTGTATATCATATATGCTTCAGATATGCCTAGACCACCGCATGTCAGTATTTTCCAATATGCTGACGACACTGCATTCTTATCATTTGGGAAAATTATGCTTCAGATCAGCAGAAGCCTACAAGTGACACTCGATAACTTCTTTATCTGATGCAGGAAGTGGAAATTATCTGTGAATTCCGAGAAAATACAGGTCTTTTTTCCTTCCACCTAAACATACAACTAAAGTACGCCAAAATCCTGCTAACCTTTGTGTAACAGTTGACGATAATTTTCTTCGACCAACTGCCACTAATACGTATCTGGTTGTGGTATTCGATACCAAACTCGCCTGGAAGCCTCACTTTCAGAAACTGGCACAAAAAGTATCCACTAGATTAAATCTTCTACGATGCCTTACGGGCACGACTTGGGGCTAAGTCCAGATGTCTTACTAAAGCCATACAAAGTTTCTCTCCGATCTCTTCTCACCTTTGGTCACATTGCCCGGTGTCATGCTTCACTCAAACTCAACGAGAAGTTAGCTGTTATGGAACGCCATGTTATACGCCTGGCATATCGGATTCACTTACCATATCCAAATTACATGATCTACGGACACATAGACTTTCCAATCATTTTCGATCATCTCGCTACGCTCCGGAGAAGATACATTCAATCACGCATTACAAATGCCCTTACGGATGCTCTATCTGGATATCAGTAGTCACCACTCAGCATACTCACCTCACTCTATGTTAAGACAACAAATTTGGACGCCGTAGAGAGCGCAATATTTGACATTTACATCGTCTAACATCATATACCTCATATTTTTCCATCTTAGCACATGTTCTTCACTCACCACTAACATTGGGCTATCATTATGTCTTACATCAGTCTCAAGTGGCCCCGAGACAGAAGATCTAACGATCACGTGTCTCAACTAATGTTCCCAATATGACGTCAATGCACTTCATATTATCATCACACCTGCTTATACAGTATATATATGATATTCAATTATATTTATCCTTTAATTATATATTCCACAATTAGTATGATGGTTGCACTACATTATATAGATATTGTTTTGTTTCTGAAGACTAATTTTACGTAGATATTTTTTTCTCAATTTCTTGTTGTTGTTTTGCTTTGCACTTAGGCCATCAATTGTAATTGTATTAGCACAGCCAACATGTATAGAAACCTTTGCCAAAGAGAGGGGGTAACCCTCTAATGGCTGGGATTAGTTTGTCTTCACATGAAACCTAGTATGCTGTAATAAACACAAATTGATAATTAAAGAAATTTTCGAAACCTATTTCCTGACCTTAAAAAAGCGTTTTTATAGCGTTCGTTGATAGACGTCTCCAATCATGTAGTGAGCTAGGTATAAAATGCTATAATCAATAAGGACGTCACTGTTAGGAATATCCGCTTCAATATTAGAACCAAAAATATATCTGTTAGGAGAGTATTTGTCACTGTTAGAAGTTTGTGTGTAACCCTCAGGAGAAAAGAGATAATAATATATACATCATACTATTTAACACTATGACATAAACAATGTGTTCCAATAAAAACGAAATTATCATTCATTATTTGCAACTACTGACATACTATAGAGCTAAAAAATGTTTTGCTTGGATTTTTCGAAAACTTTGCACTAGAACTTTACTCTACTATATAACATTGTTTGCAATAACGAAAACTATGGTAATTTCGTTTTGTATTTACTTTGAAGAATATTATAGATTCAATTTTAAAATTAACGCTTCATATTATTGCATTTGTTTTATATTGAATATATATTTGGTAGAGAATCAGGATGACAATCACAGTACCGAGAGCTGCTTATAACTAGTTGTTGAGTATATTAACAAGGGATGTTCACAACGGATTGAGATACCTCAAAGTGCGACATTAACATATTGAGATGGGTATGGGAAATGTATACTTTATGTGCATTTTTAATGCTCTACAGAATAGTTAACTTTGAACACATTGAAAACACTGGTTACTTCACATTACGAACATCTTCCCATAAATTTTTATTTAGTTACATGTTGGAATGTTTGGATATCTCTTTGCAAACCTTTCATATATTCTCAGTGTTTCTCAACGATAAAGTCCTAATATCCAGTTAGTTTCGCTTTGGCATTCATGCTATCATTTACGTTATGTTGTCGAAAGGCAATGACAGCAATAAAGGTCTTCGAGAGATTGAAATCGATCTCCACATGTAGGTTTTCAAGCTTAAGAATAGGCCAAATTCTAATAGAGTCATACTCGGACTATATGGATCATTAGATACCACTTCTTAGGTAAGTGTACGTGTATACCTTTTCATTTGCAGCATTCTGGTAGTGTGAGAGATTGTTGTCATAAAGAATGAATAGATCAGTACCCAGGAATTTAGGTTCAGTTTGATACATATTAGACCAGTTTAAAGAGGAAGTCAGGAAGATATGGATCAATTGCCACGTCGAAACAATTGCTAGATTTAAATATACGCATATATAACTTAACATGTATATGATCTGTATGACACCATGTTTCCATCGGCAATAATTGAATGCCGGAAAGTTGAATAAAAAGCAAATATAAACTTGTTTCCATTCATCATGCTAATTTCCAATGAAGTTTTTGTTTGCTTCCGAGATAATTAAATAATTTATTTTATCATAAGCTAACGTGGGAATATACCGGATTAATTTTTCTGTTGTTAAACCATATTCTCAGATTAGATTTAGAAACTAAATTTCAGCATCCCCTTAAATAAGTGGTTATGATGTATTGATGGTTGGTTAATACATCTGATACGATATCACAATTAGATACGTATTAATTATTGTAAGCAACAGTACAACGAGATTTATTACAATTATAAGAACATGATTATAATTATTCTCGGACTGATTGATATACGATATAGAAAATAAAGTAAACACACTTAAAGTAACTGTTCTGTTTTATTCTAAATAACGAGAGTGTTTAGAAACACAAACCAGGTTTCTTTCACTTCATCTTCAAACATTTTAAATGGGAGAATTAGGAAAATCAAACCTTTTCAGTATCTGCAATTTAAACATTACATACAAAAGCACTGGCTAAAAGTAAATAGCCCGTACAATTTTAGAATTCAGATACAATAACATTCAGCAGTAATTCTGATAAGAATTAGGGTAAATGTATTCCAAATAAAATTTTATCCTCTTAAATATTTTAGAAGCTTGTAGAAAACTTGGTTTGCAATTTTAAATATCCGTTGTTTGTAGGAATTACTTTTGTGCCCGCCCTCTCATGCATATTACATTAACTACTAGCTGGTAATTTCTTTAGAATTATAAAGAAAGCAATCTATAATCAAATAGCTAGTGTAGTGATTATGTGGTATAAAAAGGAATAACAAAAAATAATCAGTATACAAAATTATCAAAATAAAATTTGTACTGGGAAGCAACGAAAGATCTCTTGTGAGTAAAAACTAAATTAAATGTTCTAATATCATAGTACTGTAGTACGTGCTCAGAACTATAGTATAATCAACCTAGTCGTGCAGACATTGAACTAATATTCTCATGTTAGCACGTCAAATTCTAACGCAAAACTTATCCCTCTTTACACTATAGAATAAATAATGGATTATATGTTAAAATTATACGCAGAGTTAAAATCAATACGTGTACTGCGTCCGATGTCCGATATTAATGTCGGTTACCGTATGCAATTTGTTTTATTCAAAGTGTGCATTATTTTGGTAAGCATTTTTATATTTTTGCAATTTTAAGCGAGATAAGGTGACAGAAGATGATAGGAGTATGGTTTCTAGCACTAAATTTGTCGTTGTTACACATCAGAAAATAGTCCAGCCAACACGTACATTAACCAGAAAAACAAATCATATCAAGCTAAAATTTTTCACACATCTTTGGGGAGATGTATGTAATAACATACTAAAAGTCTTGGAAAATATGGTGAAGAGTTTGGCCGCCATATTGGAAAATAGCCGCCAAACCGTATTTTTTGTAAAAAAAAAAAACAAACAAACAAACTAATAACTGGTTCTCACTTTAACAGCTATAACTCACGTTCTATCTGCATAACTGATATTATTTTGTTTCATTCGAACAACAACGAACTAGACGTGCAGACCATGCATCACACTTACCAATTTACTGCACATGTAGCATATAACGGAGGGATTTATTTTTTAAAATCCCTAAAAATTTCCTTCTTCCTATTAGTTTCCTAATATATTAGCCCAGAAAAATCATAACAAGTTATAATTTTGTACATACCTTGGGAAAGGTGCATATAACAATATACTAAAAGTTCTGAATTATCCGTTGACGGGTTTGGAAATTATTAATTATCCGTTCTGAATTATCCGTTTATCATATTGGAAAAATAACCAAATCGTTATTTTAAAGGTAATAACTGGTACTCACATTAATAGCTAAAACTTACGTTGTATTTGCAGTATTGATGTCATTTTTACTTCAATTGAATAACAGAGGGGTACGCTTACAGACAGTTACCAGTCCACTACACATGGGGTAAGTAACGGAGAGATCTTTTTTTTATAAAAAAAATCCCAAACTGTCCGTTCTTCCAATTACTTCCTCTTAATCAGTTGACAATCTCGTCGTGTGAGTGTAGCAATTAAACATACATTAAATGCAATATTATACGCAAGACATAGCTTCCAAGTTTCATTAGTATCATAACGATAGAAAAGAAGTAACAACTATTTATACAATTGGTGTAGCAGGTTTTTATCGGGGACCAGTTTACCCCTAATCTTAAACAAATCATCCACGAGTCACCAAATGGTCTCTAATGTTTCAATATTAATACTTATAAGAATTTAAAAAAATGATAACGTGCTCAGTCTACTACAGTTCCAACTAAAGAGGCTTTTACAATGTTTTCATGTATCCAAAATGAAAGGCAATCATAATTGCAGAATTCGTTAAGAACAGAGTGTCTTTTTCAGTTCAGCGTGTTTCTAAATGCAGTCTGGATTTTCAATAACCATTATTACATTCCAATAGTATCCACGTTCGTATTTTCATCGGAATTGATTTTCTGATAATACTAATTAGTGTAACCACTGCCATTACAATGTCCACACAACTAGGTGCATATCAACCCTATTTTTCTGCACTTAAATATGCGTTCACATACCATCTTGCAGCTACAATATACAAGTTAAAATAGTGAGTCCAGAGCTACAGCTTTCCTTATCATGATGGGTTCCAAACACGTTTCAATCTTCTGCGATCGCCAGAAAGTATGGGGTAGCTTGCTAGCCTTCCAGAGTTGTACCTGATGGTAAACACAAAATAAGTGCTGATGGGCTGCTACATTGGTAGGTGGCAAAGCTTGCAACTGAGTTTCACTTGTGGATATTTCGCAATAACGTCAATAACAACAAATTCGAATTTCCTGTCTTGAATAGTAAGGGCGGAAAAATTTTTTACCCATGTAGAGAGAGCATAAAAAAAACGCCCAAAATTTCCCTAACATGCACCCTACAAATTTTAAAACAATTCTGATACGCCCCTAATAACCGTAAAATTATCGTTCATACGTCGTTTTGTTCAGAATAGAGTAGCCTTGCAGGTGGTATCACCCGCATGTCCCTCGGACATCCCTAAGAAGGGAAAAATTGAAGAAAATAGAGATTTTTACTGAAAAATTCTTTTTTCCCGGTTTGGAGCCCCCTGACGCGGCCCTGGGTAAACATAGAGATCCAGAAATCACTTTCAAAAATACTACGTAGTGTACTAATTGCTTGTGCCAAATACCAATCTCCTATCTTCAACACTACGGACTGGAAAAATATTTTCCTCTTCTGCGAATATTCCCAGAATGTCCCAGAATACCCTATATAAATTTCAAAAATTTCTGGACACGTTCCTAATCATCGTAGGATCACGATTCATACGCTATTCTCTTCAGAATAGAGCACGCTTCCAGATTGTATTACCCTAATGTCCCTCGGGCGTCACTAAGGAGGAAAAATGGAGTAAATAGGAATTTTTGCTGAAAAATCCCTTCTTTTCCCGTTTTGAGGCTCTCTGGTGCGGCCCTGGGAAAACATAGAGATCTGGAAATTACTTTCAAAAATACTACGTAGTGTACTAATTACTTGTGAAAAACACCAATTTTCTATCTTCAATACTAAGGACAAGGCGGGAAAAATATTTCCCTCTTCTGCGAATATTTCCGAAATTTCCCAAGGATACTATACAAACTTCAAAAATTTCCTGACACGTCCCTAATTATCGTAGGATGATAATACATACGTCGTTCTCTTTAGAATAGAGTAGGGTTATAGATGCTATCACCCGCATGTCCCTAGGACGTTCCTAAGGAGGTTACAAGTGAGGAAAATAGGGATTTTTGCAGAGAAAATACCTTTTCCCCATTTTGGGGTCCTCTGGCGCGGCCGAGGGCTAACATAGAGTTCCGGTAATCATTTAAAAATATTACTTATGGTACTAATTACTTGTGCCAAATACCAATCTCCTATATTCAATCCTAAGGGCGGGAAAAATATTTAACTCTTCTGCGAATATTTCCGAAATTTCCCAAGGATACTATACAAACTTCAAAAATTTCCTGACACGTTCCTAATTATCGTAGGATAATGATTCATACGTCGTTCTCTTCAGAATCGAGCAAGCTTTCAGAAAGTACCACTCAGATGTCCTTATAATGTAGCTGAGCGGAGCAAGAATCACGAAAGTGGGATTTCTGGTCAAAAATATACCTTTTTTACACTTTTGTCCCTCTGAACCTCCCTTCTATGTTGACGAACAGATCCGAAAAAATTATCATAAAAACTAATTGGTCCACTGATTGTTTAGAAAAAAATATTAGGATTTTAGGGTTGAAGAGAAGCTCACCAAAAAATGTTGAAGTTAGACCTCAGTAAGAAAAGGGAATTTGTAAAATAATGACGTCATACCCCCCATGTTCTGACGCTCGGAAGCGTATACACCCTTCGAAGGCTTTTTTGAATGCCTTCTCTCCTGGAAAATAAAAAAAACCGAAACTAAATAGCATTCTTAGTTCTATTTTAATCGAATCTTTAAGACACTACAATATCGGTCGAAAACGACCGAAAAAACTTAAAAGGGTTAAGAAAAAGTAATCGGAAGAAGGGAAAGTTTGGGGATTTTTAAACAATATATATCCGTTACTTCCCAATGTTTGTAGTATACTGGTAAGTGTCTGTAATCGTAGTCCTTTGTTATTGGAATGAATTAAAAGTAACATCAATAGTGCAAATACAGCATGAGTTATAACTATTAAAGTGAGAACCAGTTATTACCGTTAAAAACAACTATTTTATTATGGCGGCCAAACCCGTCACCGGATATTCCAGGAATTTTAGTATGTTGTTATATATAACTTCGTAAAGGTGTGTGTAAAATGTCAGCTTCTCATGACTTTTTTCTGGGTTATTATATAAGAAACCTAATTGCAATAAGGGGAATTCGAGAGATTTTTAGAAAGAAATCCCTCCTTTATTTCCCGTATGTGGAGTAAACTGATAAGTATAATAGTAGTATGTAAGAATAATCCTTTGTTATACAAATGAAGTAAAAATAACATCAATAGTGCCAATACTGCTGACTTACAGTTATCAAAGTAAGAAGCAGTTACTACGTTTAAAAACTACTATTTGACGGTCATTTTCCAATATGGCGTCCAAACAAGTAACCGGATTTTCCTGGACTTTTAGTATGTTCTTATATACGCCTTCTGAAGGGTATGTGCTAAATTTCAGCTTGTTATGATCTGTTCTAGGCTAATATATAAGAAAACGAATTAGAAGAAGGGAAATTTTGAGGATTTTTATAAGGAAATCCCTCCCTTTCTCTCCGAAAGTGAAGTAAACTGGTGAGCGTAATAGTTGGTGCATAAGCCTTTGTTATACGAATGGAGTAAAATAACATCAATAGCGCAGATGCAACATGAGCTACAGCTATTAAACTGGGAACCGGTTATTAACTTGAAAAACACACACTTTGGAGGCCATTTTTCAATATGGCGGCCAAACCCGTCACCATATATTTCAGGACATTTAGTATGTTGTTATATACACCTCAAAGGTGTGTCTAAAATTTCAGCTAGTTATGTTATTTCTGGGGTAATATATAAGAAAACTAATTGGAAGAAGATAAATTTTGGGGATTTTAGAAAGAAAATCAATTTTTTTTACTGCACAGACTGCGCCTTCAATGAATTTATATTTACGTATGTTTCTTCCATGAATAATTTCAGCTCGATGATCTGGTGCAAGTGGTAGTACCTCATTTCGGCTGCTATGAAATCCACTTGTTGAATCTGTAACAGTAATGATTCATCTTCCTATCGAATAGGCGTTCCTTTAATGATGCGTTCAGCTATTCTAGTAACACATGTCACTAGAGTTTCACATGAAACACCCTCTCCCTCTATTCGTGATACATTATATTAATCACATATTTTGTAGTGTCGCCACGTAATAACTATAAGAATCGTGAAAAGGAACGTTTTTAAGAGAAATTTTCTTAAATACCCCTCAATTACTTTTCCTTTGTATACAGAAATGTCCCGTTCTTTACACATAATGAAAACCTATAATCTTAGAAATCCATCGAGGTATAACTTGTCCCCGTATTGCACTAACGTCTCATCTACGTTTATTTAAAGAAATCACTTTGATATCTGTGAATATAAACGGGTGCTAAAGGGTTAAGGCTCCCGGACCGAGGTGTTGCACTTATATGTTGAGAAAGAACTATTTTTTGATTCTAAAGACCCTAAAGAACACTTCTAAAACAGTTGCAAAAGTTAACTAGGGGGAGTTATTACCACCTTGACCTTAGTCTATACGCCAGCGTTCGTTCTTTCAGGCTTACCATAGTTGAGGTAGACTGCGAAGCAATTCCCTTAGTACAAGTATTCTAATAAAAGTAGATAACAGTAGTTTTTAAGATATTTAGGACAGTTGTTGCGCTTTTAGGTTAACGAACAATAATCATGCCTGTTGTTCTGTATGGTTGCGAAACATGGTCACTTACTCTGAGGGAAGAACATAGACTGAAAGTATTTGAGAACAAGATCCTGAGAAGAATATTCGGACCCAAGAGGAACGAGAATGGGGAATGGCGGAAACTTTATAACGAGGAACTACATAGTTTATACGGTTTACCCAAAATTGTTAGGGTCGTCAAGTCTAGGAGGCTTAGGTGGGTAGGTCATGTAGCTAGAATGGAAGGAAGTAGAAACGCTTTCAAAGTCTTGACTGGAAGATCCATAGGAAAACGACCATTAGGAAGACCTAGGCGCAGATGGGAGGATAATATTAAGATGGATCTCGCAGAGATAGGAATACAAAGTAGAAACTGGATACAGTTAGCTAAGGATAGAAGTCAGTGGAGAGCTTTTGTGAACGCGGCACTGAACCTCCGGGTTCCATAAGCCATAGAGTTAGTTAGTTAGTTAGTTGCGCTTTTAGGTATGATAGTGCTCAACATAACATATATAAGATAAATTAGTTTAGGAAATGTCCAAAATTACCCTTCACACATTGTATTCTGACAAGTGTCTTGAAATAATCTGTCAACGCTTATTGTAACCGGGTACCATGTTTGGCTAACAAATACTCCCTCTTAGTAAACAATTTTGGTTAGTACACTGAACTTTTTGCGCTATGCTCATTTACAGTTGGAACCTAAGAGAGTAATTTAAGAAGAGGTGCCAATCCAAATTTCCCTTAAGATGCAAGATTGCAGCTATGTTCCAAAATGGAGGCCTAAGATCAAAATTTCGATAATGTTGCCGAATTATATTGTGTTTTTAGTCGTTTGTTCATATTTCGGACTAGTAGAACAATAATCCAAAGTCGTATTAAAGATCTAACATCAATGTACAGTAGATTATTTGGTTCTATCTTATTCTTTTTTTATTTTATAATTTATAAAGCTAAACGAATTAACTGACTGACTGACATAATATGAAGTATCTTTTTCCACTTTTAAGGAAGAGTCTCCATCAGTTTCCATGATGTGTTATGCACTCAACATACTAAGACATACCACAGAGTTATTAAATCCTGGACAACCTCCATTACCTGGATGGACTATCCAAGTGCACAGTATCAAAACGGATCCTGTGACCTCCCAATCCTGTAAGCGTCACTGGATCACCGATGGACAACTAGCGACATCTCACCAGAAATTGGCTCCCCCACGATCCGCCTTGGCCGCACTTTCGTTTTAAAAATTATACCACCAGCTGCTCACCAGTGGCAGAGACGTGACGAAATGCTATTGAACCACAAAATTACTCCCCAAAGTATGTTTAATCGCCTATGTGTGATTTATTTATATTAAAGTGAGTCTAAAAACACTTTAAAAAAAGTTTGAAACAGCTACCTTGGCATAGGTGCAAACCACCAACCTAATGGTTAGTAGGCGCATGCTCTTCCGACTTCGCCACGGAGACATTGAAGGAAACATCGCTTATAGAGGGATAAAGCGCCGAGAGATTTTTAATTTGGCTAATCAGAGCGCTCTTTTAACCATATATATACGGCGATAACCGTTTGGGATGAGATAAAGTGCATTCGCCGTGTAATTTTATTACAAAATGACGCGCGTCTATTTACTTTATTTCATAGTTCTCCCATATCCATTTTCTAATGATCAGCGAGAGTCGTCATGTAAATTCATACAATTATACGCACTAATCTCGAGATTTTTCACTGCATGATGTAGAGGCAGTTACTCGAGAGCTCAATTTACGAACAATACCTGAGGGAAGAACAGTATATAATAATAACCGGATGTACATAAGTGGCAATAGTTCCTGTTGGTCCTTGACTGGAAGGAGCGCGGACCAAAATGAAGTCCTTGCTGCTACGCGTTGGTAACTCCAACACCCCGGCTCTAGATATCTGTTTCTACTCGATGAAGCCCTGCCGTAAGTGGCACACTAAAGACAATCCTTCGACGCGTCGCTATAGAGTCAATCCATTCTAAGTGATCAAGCATGTTCCGCTAGTCCATCTCCAAAACGTATTTGCTTTTCACCTTTTATCCTTGGTAAGTATAAACTTTTACAAGGAAACCATTAGCAGTATTCCAGCATCTACTTCTTAGCAAAATCAAATTGACCTTTCGCGACTATCATGTCTATAAGGATGATAGCTGAAACAATACCCTATTCACTCGTTGTAAGATAGGTTCCAGAAAATGATGTTTTGACAAGTTATACAAATCGCAGCAATCACTTTTTCATTCATCTTCATGGGAAAAAAACTGTCGAGTCTCGTGGTTCAATAAACATTTTCCTGGTGTGGTCAGTATCTTCATACTGAAGAATTCACAATTGCATTGAAATTCTGAACCAGAGGCAGTGTAGTTTTGCAGTCCGTGATCAATTCCGCATTTTCTTGGTGAAGAAGTAATTTGTTGTAACAAGTATGCAGTAACATTTGATCAATTTCTTTTTCTGAATACTTAAGCTATTATTACCTTTGCAAAAATTTACCTTTCGGTAAACATTTATAAAGTTTAATTTAGATTCCACAAAAACATTGTTAAACGTTTGTCGCGACATCCTTTGCAAACATTTAATATTAATTGTAAAAAATAGATTCTAACTTAGCAAGGCAAGGCAAGGCAAGGCAAAAGAGTCTATTTATCATCTCACCGTGCAGATGAAAGGACGTCCAGCCGTAGGCTGCTTTGTCCAATGTAGGAACATAATTTGTTTGAATAAAAGTTTGTGCAGTGAGCCAGCATGTCCCACAGAAACGACAGCGCGCAGAACGGGCGGGATGCAAGGCCTGTTTGTTTCGTCAGTGGTGAGTTTTGTCTGGTGTTATTTAGCTACTGGAGTGTTTTGCCTATCGACGAAGGATGGAGGTTGTTTTTATGTTTTGATGTTTTTGTTTGAAATTAAGAGCTTTGGATATTTTTTTACTTTTTTATTTTATTATTATTATTATTTTATTTATTTTTTTATTTTTTATTTTTTTATTACTTTTTATTATTATTATTTCTATTTTTTTACTATTAAAACATATACTGCACATACATATATATATATATATATATATATATATATATATATATATATATATATGTTTCTTGTTTGCTGACCTGTGTTTTGATTTAATTTTTGTGTTTTTTGTTGTGTGTTGTTAGTTTCTGTTTTGCTTTTATATTCTATTCTAGTTATTCTGTGTGGTATGGTTTTATTGTTGTGTTCTTCTTCTGTTACATGTGTGAGCTGTTTTATTTGTGTGAGTTCTTCTTTGTTGTGTGTGATTTTATTATGTATGTGTTTTTTGTGTTCTTCTTTGTGGGTTGTTTTCGTGTGAGAGTTTGTCTTTGGTATCTAATGTGGTCATTTTGGAAGTTAATGTATTTCGACTGGCGTCGTGTCACACTTTATTATTATTATTATTATTATTATTATTATTATTATTATTATTATTATTATTGTTGTTGTTGTTATTATTTCTTACCAGGTTAGAGATAGGATGTTTTGTAAGGTTGTGTTGCTATTGTTGTCATTTCTTCTTTAGTATTTCTGAAAGTGATCATCGTAGAATGGTTTCTTTCTTAGTTGTTGGCTGTAATTCTTGTTCAGAGTTTCAATTTCTTGGTCTATGGGGTCCAGTTTCGCCAGCCGGTATAGTTGTTCCTTTGTTTCGTTGAAGGCCTTGTACGTTCGTCGTATCCAGTATCTTTCTGCTCTGGCAATGTCTTCTATATTGTTGCGTGAGAAGATGGGGTGTCAATAGATGAGCAATGGTCTTATTACTGTTTTGTATAGGTATCGCTTGTTTTCTTCTTGGAGGTATCCGGTTCTGGTTAGAGGGAGGAGGGCAAGTGTAGTGCGTATTGCCTTCTTCCTTAGCTGTTTGATGTGCTCTTGGAGTGTGAGCTTGCTGTCTATGGTGATACCTAGGTATTGTGCGGTTGGTTTGGGGTGAATGAATTGGTCTCCTATTTTGATGGTTCTTTTTAGGTCGCTGAAAATGCCTCTGTGGTTTGTTACAAGGTAGAAAAGGATGATTTTAGTTTTCGTAGGGTTTAGTTTTAATTTCCATTTCTCACACCAGGCTTGGAAATAAGCTATTTGGGTCTGAAGATTTTTCAGGATGTATGTAAATGCTTTGCCAGAGGTCCAGTATGCCGTATCGTCAGCAAACAGGCCGAGGTTGGTGTTGAGGTGCTGTTGAACTGGTGTGTCATTGACGTACATGATGTAGAGGGGAGGGGCTATAGTTGATCCTTGGGGGACTCCCCTGTCCACTGAGAAGGTTTCACAGAGTTGGTTGTTTATTCTAATTTGGGCGGTTCTATTGCTGAGGAAATTGTTTATTCATCTGATAATGCTTGTAGGTAGGTTGAAATCTGTGATTTTGTTCAGCAGTCCGTCATGCCACACCGCGTCGAAGGCGCCGGTGAGGTCCAAGAAATCTGCCCCTCCTCTGAGCCTTTTTCAAAGAGCTATTTCCATGTCGTTATAGATGCGGAGGACTTGGTCTATTGTGGAGTATTGAGGCCGGAATCCTGCCTGGTTTGGTGTAAGTTGTTTGCTCGTATTGAAGTATTCGTGCATTCTATTTACCAAGATTTTTTCCATGAGTTTCGAAATGGTTGATGTTAGGGATATGGGTCTGTAGCTTTTGGAGATGCTCTTTGGCTTTCCTGGCTTGGGTATAATGATTGTTTCGGGTTTTTTCCACGAGGAGGGGATATATCCCGTCTTGAGGCTCGCTGTGTATAGCGAGGCCAATTTGTTAAGCAGCGTGGGGGAGCTTCCTTCAGGTGTTTGGTTCTAATTCTGTCCGGGCCTGGCGCCGTGTTTTTCTTTTTCTTTAGTGCCTTGTGTATCTCTGACGGTTCTATTTCGTTTACTAGTTTTGTAGTGTTTTCTGGGTGCACATGTTGCAGGTCTGCTGTGGTTAGGTCTCTATGGTGATTTATGATGTTTCTGATATGTGTGGCTCGATCTTGAATTTGTTCCTGTTCGTGAGTCTGGGGTGGGCTGCTTCTAAACTTTTCTTGCATGTATTTCGCGAAGAATTGTAGTTTTTTCTGCTGTGGTTATTAATTGTTGTCCGTCTATGTTGCTGGCGATGCTGCCACTGGGTTTGTGGTTGAATCTTCTGACCTCGTTCCAGAAGAGCCGTGGTGTCTTACATCTGGCTTCGTTCAGGTTGGTGCATAGGGTGATGAATTTTTCTTCATTGTACTCTATAATGTCACTTTTAATTTCCCTATCCAACCTGTTTATCTCTATTTTGGTATGGGGATCTCGGTATTTGGTGTATTATCTTCTTAGCCAACGTTTGTGGTGAATCTTTTCTACTATTCGCCTGGGGAGACGTTTCTCTCTTGTGTTTATTATTTTTGTTGGGACGTGCAGTTTATCGGCTTCTTCTATGATAGCTGTTAGTCTATTGTTGAAATTTTCTATACTATCTGGGGTTTGTTCCACCGAGAGGTTGGCAATGTTTTCTTCGATGTATTTTCTGTATTCTTCCCAGTTTGCTTCTTGGAAGCATTTTATTATTTTTAGGGCTGGAGTCTCAGAGGTGAGAGCAATTGGTACTTGTATGTGTATGGAGACATGGTCGGACTGGATATCTGGAGTTGTCTCCGTGGTTATGTGCATACGTGCAATAAACTAGTATTTTGTTAGGTTTGGTGTCCTGCTCCCCTGGATGTTGAGCTATTCGAGTGGGCCCATCAACTTTGACTTGAACGTATGAGTTGTCTATTAAGTATTCTAGTAGTTTGGAGCCATTTTTGTTTGTCACAGGATCTCCCATCAGTTCGCTTTGGCTATTGAGGTCACTGGCTAGGATGAGGTTGTGGAGCGTCGCTAGATGCGTGAGGAGAGGGAGGGAGTTTTCTATTTTTTCGTCTGGTGGGTTGTAGAACGTTGCTATGTTGAAGGGAGGGTTTGAGTTTAGGGTTATAGCGATGAGTGAGGCGATGTTATTTTGTAGGTGTAGGGGGATGGATAGGATTGTATGGGGAATGTGCTGTTTGATGATGATTGCGGTGCCTCCTGTTGGTGTTGTGCGATCGTTTCTTATTGTAGAGTATCCGGGGAAGTAGATTTTGTAGTTTTTGGTGAGGTTTGTTTCGTTTAGGATGATGTGTCCAGATTGTAATCTTTTATATACTCTTGAAGTTCTATTTTCTTTTTTCTTTCTAAGCCCTTGTATGTTTATAAACATAATATTTATTGAGTTGTCCTGCTGTATGTTTCCCTGCATTATTTGCGTTGTATCTGGTGCGGTTCTAGTCTGCTCCATTTTGGTCTTCTGAGTTGGTCATCTCTTTCCTTGTTTGTGTTTCTGCATGCGTACTGGAGTGCCAGGCGTTGTCTTCTGTTAGTGGTTCTTTTTGTATTGAAATATGTCCCTGGTTCGAGTACAGAATATTTATTCGAGATTTGAAAATGGCCTGTGTTGCCTTTCTAATGGTGTCTGATAACTATTTCTCTTCCTGTGGGGGGCAGTTTAATTTCAGAAGAAGGACTATCCATTTCATAATTTTGGTTGTTGCATCTTCTATAACTTGGTGTATGTCTGATATTGGTGTGGATGGCGTGCTGTTGGCAAAATTTGCTTCGTTGTTGCTTCTGGATTCATCTTGTGAGTGGTTTCTCTTCTCTGTTGTTTAGGTGTTTGACAAAGATTGGTTATTTTCTGTTTCAATATATAACTTGGGCTGTTGTGATTGTATTTTGGAGTTTTGTCTGGGGCGGTCGGGGCACGTGCTGGCACCGTTGCATGTCCCGTTTGCATGTCACGCAGAAAACTTCGTTTTTGTTTGGGCACACGTGGTTATTGCTTCTATTTCGGCCACACCTGAAGCATAGTTGGATAGCTTTACATTGCTGACTGTTATGATTGTATGTGAAGCATCTGGTGCATGGTGTGGGCCGGCCCTGTGTACGTGATTCTTAGACTTTGTGTTTACTATATCCTATTTTTATCCCGTAAGCTATCAGTGTGCTGATTTGCTTCGGGTTTGTTGAGAAGATTCTTATTAGTGGAAGTTCCCCTTTATCGTTTTTGAGTCGTGTGACATTTGTGAAATCGATTGTTTGGTTTCTTAGGTCGGTTTTGATGTCTTCTATTGATGTACATTTCCTTTATATGTACTCCTTTTTACTACGCACGTATCTGTCTGCTTGTTTTTTGGTCTAGGTTGCTCATTCGGTTTGCGGTCGGTGCAGTCCCACGTGGCAGTGCCTCCAAAATCTTTCTCTGCGATAGCTTTTTTGAACTTGTTTTTTTCTGTTTCTGATGCAAACATTATTTTGCACCCATTTATTTTTTTTTTTTTGACATTGTAGATGATAGGTGTGAGGTTCGGGATTTTAGTTCTGATCATGTTTGCGATTTTGATATCTGTTAAATCGCTTCTCATGTTGCTTACTGTTATCATTGGTGAGTAGCGCTGCTGAGGGTTTTTTGTTAGTGAGGTTTTTTGTTGGGTGTCATTCTCCATTCTTCCACTTTTCTGGGGGGGAGTTTTGCTGGGGGGCGCTCATTGGGAGAGTTCCACATATTTTCCTCTTGGATTGGTGGCGTCGGAGTACTGGTCAAAGGTGTACTCCCATTGGTTGGTGAGATGGCTGAGGGTGCTTATTGGCCGAAGAGTTGGCCAGTCCTGGGCTTTCTCCGATGCTGGTTGTGCTATTGCTGCTGTTTTCCACGTCCGAAGACGTTTCCTCTTCTGATGTGGTCGCAAAGTCTGATGTGTGGTTTGCAGGATTTTCATATGTGGGCGTTATTTGGTTGCTGTCTTCCTCTTCATCTGAGTATGGGGGTCTTGTTTCCATGGTTTGCTTCCTTGGTCGTTTCGGGTGTAGCGTCTGGTTTCTTTTATATGGAATTTCATGGATGTTGTGCGTGGAATGCACCCGGACCTTTTCAGGGCCACTACCATTCTGAGTATTCTTATTTGTGTGTGTGGTATCCAGTCTCGATATTTCTTGATTTGTTTGGGGATGGGCTCATCTTCTCTAGCCATAGTCCTGCCTGCTGGCGCGGGTGCTCATCTGGGGGGAATCTACTTCTTTCTCCTTGATATCATATATTGGGTCTTCCTGTAGGCTCTTCGTCCTCTCTGCTGGTTGTTGGTCTTTCCGTGGGTGTCACCTGATTTGTTGTGTCCATGCAGGTTTCACGTGTGGATGAGATGGTTTTTGTTTGGAGGTCTTCTTATCAGCTTTCATCTCGGCTTCTTTCTTGAGTGACGGCGGGTTATGTGGTGTAATTAATGACTTTCTGATTGTTGTTGTGTTTTGTGTGTTTGTTCGTGTTTTAAACATCTGTTTATATTTTATCGTTATTACTTTTTGCTCTCTTGCTTATGTGTGCGTATATGTTTGGTATAAGGTGTTTATGATGGAGTTTCTTTTTGGGGTTAAGCTCCGTTTTGTGTGTGGTTTTGTATAATTGTAGTGCGTAGCAGCGGTTGGATAGTGTGGCACTCCTTGGTCTAACACCGCAAGGTATCCAGAGGCCTATATGAGTGTTCCTAAGGGGGTCCCTAAGCCAATCTGCTGTTTCTGTCCCTCCTGTAACTCTGCTGCCTTCGAGTCGTCCCAGACTGTCGGACCAAGCCTGTGCATACACCAGAACGAGAGCTAATCTTGGTGTCTGGGAGGGTCGGGGCAACCAAAGTCAGCAGAAAGATACAGGTGGTTGTTTTTCGTTTTTCGTCAAATCAATTTATTGTCAAGGTGGCTCTTGAAATAGCCGGTCTGCACACTATTAGGCGCATCACTCGCTTGACTTTATTCACTTTCTAAGCACTTCGCGTTATAGTAGAAACTCGCCGCGATAGGATATTCCACTGTATTGTGGTAAAAATTTAGCTCTTTGTTGACAGTGGAATATGCTATGTTTTCTACACCAAAACGTGTAGTTTTTGTAGCGTCGCGCAGGAAGAACCTGTTGTCGCCAGCCCAAGGCCCAAGAACTCGTCCAACTTAGCCTTGAGAGTCCAAAATGTAATTGTGTTTATTAAGAGTTAAAATTGCAAAGTTTAAGAAAATTATCAATGAAATAAAACAGTAGCGTATTTTGCAAATTTTCTTTAAATATCTCTGTGACTTGCAAATTTTTATATAAAATATTTGCTGATCAAAACCTGAAGTAGATCATTACACCGATATATATAAATTATATCTGCTATAATAACTTTATGTACCATCTCGTGTCCCTTTTCCTAATGTGCTTAAATTTGTGATCAAACTTTGGAATTCTGGACAATTATTTCTATAACATACTAAGAGTAACAAAATCTCCCAATAGGAGGGACATGTGAGACATTTTCGAATATTACGTGTTTAAAACAAAATTTTCATTTTCAAGTTACAGTGACGAGAAGCGCCTTACAAAATGACCCCCCCCCCCTATATGCATTATGAGGCAGGCAGTGTCACAAGAACAGATTGTAAGTTATCCAGCAAGAAATAGAATAAAAGTCTAAGCGAATTGGTTTTAAAATTTCGGTAGTCACTAAAACTCAGAGTTCTACAGCTCAGCGGCATCTGCAGAACCGTAATCATCACCATTAAATTGAAGCAACTTAATACGACAAATGTTTCTAACTCATTTAAAAGATAGAATACATGAAAATTTATACTTCACTTTATGCCCCTATTATATGATTGTTTATTTTATTGTTGTATTATTCTTAATTAATGTGATTTTTGCCCAACAAAACAAATGTGCGATAGCTATTAACGCAGGGATGCAAATAAGCACTCGCCCATTCGCCCGGGGCGATTGGTTCATCGGTACGGGCGAGTTATTAAACAGTAAAGACTATAATACTCACGATTGGAATGTGGGATGTTGACTATTAGCTTTTTGCTTGGGCTAGTAAAATTTTGTTGCTTATTTGCATCCTTGTATTAATGTACGAGTATAATATCCACATATTACAATATCCGCATGTATAAAATTCAGTTTACCATATATTATCAATGTTTTATAATACAGTCATATTATACAGGTATAAAATGGCGGTCCTAATTAGAATCTAAGGGATGGTGACTTACCTAATGTTGAAATTTTCTATATAACTATTGATCGTTACTGCAATGTTCATAATCTCCAGGCTAAGTAGATGTAAATATCATATTCTCTGCACTTAAATCAAGGTAACGGGATAATATACTTTAGCCTGAGACTCTATCAGAGAATGTAGGTTACACTAGGAATTCGAATTACGCCTTTTGCCTATTGAGGTACATTATGATATATATAACTTTATTTAAAATCGGAGATTTTATATAAGCACATAGCTTTAAGAAAATGTACCACTCAGGGCAAAGAGCTCTGCGAGTAATCTCTGGCCAGTGATCAATCTTCCCAAATCAGCATTTTAGATGAAAGGATCCATTACGTTTCAGTAAAATTTCGGAATTTGTTTCATAAGAGTACATTTTGCTCAGTCTAGTACCTACTAGTTTTCATTTGAAATTTTGTAAATGATGATAAGGTATGGTCATAAATCTTATTAACCTGAGTTACGTTTGTAATTATAATTCTTATTATAGACTTAAATATTAAATTATGGTATAATTTTAACGTATTTCAATGCATTTCGTTTCTTCGTAAAGCAAAATTTAAAGTAAAAAGTACGTTTCCACTTTGTTAATTGCATCCAGTTTCTACTTTGTATTCCAATCTCTGCGAGATCTATCTTAATATTGTTCTCCCATCTGCGCCTAGGTCTTCCTAATGGTCGTTTTCCGATTGGTCTTCTAGTCAAGACTTTCAACGCGTTTCTACTTTCTTCCATTCTAGCTACATGACCCGTCCACCTAAGCCTCCTAGACTTGACGACCCTAACAATGTTGGGTAAACCGTATAAATTATGTAGTTCCTCGTTATGAAGTATCCGACATTTTCCATTCCCGTTCCTCTTGGGTCCGAATATTCATCCCAGGATCTTGTTCTCAAATACTTCCAGTGTAATACGTTCCCATAACCCGTTCCTACTACTACTACTTACACTATTTGTCCATATAGAAATAATGCACGCCTAATGTACAGTATTCTAACGTAACGTAATGTAATCGAACCAAATATAACCGAATGCAGTACATTTTCGTACATTTATTCGATTTTCAAATTGGTCCGGTGATACAGCACTAATGCCGAAGTAATGCATGCTATGACAAACAATCTCTAGCTACATCATTTCTGATTTATGGCAAAAGAACATAACTTTTAAGTATATGGACTGCATCTCTCAAATTTCCTAATGCTTATAGATTTTTAAAAATGTTGGTGTTTACATCAGTAAACAAACCCGAAATCACGGTAAAAATTTTCACCTACCAGAGGACAACATTCGAGAGAAGCATACTCACGATATTCCTTTAAAACTAGCTTTATAAAAATTATTTCAAAATTTAAAAAAAAGATGGAAAATGATAAATTATCGAATTATATAAAGAAAGGATTTCATAAACTTTGGAACATAGCCACATATGATTAGATATGTCACATTACTTAGGAAAAGAATGTTCTTAATGGACGAGAGTCAAGCGTAGAGTTCAAAAGAATAAACGTTTTCTTTGGCATTATGTAGAATCATGTAAAATGTCATATATAGCTTTTAAATAAATCTTATTTCCTTCTGAAAATTTGGAACATTTAGTCGCAGACCCAACTGTATTTCATAGGAACGAATTTATTCAATATTATGTATAAATATGTATAGAAGTATATAATTTTTTCCCCATAAGAATCAGAATATTATATCTGTGTTCGCTGTGTACAAAGTGGTCACAAAAATCATAAATCGTAGTAATTTGACAAAGATTGGGATTGAAAATTTTCTACTTAGGCCTATGTAAAGTCTTAAATAACAAAGTTTTATAAGCGTTATACATTGTTGGCGAAATGTTGAGTGTTTTAAACCTCTGCATACATTTTTCCTACAAAGTGTTATGAAAAGGTTTCTAAGTTCAAACGTTTAGAACACTTTGAACTTAACACCTTTAAGGCAGCAAACACAGATATTTTGATACAGACATTCGAGAGATATATCCATGGAATGAATGATTATATGTTAAAACGGAAATTGGAAACAATTATATGATACGTTTGACTGTAGTCTGTTAAAATTTTAGTAAAGATTGTCGAAGTGGGATCAGAGCGTCAGAAAACTAAATTTTGGAATTCGTTGGAATTAAAACAGAAGGAATTAGTTATATACGACACTTTTTCTGTGATTGTGACTGGATTCTGAAATCCAAATTACGTGTTTCAAAAAAAATAAATATACAATGCATTCATAAAATGAGGACAGATTTGCTGAATGCATAGATCATCCCCTGAAGGTCTGTTAGCAAATGAGAAATCTGCACTATTGCCACGTCTTTGTATACATTCATGTCACTTTGTGTTGAGTTTGGTCCTGTTCTAGTTCGACTATATTGTCATTTTTCCACACACCAACGATACGTCACTACCTTTGTTTGATTCGCCCTATTCAAACAAAGTTGATTCTGTTTAACACCCGATTTAATATTGAAGTCTTTTTGACTCTATAACTCGCTTTAGAGGTTGAGACATGAAGAAGGAGACAGTTTAAGTTATTGTTTTTTAAAAATAAACCATAAATGGTATTTGGTTGGTTCAAACTAAAATATACTTTCAAATGCCTCCTTTCCAAATGCCGAAAGAATAAACTACAATATAGTAATTGTAAATAGTCGCCATGTCCAAAAATATACGTACTTTTTTAGTATTTTTCCTCGGGCTCTCAAGCAGGTGAAGGTATTGAAATCCGAAATTTCGAATGCAGACATCACATTCATCTTCAGGAAATGTAGTGAAGAGACCAGAGACGTAAGCATGTATACAGTGTATAATAAATATTTAGTGGCAGAGCTATGGATGGACGTCTCCGGTCTCTTCATTGCCATCCCTGGAGATGAATGCTATGTCTGCATTCGAAACGTCAGGTGTCAATACATTCACTTAGCTGATAGCTTGAGGAAAATTACTAAAATGGCGTCGCCAGCGAAAATTCAATTCATTCTTCCTATACTTTCCCCATCACATAATTGATGATAGAATTCGTCTGAAAAGTTCTAGGTTCGCGATGCGAAGAAATCTTTAACAGCACGTAACACTGTCAGATCATCAAGAAAGGCTTTTTTAACAAAAAAAAAAAAAAAAAAAGACCGAGATACTATTGAATCTGATACATATTGGGAGAGATATTGTAATAATGCGACTAGTGAGAAAGATTTCCTACTGCAATAATTTTGAGCCAGATTTGCGTATGTATTGTCGTTCAATATTAGGACACCATGCCTCCTAAACATTTCTGGATGTTTATGAACAATGTTGGGGTTAATTTTATTGACTTCAGAACTGTAAGGATTAGCTGTAAAGGTTTTACCTTGAAGAAGAGAGACATTATTGGTCAACTTCACCATTCATCAATATACAAGCTATAGCATGTTTAGTTTTCAAAATCATACTGGACTTTGATCAAAATTCAATCATCGCCCACACCTTTTTACAATTGTCATAACAAATTCACTGTTCATCGCATTGACAATTCGAAGTAGGAAATTTCACTGCTAATCGTTACATTGAGTGAACTCCACACATCTACAAACGGTGTTTGTTGGTCAGGGTCAGCTCATGTGGCACCGATGTGTCTTATACATCACCTTGTTGATTGACGGAATAATGGAACAATAGTGACGTAGTGTTGTTGAACAAATCTGCAATGGTATTATTAAATTTATGTGATTCCTCTTCCACGGCAATTTTGAGAAGTTCATCCGCAAGTCATGGTTGTCCATTATCAAGCAATAGTTTTACAATATTGTATCACCAGAATGAAATTCTACAAATGAAAAAGATAAATGATATGTTCAATCTCCATTTCTGTCCCAATCCTTCATTTTTAATGCTTGCTATGTAGAATGTTTCGGTGACAATTGGTATAGAAAAATACGCAAGCTGTGTTCTCTGTGGTGAATTTTTATACTACTGTACTCCACGATACGTGACTCGTGACCGTCAGATTATTTGTGGATTGAGTGTGTGACGTTAAACACGTGATTTTATTCAATATCAGTGTTGTGTTCCTGTGATGTGGTTTCCGCGAGTTATGGCGGGCTGTTTTTTTGTACCAACGTAACGTATTGCTCAGTGGGTGACTTTCGTTACCAATTTCATCTCCACTGGAGATTGGTGGAGTATGGCTTCTCTGTAAATAGAAAAAGATAAAAAATTCTTAACAGATTGTAGGGAACTGCTCCCCCAGTTTACGATCTATTACTGTTATACCTCTATAGTCAACACTAAAATCATATAATGTTAATTCTACCATTTTCTGTTTGAACAGGGTTAGAGAAAGAAATTTAATCTATTTTTGATTCACGGAATGAATTTAAGAAAACATCTTCTGGCTTTTTCGTGAATCTATCCATAGACCAACAAAAGTGACCATTTTATAAGACTTCCCGTTCAAATTCATACCTCAGTGTATAACTCTATTATCTAAAACCCATTAAGCAAAATCCCTTAATAAACTCGATTCGTTTTATTTGTCGACGTGACAATTCCAGTTGTCTCACAATGTATATAAAAACAGCACATGTTTCGTGTTTTACAGAAGGTTAATATTTGTATTTCTTCATTTAAATTTCTTGTATAGTGTGCTTTTCGTTACAAAACCCTCAAACATAGTTTACGACTGCTACAAAAATCCACGTATTATCTTAAAGCATCCATTGCCGAGAATGGTGTCAAAGATTAGGTGTAAAATATTAGTTACTAATAAGTTAACGAAATTGTATTGGCTATTGTTAATATGACTAATAAGCCTAATACAGTTTAATCATATATCAGTACCTTGAAAAATAATTAGGTATGACACATTTTCCTTCATTAATGTTGGTATAAAAATTATTTTATTCGCTGCAAATTTATGATGAGTTCATAACGGAACAAATTTGTGTGTGTACTTCCGTCTCCTGTACTTTTATAGATAACTACATTTCATCACTATAAATTATAAACCCTATTAACTGTTAGGCCTACCAGTCACATAAATAAATTCTTTTGTGTACTAATCCATATAGGGTACGCACGTTTTATATTACATTTTATATTTACCATTTAATATATATACGAGAGGGCGTTGATAAAGATTGATTAATTTGTGCCGTATCGCCGGACTACTCTGGAAACTGAAAATGCACCAAAATGTATTGGATTACATTAAGTTACGTTAGACTACGTTACATTAGGCGTGATCTATTACTTTAATACGGATCCATAGTATAAGTACTACTAGTAGTAGAAGCAGGAGTAATAGTAGTAATAATAGTAGTAGGAACGGGTTAGAAGCCCGGCAGCTGTTTTCGACATGAAATGGGCGAATTAAGTACTTGTCAAACTTTTTCTGTACATTTTACAATTTATGGATCCGTATAGTAAAACAAGTATATCTCTCCGCGAAATAGTCCATCCGTCTCCACATACAGTGCCGCTAACAACATCAAACAAAACCAACAAATACAGCTACTTTCTTTAACTTTTGCTATTCCCCTTACCTGCCTTGTAGTCATTCTTTCTAACAAATTTAAATAAATTCTCCAATTGACCCGCTAAATTTCCTAAAATTGGTCCGGCGATACGGAACTTAACCAAAGATTGAGTCTTACCATGAAAAAGTTCAGCTTTGAAACAGAAACTCAAACACTATTCCACATACACCCCTAGTAAGTCAATGCATTTGGGACATTTGTGCTGCATCGTTTTAATTTCTCGTAAATAGAAGTCTTTTGTCTACTGCTGCAACCGCTCATCTGTAGCATCAGTTGCCGTTTGAACACTGAAAACAGTGACCTTTGATATGTTTTTTGAGATTCGGGAACAGATGATAAACTGATGGAGCTAGGCCAGGCGAATAAGAGGAGACGGGGCAACACTTGAAAGCCTAGGGTTGCCAATGTGTCCGGTGTTTCAGATGTCTTGTGTAAGGAGGCCCTGTCCTACAAACGCAGAACACATTTGGAGAACTTCCCATGACGTTTATCCTTGATATTTTCGCGCAACTTTCTCAAGAGACCATGTAATATGCACTGGCGCAAATTCAGGAGAGGACGAGGGACACATGTCTCCTCCAATCTTGGAACTGAGGGAAATGTCCCCCCGTTAATCAGATATGAGATGTGTTCTTTGGAAAAAATGTGATTATTTGTGTCCGATTGCTACAAAGGAAAATAAGATGAAATTAATTACCACTGAGCCACCGCGCCCCGTGTAACCAACTGGACGAATAGATTTGTATATACAGGGTGACAATTTCATAGGGTTTACAATTTCAATCAGTTATAATTATTTATTGGAACCACATACAGACTTCGTTTATGTCATTATACTGCAAAACAGTCCAAGTTTGACTCACGTAGTAAGTAGTTGCGGACTTGAGCATACGCCACGCGACACGCGTCAGTCGTTGGGAATGGAGACTTTTACTGGTGCCTAAAGCGCTAATTGTGTGTTTTGGTTGGAAGAAACGAAGTCCGCAGCAAAGTTTCGCACACAATACAGCATAGAACCACCCAGCACACCAACAGTGTACACATGGCACCAGACATTTGTTAAAACAAGTTGTTCTGTGCGACACATTAGGGCTCCAGGGCGCTCACTCATGACTGACGATGTGGTGGAAGTAGTTTAGGAGAATTTTGTCCGTAGTCATCGAAAATCCACACGACATGCATCAGAAGAAATTTGTATCCCTCAGACACTTGTTTGGTGTGTATTTCGTAGACGTTTGTCCATGAAGCCATACGGACTGTCCTTGGTTCAAGCACTGAGTGAAGAGGATAAACATACCCGACATGAATTCAGTGTTACCATGTTGGATTGCATTAGTGGTGATGAGTCATTCTTGAACAATGTGGAATTCAACGTCTTTTCATTTTTTCGTCAGAGTAAACAAACACACTTGTCGTATTTGGGGCACGGAATATCCACAAGTGCACGTTGAGCTGGTTAATAACAGCCATACTGAGAAATATTTTGCGCTCTTTCCAAACCAAAGGTATATGAACCATTCTTCTTTACTCAGAGCACCGTCACAGCCATAGCCTATCTTGATATGCTCCAGAACTTTCTTGTTCCACAGTTAGATGAAGATGACCACAATGGCCGCTTACAGTGGCAACAAGATGGCGCGCGGCCGCACTACCTAATATAGGTAAGGGAATTTCTTGATCAGCGTTTCTGAGATAAGTGAATAGGTCATGGTGGACCAAATTGCCTGGCAGGCACGGTCTCCAGATTACATGCCACTTGACTTCTTTCTATGGGGGTTTCCGAAAGATAAAGTGTGCATCCCTCCCCTACTTGATAATGTTAATGAGCTAAAAGATCGCATCACAACAGCCATCGCGGACGGTACCCGCAAAAAATGATGGTTACTGTTTTGCAGGAAATCGACTTCCGTTGGGATGTATCCAGGATTATCGCAAGTACACACATTGAGCCATAATGAATTTGTAATAAAAACTTGAAATGTTTTGCAGTACAATGTGATATAAGCCAAGTCTGTATGTCATTCCAATAAAGAATTATAGCTGATTGAAGTTGTAAACCCGATAAAGAATCATCCTGTATATGATATTCAAATCAATTGTTGGTGAGTTTTTTGATTAATCGAAATATATTTTTAATATTCAGAAAAAATAAAATGTTACTCTTCACACTTGGTGGCCATGTGTTTTTAATTACTACTTTGGGTGTTAAAGATGATTGAGAAGGTATGTTGAATTGATACAATTTTTCTTCTGGTTTGAAATCAGCCTACTACTATAGTGTCAAGATTCAAACTCTCGTCATTGAAGCTGATCTTTCTAGTGGCATGAATGGGAGCACTAGGCACCGTACTCTACTGAGGACTTCTGTTACTATCAAAAATATCTTTGAGTTAAGAGATTTCGTAGCCGAACTGTTTTTTTCGTAGCTAGTGTAGAAGAGTTACATCTTTCTTCCGCAGAGATAAACGTATTCTTCTCATTTTAACATTAGATAAGGAGTATATGTACTATCTTTGAAAATCCAGTATTGATTTGGCTTCATATGTTGCTAGCTCGTATTTCGAAGATCCATTGATTTATTTTAAGAGCTCTATAGGTACCATTATCTAAAAATGAAATAGCTTATTATCACAAATCAAACAAAAATATTGAAATGTGAAATTGCCTGTTAGATTGAACAGCTAACAAAATGATTGATTCAACTCTATTCAAAAATTTTAAAACTGCAAAGTCGGCTTATCAAAGTCGGCTTATCAATAACACTTCATTATACTCTTATAATATTGACATATCACTAAATTTCTGTAGCAATAAATGAAATTTTAAAAATTGATTTTTTTTATTTCCCCTTAATGCTAACATTTTGAAGGTTTAGTAATCAAATTACTGTCAAAATTACATTTTTTTATAGCTACGGTATAAATACAGTACATAAGCAGAATTACGTATCTCAATGTGGAACAAAATCATTTCTGTCATCTATGATCCCAAATTGTATTTATTCGCTATAAAAATCCAGAATTAATAATACCTGTTAGCGAGCATTACATAAATTTCTGGAATTGTATATTGGCTGATCACACTATCATCATCTATTATAATAAATTATGAAAATAATGTTTTAATTTTATTAAATACAACATTTGCCTATATCTTATCGGGCACTAAAATTAAAAGTACTGTAGACATGGACGTTAGCAGGAAGTTGGTCCTCGTGATATGGACCCCAAGAAGAGGACAAGATATCTCAGTGGTACAATACTTATGTCTGGTACTGTACATTGCTACCTGATTTGATTCAAAGCCAACAAGGAACATCAGCCAAGTGTCCGCTTCCGATTTTAATGATTTGTTTTCTAATAGAGGGCATGTATGCATTATTTGTGACAATTGTTTTCCATGGTGCATGTTTTCTATTTTTTATAATTTTTTAAGACTTGTGATGTGGTTATTAGAGATTACTGCAGAATTCTGTTGTTATACTTTGTAAACAGTGTGTTAATGAAAGAATAATCATGTAGATACCATGATTGGGCATTTCATTCACAGTGCAGGACGATGTTCCAGAAATTATCGGTAATGCATTGCATGTACTGTCTTCTTCGAAGGGACTGCATTTCTTAATATGACACCACGTATATTGTATGCCACTGTCAGCATCACCTTCACATTCCCCCTAGGTTACACTTCATGCTGATGCAGCTTCTTGGGTCGCGACGATGATGGGTGACGGCAGTTAAGTTCTGGCTCATAAGAGTGCACTCATGTTTCGTCAAGTGCTATAATACTGTCCCAGAACACGCTACCTTCCCGTCTGTAATGTGAAAAATGATCACCGGAGGGGATGTATCTATGCCATTTCTGTAAGGTGATGCGTCACCTACCACGATGCAATTTTTCAGTAAGCAAGGGCATTGTGCAGCATATTCAATACTGTATTGTGGGATAATCCTACCTACCTAGCCAATTCCCTGCCAGTCCACATTCTGTCCACATGCAGCAAAGATTCAATCAATTCAATGACTCTGTTTCCGACCCCATGTCGACTTCCACCCAGTTCCTGTTGCATACTATCATGTCTTGCGCGAAACGTTACAAATCAAAGCATCGCAGTCAAATATTACAATGCGTCATTACTATATGCTTCACGTATTTATAAGTGACATTCCCTAACGTTTCTTCTCACGGGTCTCGTTGTTCTAACTTGGAAAATATCTCCTTTAGAGCTGTGTGATTTGGCACCTACATTTTTTTTGGCTATTCCTGGACGGCTAGCTCCCGCCCAAAGGGTACCGCCCTTTATATCGGGAAGTGGGGTAAAGGAATGATAGGGATTGGAAAATTGTGGATGGGTACTCGTAGATTTATTAAACTTTATTTCAACATTTTATTTTACATCATCATAAATATATTGGAGCATTTTCAGATCAAACAGACAAGTATATCATATAGCATGAGAACGGTTGGTCATTATGGCCGTTAACCATAATCATAGTTGAAGGTGGATGGGAATGGATGGTAATGAGGTGCACAAGACGTCACAGCAACGGGTTTTGTTAGCAAGACAGATGTGTGTTATCTTCTGATCCGGGGGCAACTCCGGATCTGATGGAGACAGGGGAAACCCAGTTAAACAAGAGGACTACTGTGCATAAGATAGAATAATGCAAGGTGATGCCGTGTCAGTGATGTAGTCTATGATGGAAAGATGGTCAGGACTGTCAGGTGGTAAGGAAAAGTGGTACAACGTAAATAGGAGCGTAAGAGGGGTATGACGGAGAAGGACATCGGTCGGGTGTAAAGCAAAGTGATGCATCGTGTCTAGTAGGAGGGGATGATGAGTTTGAAAGCGAGTTGAAATGTAGCGGAGGCGTAGGGTTTCAAGGTGATAGAGTATGTGGGGAAATGGGGTGCGATAATAGAGTTCATGAGTTGGGCTGGGAAGGCGGATACGGAAAGCTAATCGGAGGGCGTGCCGTTCAAGAATTTGAAGTCTGGTATAAAATGAGGGAGCTGCGGCTATCCAGGCTGTAAAACCGAAGGTGAGAACTGGGCAGAGAAAAACTTTGTAGGTGGTTAATAGGGTATGTGTGTTCAATCCCCAGGTAGTACCAGTGATACGGCGTAAAAGGTTGAGGCGATTATAGGCTTTGGCGCAGATGGACCTGAGATGAGCAGTCCATTTAAGATGTCTGTCAAAAACTATACCAAGATAAGTGACGGTGTTTCGAGGCTGAAGAGGAACGTTGTCTACATGAACATGAAAGTTAGCAGGGTTGCGATACACGCGAGAGCGTTTGTTTGGAGGAAGAAAGATAATGGTTTGTGTTTTAGCAGCATTTAGGGTCAGTCGCCAGTGACTGCACCATGAGAGAAATGTGTCAATAGCAATCTGCAGAGTTCGATTTATCTCTTGGATAGTATTGGCTATGGCGAGAAAGGCTGTGTCATCTGCAAATTTATATAAACTGATATTTCTAGGCAAAATAGGAAAGTCGGCCACATATAACAGATATAAGAACGGAGATAGTGAGGAACCTTGAGGAACACCAGAATGGAGAAATATAGGGTGCGAGAGATGATTGTTGATAGATATATAACTAAGGCGGCAAGAAAGAAAGTGGAAGATGAAACGGATGTAACACAGAGGAAGGCGGTAAGAGAAGAATTTGTACACAAGACCAAGATGCCACACCTTATCAAAAGCTTTTTCCAAATCGAATAAGACAAGGCAGGAAGGTTTGGATGTGTTGAACTGCATTGTGATATGGGTGGTAAGGCACATAAGCTGATCATTGATACTATAAGAAGGTCGGGAGCCTGCTTGTGGAAGAGGAAGAAGATTATGATCGGAAAGATGACGATGTAGACGTGTGACAAGGATGCGTTCCAGAATTTTGCTGAATACAAGAGTGAGCTGAATAGGCCGGTAAGAAGAGACATCATGTGGAGGTTTGTTTGGTTTGGGAAACATTAGAGTGATCGATGATTTCCAGTGAGTCGGAATGTAGTCCGTACGCAAAATAAATGTGTAAATAACTGAAAGTAAATGGAGAAGAACATAGGGAGCCTCTTTGATATGTCGGTAAGAAATACGATCAGCGCCTGGAGCCGACTGACGTTTTATGGCGACTGTACTGCGGATATCTTCGATCGTAATAGGGGCAGTAAGATAATTATTTGCAGGTAAATGGTGGCTGGAATTGGGTTGGAGATCGGGTGAAGAAAGATTGAGATTTTCTGCTGGATGACGGCGTATTGATGGGACAGGTGCAAGAGGAGTGAAAATGCCTTGAAGATAATCAGCAAAAGCATTTGCTTTAGCAGTATCGTCAGCGAGAGCTTCGTCTCCAGCTGAGAGAGGGTACGGTGTACGAGATGATCGGCCAGTGAGTTGGTGGAATCGCTTCCAGTACCTGGTAGGATGGGTGATGGTGGAAAGATCAGTGCAGCTAGTGATCCAACGACGACGTTTATAAGCAACGAGGTAGTTGTGAACAGTGCGTTGATACTGACGGTGGAGACGAAGGGACTCAAGGTTACCAGTGTGAGTGAAGTCTCGATAATGTGCCCGGGAACGTTTGATAAGTGTGAGATACTGAGGAGGAAGAGCTGGTTTATAAACATGTGCGGTCCGATGTGGAATATTTTGGGCAGAGGCAGTTTGAATGGAAGCTGTAATAGTATCTAATGCGATATAAAGGTCATCTTCTGTTTCGGGATCCGGGACATTTTCTAATTGATTTTGAAGTAAGGTGTGGTAACCGTTCCAGTTTTCTTTGTCGAACAGAAGATAAGAGCGTGGGGGTGGAGGAGTAGTGCGAGAAGCAGAACGTGGAGTTGTAATGGTCAGAAGGATTGGCACATGGTCACTGCTAAGAGGATCCAGGACATCTAGGTTGCACCGAGTCTGTAGGTTGAGAGAAGTGATAACAACATCTGGTGTTGTATTACTACAAGGTCTTGTAGGCTTAGGTATCGGAAGAAAGTGTCCTGAAGTATGCGTTAGAAGGAAATTGCGGAAATCCTGTTGCTGCCGAGGAGTGCGACTGTGAAAATTCAGATCCGCTAGAATGATGTAAGTACGATAGTTATCTGAAATGTACTGAATAAACGGATATGGAAGAGGATGTCCAGGACGGATGTAGATGGTCGCAACAGTGATGTTGAGCTGTTTGAAGTATAAAGTAGTAACTAGATGTTCGGGGAGTGGAGTTATGGGAAGAGTAAAAATGAAATGAAATCCTTAAGTTTTACGTCCCACGGTTATGCCGGTTAGGCTAAAGGAGACGGTGATGATGAGAGATGAGTGAAATGGTGGAATGAACAAAGTGGGAGGAAACGGGAGAACCCCGAGAAAACCCACGAGCACGGTGTTTGTCCACCACAAAGTTCACTTGGCGGGGGCTGGGATCGAACCCGGGACCCCAAGCACCAGAGGTGAACGCTCTACCACTGAGCCACCGCGCCCCCTATGGGAAGAGTAGTGCGGCGAAAAGGAAGAGATGGTGAAAATCCTATGGCGACCCCACCACTTGCCCTCCTCGCTGGTATCAAGTTATCGTGCCGAAGCATAGTATAATTTGGCAGCTGTACGTGGGTGTGGGTCTTAAGATGTGTCTCGTTTAAAACGAAACACGCAACATGTTTTTCAAAGAGGAGCTGTTCAAATAAGATTTTATGTTGTGGTAAAGAACGAATGTTCAAAAAGAGAAAAGAAATGTCCGTAATGATGTGAAGAAACCAGATGGTGTCGGAGAGAGTCTTAAACTTCTGTTTGCAACGGATCTGAATGAAAGTAAACAGTTTGGCCAGAGTAAGTAGCAGTAAAGTTGATGTTAAGTATGGCTTTGGCAGTTTGTTGGACTTGGCAAAGAATATGGTTGCGAAGTAGCGGATGAATGTTTTGTAGAGTAACAGTAAGAAAGGACAAGAATTGGGTGATTGTAATTGGTTGACAGATATCTTGAGGAACAGAAGTTGATTGAGTGATATGCGGTTTTAATGGTACCGTTAATTGGAGCTTGAATGGATCCGCAGTAGGTTTAGCCTTGCATTTGTAACTGTAAGTAGGATGTCCAGTTTCATTACAGGTGGAACATTTAGGAGTTTCTTTCAGGTTAGAACAATTGCGGGTGCTATGAGGGCCAGTGCAGAATCCACATTTGAGTTGGTTTGGACATGCGCCGGTCGGATGATCGTTATATACTTGGCACTTTTCACACCGCATAGGAAGTGGAGCAGGAGTACGAGAAGGCTCGACACGATGACGTTTGCGGTAAATGAAGGCGCCATTTGAAAGAAGAGAGTCTATGGTGTCGTGAGAATTGGTTAAAACACGGACCATGTAGGTGTTTCCTTGTGCGTTTTTGATACGGATACATTTAATGATAGAATGTCCATCAAGCTGGAGTTCCTGACTGATTTCTTCATCTGTAAAGGACGGATCGACACCTCGGATGACAACTGACAAAGCAGGTTGTTTGCGTGGTGGCGGCGGTTGCTTGGCTGATGGAGTGTTGAGTTTAGAGATAGAAGCGTTTTTATCAAAGATTTCAAAGGAATAAGTATTGCGGAGGGTGGATGCAAATTGGTCGTCTGGCGTTTTAATTATTATGGCTTTCTGGGTGTAGATGATTTGTGCGATGTTCGTGCGAGGTATGTATTTGACAATGCGATGATACAACTTCTTGAGATCAAGATACTGAGGATCATAGTTGGTAAGAAGAAATGTAGAAATGGCTGGTTTAACAGAAGAGAAAGAAGTTTGAGCGTCCATGTGATGAGATGAATCAGATGCAGTAGATGATTCGCTGAGAGTGTGATGGCGTTTTGGTTTAGGTGACTGAGGATGATTCGGATGAACTTCATTACGGAGACGGAGCGGAATGGCCCAAGGAAAGATTAGAAGCGTGAGGCCCAGTAGCCATGATAATGAGCACACAAAACATCTAATGAGGTATGGTAAGCAGGTACAAGCCACCCATTCGGATAGTGGCTTAGGTGAGGAAATGCCCCAGTCTATACGTGTCGCAACGAGCTACCCTTGGCTGAGATAAGTCTTATAGCTGTTGCTCAGCGAATATCTGACGAGCAAGTCCCAGGATCGTGGACAGGATTACAAAAAACAGCCGTGCTGACGTTTGGTACGTCACAGCTGATGTTGTCGATATTTCTATCGACCTGAAAGATGGTGTGGGCACCTACATTCCATACTTCCCACTACCATCAGTGCAGCACCTACACTACCGCCGCCACTAACGTTGTATAGCTCCGTCCATCCTCTACATGCGTTGCCATCTGGACCTCGAATAAAACTCCCAGCGCGGATATAAAACAGTGTTGCCACTTATTTCTTTTCAGCCCTCGTATTTACTTTTAAATTCACCATGATAGCTAGAACACTAAAATGCTTATGTTGTCATCTGCAATGCACAATTTCAAAGGAAGATGAAATTTGATAAATATATTTGCATCAATAAAGATCAGGGTCCAATGGACCTGCTTGGGACTTAAAGCTATAAATGGGTAAACCTTCCACATGACTTACAAAAATAAAGTAGCACGTAAGTAATTTAAAACAAGAAAGAGAACTGAAAAATGTCAGAGAATATCAATATCTAAAACGCTAAGTATCATTACAATTACTGCAGGCACGTAGCCAGAATTTCGTGAAGGGGGGAGTCTATGACATGAAATACTGTGGTCATCACACCAAGGGCTCAATCATTCTAAACAATTTTACTGGAACATATATTAGTTCATTTAGCCAGGATTTCGTAACGGGGGCAGGGGAAGTGACAAAATTCTGAAGGCCCAGGAGCTCGATCAATCTAAACTACTTTACTATTAATATTTATTAGTTTGTGAGGATATGTTGGTAAATATTTTAATAAACTATAAAGAAATCTCGAGTAAAAAAAGTATTTAAAAAAACGTATTTACATCCTTCATCTGTTTATTCAAATATAACAATTTTCCTTTCATTATGACCTCACTAATTATAAAAAGTACATAGTCACTATTATCAAAAGTACATACTCAATAATGTCTTGTAAAATGTTTTGCAATATCTTCGTTCCTTTTTCTGTTGAATCAAATGTTAACAGAATTATATTTTTGTTTTTATTTTTCCGTCAACTACTGTCTGTTTCAAATGACAGTTTAAAGGAGCAGTAGGAAGTTGTTTTTGAAATAACATATTTGATATTGTAAGGATGCGATGACGAAAAATTATGGTAAAATATGTCCATGCTGTTACACAACGGCACTATGCTTTCGGAAGATTGAAATCTCCCTGACTAGTAGCAGAAATTCTGAGAATTCCTCAACTTTTCTAGAAAGTTCAAATTTCCTGACTCTTCCAGTATATATCGCTCATCTCGCAACCATCTATTGCAAGTAATACAAATTTCCTCATAAGAAAGAGTAACCAAAAGCTTCCTGTAGTTTATTTTTAACTTTGATCCTTCTTTTTCTCATTTCATTTTGTTTTATTCTTCCCTAATATTTCTCACTTCTGGTCTCGAAGGGGGAGGGGTTCGGACCCCCCGGACCCCCCTTGGCTACGTGCCTGATTACTGCCAAAAGAATCCGTATGGGTCCAATGGACCCATCTGGTAGTCGTAGTCGAGTTCCCGATAAAAACTGATTATAAATCTTACAAATATGAACCTTCCACTACTATTGTTATAAAACGAATGACATTTTTGTCTGAATAGCTAAAAAATACTATAGAAATAAATAAATAAACAAACAATAAAGAAATAAATATAAAACGAAACATAAGACACCTCATTTTCACAAAAACTATATTTCGTTTTCCTTTTAAAAATGAATTTTCATTTGATTTCTCCTCTCATCTACTATCCATTACAAGGGACGTCTTCGGTATTATTTGAATGCAAAGATGGAGGTGTTTCGTTGTGCGATGATTCATAGTAGTAAACGAGATTTTGAAGGGAAGGTATAGGATATAAATAATTACACTGCAAGTCTTCAAAATCCAGAAAAATTGCTGGATCCTTATCCCAACACTATTCATGAACTCACAAATCACAACTCTTAAAAATGTAATAAATTTAGATAACATGAGCCATGGCAAAAATTGCAGAAATGCCAGTTGGAATCTAAAAACATGCGATGAAAATTAAGAGTGTTGCCAATTTGAAAGACCGAATAATGGACGTTTGGTGCACATTAGAAGAATTCCTAAATTCATACTTGTTAACTATAGAACAGATATAAACATACCATTGGCTTTTTTGGGAAATTTTGCTATTAAAATGAGGTGTCATATACTATGGTTTTCATTTTTCAAAACTTCACTTTAATTCAAAATGGCGGATTTCAAGATGGCTGCCGTGAAGATTACCCTTACCATATTAATTTCCTCTAGGCACAATATGTATTAGCGAAACTTGTATCCCCTTATTATCATTAATACGCGAGTTAGAACCGCTGGTAAGGGATTTGCACTCATAGTAAGTATAAACAATTAATATGCCTGTAACTTTTCCCCAAATGAGCGTATCTTAAAACTAACGTCACCATTGTTTTCCTGATTAAATTCTATCCCGAAATTATGTGTCGTATTTCCTTACTCCCATTAAAAAATACTTGACCTTAATTCAAGATGGCTGCCGTGAAGGTCATATATCACATACGACTTCCTCTTAGGCCTTATATTTATATACATGTTTGTTCTTTCATTAACACTCCGCTTACAAAGGGTAGTAAGGGACTTCTGCAGTAATCTCTAATAACTACATCACAATTCTTTAAAATTATATTTAAAAAAATAGAAAACATGCACCATGGCAAAAATTTGTTTAATCACAAATAATGCATGCATTCCCTCTATCAGGAAAAAAATCATTAAAATCGGAGCCGGACACTTGGATGATATCCCTTGCAAGTACCTTGTGCTGGAAAACATGGTGTCCGTGAGTTTTCTCCCGTTTCCTCCCAACATTCTCATTTTACCAAATTTCTATCATAATTCATTTGCTTAATTATGGAGGCCCTTATTCCAAAAAGGCGTAGTTGTGGCACATTACAATGAAATATTTCAGTTATTTATGTAACCTCAGATATTCTACTTTTCTGCAAATTTAGCCTAATTTCAAAGATAATGTAACACATTTTAAAATAGAATATCCTCGTATTGAGTTTAACTAACCGAAACTTTGGAACTTGTATGTCCCTGACTGTAAGAGTATTTTCGGAAATTTCATAGCGTTGGTTAAGATGGAATTACTACTATTTCAGTATCGTTGCCTATTACTATTTCAGTATAAGGAGTTCGTACCTCCTGGACAGAGTGTAAATGCAATAGTTTACGTGGCTGCTAAATCGGATCACTCGCGTGCGACCATACCTGGTAGGGAAATGGGAGCTCCACCATGACAACACGCCGTGCGACGGCGCGTGTATTGTGAGGTATCTCCTGACAAAATTCGGCATTTCAACGTTCTATCATCCCCCTACAGCCTTGATGTGGCACCGTCGGACTTCTTCCTGTTTCCCCGTATCAAGAAGCAGCTCAAGGGGCATCGTTTCAACTCGGTGGAAGCGGCAACGACGAGGGCACTGATTGGCATCCCAGAGGACGACATCCAGAAGGCCTTCGCGACCTGGAAGGCTCGCCACCAGAAGTGTGTGAATGCGCAATGGCCCTATTTTGAAGAGTATTAAATCGATGTACCAAAATATTCAATAAATGTTTTTTTAATCAGTCCTACTGCTCCTACGACCCTGTATCTGAATTTTACGATTTGCCTTTGAGATACCATCAGAGAAAAAATAACATTGAATCAGGGATCTCGGAGACCATGCAGTAGAGGATATGAAATGACAAGCCTTCCAGAGAATGTGAGTTCTACTCGTTCCAACATTCATCAGTACTAAAAACATCGATCTCTCTAATAATCCATTTGTCCTGAACGAATGGCGGTGCTGATGGGTGGCTAATTAGATATACGAGATGCCTCGTGTCCGTATGGAGCGTTGAAATTATAAAACTATTATTTTTTAGGTAAAAAATTATCCACATAAAACGAAAGCCCCAAAGTGTGGATTACATTTATTTTAAACTATAATCAATTACTCCAACTAATAGTGAACCTTACAGAAAAGTGACTCTAAAGATCTAGAAGTGACAAAGAGAAAAGGCTTAGAATTTTCAGAAGGGAGAATAGAACTAGCAAATTATCAAGATATTTTATATATGTCTTTCAATTTTACTTGAACATGATTTGACTCAAATCGGAAGTTTGCAGAAATAAAGTTTCCTAGTTCTCTTGTTTTTATTTTGGAGATAATTTTGTCTAAAGATTAAACGAAATATTTAATTACTTTTTACTACAATTCCTTTCATGCTGAAAAAAAACATATAAGTAATAATTAAGCATAAATGGATGTGGGACTATCCACGAATTGAGGAGGCATTAGAATAAGGTATGGAACATGACGAACATTCATATATAAGTATATTTATAGCATGTAGCTAGAACTATAATAAAAAACATCCTTATTGCTTATTTGTACTGAAAAATGCCCTTCATTTACCAATTGATGAAATATCTCAGAGATTCTCTAGGAAACCCAATTGTCATATCAGTTGGCATATCGATAAGTATTAGTTTATTGAGAGTTTCGAAGATATTCTACATAAATCCATAGGTTCTTATACGTCACAGAAACGGAATTTTCTGTATGATTCCTGGATGGCATTTCCCAGTTGCCTCTGTGATGGCTAGATAGCGAATGTTGGAAATAAAAATCTTATCCCTTAACAGGCACACGTAGTTAAAACCAGTTCAATTCCTTACACTTGATATTATTGCGATTTATCTCGTCATTTATAATGTATCCATGCTGTCATAGAATTTTTAACTACACTTTACATTTAAAATATTCATTTTAGGCCACACGGACAAAGTCGTGTTGTTCGTTAGTATTTTAATCACATAGTTGCTAATTTATCTATAGTTTATGCATAGGTTATATTGTTGTCTACGTCTATGTGAATGGAAACAAATTTGAGCTGTTTTCGAATATAATATATCATCAGTTAATAATTTTGATGTCTACGAACATTCATGTTATGAAACGGTATATTATATATGTCCAAAACATTTACCTCAAGATAAGCAAGGTAAACTTCGTTTTCGGTCTGAATCACAATGGAAAACATAACAGAAGAAAAATGATTTTAAGAAAAAATTATAATTTGAAATTGCGGCGGATTACTCTTAGTAGAGAGTAATTGTCTATTTTATATCCATAAATCTTGGTATAAACCTCCGTTAACCTAAAGATTAGGTAGTTTCTGAAGAGAATCGTGGATATCCTCTGTTCAAATGAAACATCTAATTCACCTTAAATTAGTTATTTTATGTTGTTTATTAATGCTATTAAAAGTGATTAGATGTATCGTTCAACTAAGTCATTAGAGAAGCTTTGTTTTTCTTTTTCCAATTTGGCTGTTGTTTTATCCCATCAGATAAATCTATAGCGGGTAACGTCTAATAGAAGTATCTTCTATTATCAAAATTACTAGTTCCTTATCTTATAAATTGGATTTGTGCAAACATAGCTTGTGCTGCTCTTATCATAAATATGCTGATGACAATGAATATTACCAAGTTCAGTCACAATACAATATAGTTGAAGTAAGCAAAAGGAAACAGAAAAGCACTAATTATATTTTATGGTGCAGTACACTACGTCTGTGAAATTGTCCCGCCCACCTAACGCATTTTCTTTCTCTTATCTACATCGTTAGTTTATCGTTAGTTTACGTTAGTTTTGCTAAAACTATCGTTAGTTTCGCAACAATAACGATTTTATTCTGGAAATAAATGGGCAGGCCAACTTCACGGTTCCCGCCCACAAACGAATTTCAAAAGTTTTTCATATCACATCGTTAGTTTATCATTAGTTTACGTTAGTTTTGCTAAAACTATCGTTAGTTTCGCAAAAATAGCGATTTTATTCTAGAAATAAAGTTTCCCGCCAACTATGAATTAGCCCGGCCGTATTGAATTCTGATAAAATTCCAACTCATATCGTTAGTTTATCGTTAGTTTACGTTAGTTTTGCTAAAACTATCGTTAGTTTCGCAAAAATAACGATTTTATTGTGGAAATAAATGAGCAGGCTAACTTCACGGTTCCCCGCCCACAAACGAATTTCAAAAGTTTTCCATATCACATCGTTAGTTTATCGTTAGTTTACGTTAGTTTTGCTAAAACTATCATTAGTTTCGCAAAAATAACGATTTTATTCTAGAAATAAAGTTACCCGTCAACTGTGAATTAGCCCGCCCGTATTGAATTCTCATAAAATTCCAACTCATATCGTTAGTTTAGGTTAGTTCTGTTAAAATTAAGGTTAGTTTTACAAAAATAACGATTTTACACGAGAAAGAAAGATTTCCGCCAAATATAAACCCGAACAGCACAATTACATAGCAGGCATATGCATATACAACAGTAACAAACTTGTTACAATTCTCACAGGAGATCTACAATTGTTTTGAAAAAAGGAACAAATGGATTTAATATATTTGGACTTTGCTAAGGCTTTTGACAAAATAGATCATGAAATATTAATAAAGAAACTTATAACATTCGGATTATCCAAAAATTTAATTATGTTGTTTCTATCTTATTTACATAATAGAAATCAATATGTAGAGTTTCAACAAGAAATTTCTTATCAGTTTGTAAGTTCATCTGGTGTTCCGCAAGGTTCCAATCTTGGTCCTTTGTTGTTTTTAATTCTAATTAATGATTTGCCTGAGGTTGTAGAAAATTCCAATTGTTTGTTATTTGCCGACGATGTAAAGATTTATAAATCAGTTACAGTTGAAGAAGATAGCCAAATTTCACAACAAAACTTGAATAAAATCATAGATTGGTGTGGTTTAAATAAACTACAACTGAACGTAAATAAGTGTAAAAGTGTAACCTTTAATAGAAAAAACAAATTAGTTAAATATGTATACAAAATTAATAATATCCAAATAGAGAATGTTACATCGATTAGAGATCTTGGTGTAATTTTTGATTGTAAATTAACATTTGGTAATCATTTAGTTAGTGTTATAGACTCAGCAAATAGAGCCTTAGGTTTTGTTATCAGAAACACAAAAATATTTTCACAACCATCAGTAATTATCAAGTTATATGCAACCCTAGTTAGAAGCAAATTAGAGTATGCGTCGGTAATCTGGAGTCCCCACTTTAAGAGAGACATCCAAGCAATTGAGGTGATTCAAAACAAATTTTTGAGATATTTATATTATAAAACATTTAAACCAGATTCAACAACTTACTTGTCAGTGTCACTTTTACGCTCGCTATTCAACCTAAGTAGCTTAAAGGATAGAAGAATTGTACATTCTCTTATTATTTTAAGAAATATATTGACAAATAGAATTAATAGTTCAACACTGTTGCTACATATCCCTTTCTATGTACCAAGATATCGCTCCAGAAATCAAAATATCTTTTATATACCTATGTCGAAAAGTTCAACACATGCACACTCACCTATTATACGAATGCTGAGAGTCTATAATAAATTAAATGATAGGATAGACCTATTTTCAGATGGAAAAGTTAAATTTGTTAAACTTCTCTATGAAATACTGAATAATGACCATGTATGATCTATTATTATTTGTTAACGTACTGATATATATTATATATATGTATATTATTGTTCTCGTGGCTGGATTGTACATTCTTTCCTTTTAATTTTTTAGTATTTTTTTCTTTTATTTTTTCTCTTTCCATGTTTTATTTTTCTTCTTTGTAAAGTCATGTTACCATCAATTATGTAAGTCAAGAAGGTATGTTGTGGGTGTATGCCTGTGTACTTTCATATAAATAAATAAATAAATAAATAAATAAATAAATAAATAAATAAATCATGTTCCGTCACGTACACTGGAATGTGTCCAGTATGTCCCTAAGGAAAATAAAACTAATGTAAACTAACAATAAACTAAGGATGTGAAATGGAAATTTATGGTAATTTTTTATGGGCGGGAAACTTTACATTTGGCGGGAAACTTTATTTCTAGAATAAAATCGTTATTTTTGCGAAACTAACGGTAGTTTTAGCAAAACTAATGTAAACTAATAAAAACCTAGCGATATGAGTTGGAATTTTATGAGAATCCAATACGGGCGGGCTAATTCACAGTTGGCGAGAAACTTTATTTCCAGAATAAAATCGTTATTTTTGCGAAACTAACAACAGTTTTAGCAAAACTAACGTAAACTAACGATAAACTAACGATATGAATTGGAATTTGATGAGAATTCAATATGGGCAGGCTAATTCATAGTTTGCGGGAAACTTTATTTCTAGAATAAAATAATTATTTTTGCGAAACTAACCATAGTTTTAGCAAAACTAACGTAAACTAACGATAAACTAACGATATGAGTTGGAATTTTATGAGAATTCAATATGGGCGGGCTAATTCATAGTTGGCGGGAAACTTTATTTCTAGAATAAAATCGTTATTTTTGCGAAACTAACCATAGTTTTAGCAAAACTAACGTAAACTAACGATAAACTAACGATGTGATATGAACAACTTTCGAAATTCGTTTGTGGGCGGGGAACCGTGAAGTTGGCCTGCCCAGTTATTTCTAGAATAAAATCGTTATTTTTGCAAAACTAACGATAGTTTTAGCAAAACTAACGTAAACTAACGATAAATTAACGATATGAGTTGGAATTTTATGAGAATTCAATATGGGCGGGCTAATTCACATTTGGCGGGAAACTTTATTTCTAGAATAAAATCGTTATTTTTGCGAAACTAACGATAGTTTTAGCAAAACTAACGTAAACTAACGATAAACTAACGATGTGATATGAACAACTTTCGAAATTCGTTTGTGGGCGGGAAACCGTGAAGTTAGCCTGCTCATTTATTTGTTGAATAAAATTTTTATTTTTTCTAACGATAATTTTAGCAAAACTAACGTAAACTAACGATAAACTAACGATGTAGATAAGATAAAGAAAAATTCGTTAGGTGGGCGGGACAACTTCACAGACATCAGTACACTTTTAGTACGCTTGTGATGATAATGTTTTAGATAATCATTTTGAATAACACTCAACGCATCAAATCCTTTCTTGCAGTAGTTGTAGCACAGTGCTCACGCAGATAAAAGATGTATATGATGAAGGAGTGAGAATCAGTTGTCAGTAGACGTATAATAATGTCTATTCAAATTTCGTTAAGTAACTTTCTTCGTGAGCTATATCTATGACATCTTTCTTAGCTAACAAGATCAGTTAGAAATAATTATTTTGAACATTGTTACTCATTGTGACATTATCATCTGATACAAACAGTTTTTAGATCTATAGTCAAAATCGTCTCATGAATGTATTAACTTAATATTAAAGCAAATTCGATACTCATGAATTAACTTATACAGTATATGGAAAGGTACATTTTCCGTATTGTAATTAACCAAATTTTTCCACTCTTGGGATCATAATATAATAATAAGTGTGAACCGAATCCAATCCTGTAATATTTTAAAAATCTAAAGTATTTAATGTATTGAGAATGTTTACCATGCATTCACGACAGGCAATACATGAATTAGGATCGCAGAGGTACAGGGAAAAATACTGACGTCTGACATTTACTCTTTTACAGATATTTGTGTGAAAGCTTAAAGATTTCATTACATTTTGGCTCGGTATCTTCCCTATTTGACTGTTGCTTCTAGATTCTTCTATAAATTTAAACTGTTACGGATATTTAACTTCGATAAATTAATAACATCAACAGAATGTTTGTTTTCCAAATCCAGTTTAATATAAATATGAAATGAACCAATGTTATTTTTAATTTAGTAGCAAACAAATAAAAAAATATATATTTATTTCGATCATTAGTGACATATATATTCGCTACTCCATAAATGTTGGTATTTTGAAACTTTGAGGAGTGTTGGGCTTTTTGACGTATTTTGTAAAAATACCCCTCTAATCATTGTCTACCAAGTTAAGCTTCAAATGAAAACTTTTGTTAGCCGAGGTAGTATTCATGGAGCTAGCAATGGAAATCTCTTTAAGGCTGAAAACAAATATCACCATCCGAACAATAGTATTGGGCTATTAAAGTAAGTATGAACTAGAAAAGTATTAACTAGAAAAATCCAAAGCTCCGAAACCTGTAAATCGATTCTGATTTCTTAACCGAGTATTTGTTTATTACGTTTTATTAATTAAATCTCATAAAATTCTTAGCTGATGAATACAATATTGACAATAAAACCTGTACTTTTATATACATTCGTACATTTACAATGCTTAATACATACACTAGTAAAAATGTAATTTTCGTATGTATTTTAATTTGTAACATGTACATTTCTTTCTAAGACTTACAATGGAGCGTTTTATTTTGCACCATGACATCTGTTATACATATTTCATATTTACGCTCTTTATAAATCTTCGTTTGCATTTAGTTGTTTGAACACATAGCAAACATATCGATATGTGAGACCAAACGTACAGACCGCACTGTGTTGTTCGATATTTAAGGAGAAAAGTTAAAATCCCTTTTGATTGTCAGATATGTTCTCAAGACTTGTGCTTACTTCGTAGATATCTTCTAGATTTCTCAACGTGAGAGAAGTAACGTCTTCTTCGTATCACATTGCTGCTCCTATTTATTATTAAATTAGCAGAATTGAATAATATGAATATACATTACTTTATTTTGCTGATAATATTTAATGGATAAATCGTGAAGAATAATGTAGGTTAATCTAATATAAATAAAATAAAGAGTTTGTTTGTTTGTCAACCTGTCTCTCTTTGTGTATCCTGGGGACCAGACAAGTTGACCGAGAATTGCTACATTTTTATCCGTTGCCACGGGTACCTTGGTCCATTCCCCAGATCAAGTTTTCTTTTCGAATTTCGAACCAGGGGGTTTCAGGGGGGCATTTACCGGGACATGTAAAAGTAGTAGAAAATTACCAATACTAGTGTCTAATTCATAGCTTTCGCGGACGCTGAGATCAACGGTGAATCTCGGATCGCATTATCTTCGAAATTCACCCTATTCGGCTGCGGGATGGTGGTCCTTGGGTAGGAGTGCGGGATACCGAGACATGTAAAAGTAATCCAAAATGATCGATGTTAGCGTCAAATCCACAGTTTTCGCGGTCGCTGTAATGAATGCTGATACTCCCACAGACGTTGACTTCCAAATACAGCCCCCATGCGAAGAATGGGTATACTCAGCTAGTATGTGAAATAATACGAAAACTTGAACATATTTTTTTCTTTAAGGGCAATATTTAATTTAACAAGCTTTTTTCTAACAAACTATTTTTTTACTTTTATATTCGCAAAGTGACTATTATGATGTTTGTTGCCCAATTATGGAATTTTTAACCTTCCCTTTCTTTTTAGATTTAATCTATTCCATTTGAAACTGTCTACAATTTTTGAAAGTCTTAAGAGGTTTTGAAATAATCATTGTTATCATTATATTTTATATTGCTTGGTGACGCCAAAGATGTAGATCTATAGTTCTTCTTCTTCTTCTTTTTATAATAATAATAATAATAATAATAATAATAATAATAATAATAATAATAATAATAATAATAATAAATATCTGAGAAAAGTTTAATGACCCGGACAAAAAGTAACATTCCTGTTAATTGTTGATTCCCGATACGTTTCAAACAATGAAATTAAATTTATTAAAGTATTTTGCAAATAATTCAGGATTTTTCTTTCGTAATGGAAGTATTAATTCTATTTATACTTTAGAAATGTTTATTTATTTATTTATTTATTTATTTATTTATTGCTTTTTGTTTCTGCCACAATCTGTTTCACGCCAATTGTGAAATAAACTTATAAATCATTAATTGGGAATCTTAATAACTCGCTTACTAATTTAGGAACCTGACAATAGGATCTGACAATAGGTTTCTAGCCCCATGTGATGAAACGACTTAGGGTACAAACCCCGGAAGCTACCTGTAGGTTGTTATAATAACGTTTTAGAGGAACATTAGAAAAGAAAACGTCAATTATTAGAAACATAAAGTACCTTTGTACTAGTATCTGTAATTTTAAAGAGAAAAGGCAAAGGAACCTTCCGTTTGCAACTCAATGATTAACATTTTACAGAGCATTTAGTAAATGTCTTGGGTTAACTGCCGCAGATGGCGGCCCCGAAATAAAATATTTGCGGAGAAATGAACATAATCAGACGAAATGTGAGAATGAGAGTAACAAATGATAGTAAGTTCATCTCTGTAGGATGATTAATACAGTAGAGCGTCGATTATCCGAACGTCGGTCAACCGAACGACCGCTTAACCCAACTGTGTACTCGCTCGCACCTGTTACTCTCCCACCCTGCCGTCCATCATCCCCCTCACTCCCAAACCAAGTTTTCCACAGTAGTCGCCACACTGAGCCACCGCTGGCGGAACATTGCTTCTAATGGGGCCTCCATAAGGCGCTGCTGACCGGCCAAGCCGCCAGTCGCTGTGTTTCAACAATCAGCACACTTCTATCGGTTTGGCACTGGCTGTAGAAGTACAGTACAGTACAGTACAGTTCGATTATCCGAACAAACCAGTTTTCCGAACACCCATGTCCCCCAATTACTTCGGATAATCGACGCTCTACTGTAAGGGAAAAAGCGCAAGTCAAACTGTGGACCTCATGTGTTCGCAGATTGATGAATATGTCGTGAGGTGGCAGTACAGCAAAATCTAAAAAGTTTCAAACCCACTGTGTTATTAACTAATTTAGGATATGTATGCTGCTGTATTAACATGGAGGAACAAAACGAGACTAGCGGGATTTCCAACCTCCTTCACGCGCTGGCGCTCGCTCATCACTTTTTATCAATAAAGTTGGGTGCGCAAAGTAGTGTGTGGTTTGCAACACTTAACATTTCCAACGTACTAATTTTGGGCAGAAATACTATACAAATGTATACGAATGTAGGAGAGAGCAAACAAAGCTTGAAAATAAGAAATATTTGTGATTAATACTGAATAGTTAATGCCATAAATAAAACAGAGGTAATTTTAGGTAAGATATGTGAAAGTAAGATCAGGTAAGTTGGAATACAACGTTGAAAACAGATTCATGTGGCTGTTATCCGGTGGCGCCATATGCGGACATTTAGCTAATCTCTTCTATATTTTAATTGCCTCAGAGGATTGGTTTGTTATACTTCAAGAATAAGTTCAAAGTGCGCAAACTATTTTTGAAAATATATTATACCCGCATTCCTACAAGGATGAGCATAACTTATTAAATCTATTTCAAAATTCTATACATACATTGTAACTAAAATTACTAACTGCAGTCACTTTCTTAGCAAAGCCGACACAAATAATTTCCATACTATATACAAGCAAATGCTCCAAATAAATTTAACACATATATTTCACCTTCCTGACTGGTAAATTATCAGCAAAATGTAAACAAAAGTTCCAAAGAGTGAGTGACATGTATAACAATTTATCCTTTTTGCCATCTACTGGCTTTTAGTTTTAGTATCATGACCTATCTATCGTCTGAATACACAATAGTAGAAACGAATGACCGATTACCATAGGACAGATCAAATGCCTCATATTCACCGATGATGCGTTCTCACAGTATCACTCAAATTACTCTAATAACAAGCTCTCTAGATCCGAGAATGCTCCTTTTTAACTCAGGTAGTGTAACGGCAGTAAATATCGAAAAACCCCTAAATATCGAACACCTTGGTCATTTCGTTAGAAAATAACAATGGTTCTAGGACGAAACCGCGCAAACAATAATAGCGATGGTTGAAAACAGAGCGTGAAAATACAGCGTAGAAAAAAACGCGCATAGACCAAAGGATGTACTAAAACCGGGTAAGGTTAAAAACAGCCGATCGAAATAGTGCGTGGACAAAAGCAGCACATGGACAAAAACCGCGCAAGGACAATAGCAGTGCATGCAAATACCGGCTGGGCAAAAACAGCGCATGCACAAAAACCGCGCAAGTTCCAAAAGAGCCCATGCTAATACCGCATGGACTAAAACCGCATATGGACAAAAGTAGCGCATGCAAATACCGCGTAAGCGAAAACAACCCATGAAGAAAACCCATTAATGAACAGTTGGCACTACTCTCGCTCTTACTTGAGTACACTTCTTTCAACTGGGCTCCCGCTCGCTCCTCGTCTCGATCACTTACCTCAATTAGTGTTCGAGTTTCTGATCATTACACTCAACTGTTTTCGCAATCACTCGCGGTCCCATGGGTTCACATTCACCTCTCTCGGCTGGGCTCGTACTAACTCAGACTTGAGCTCATACGAACGGTTCAAGATGTGAATTAGGTTGAGAACCAGTGCCATAGATTGAAATTTTTATAGACATCCTTAGGAAAGATAAGTCAGGAACAATTACAGCAGAAATCTCCTAAATTTGACAACCCAAAAGACTTTAGTGTGTTTCAGGTGGCATAACTGTCAGACACTGTTCCTAGTAAAATAGATATAAGGCCAAAACAGTGCATGGACAAAAACCGCTCAAGGACAAAAACAACGCATGCAAATACGGTTTAGGCAAAAACAAAGCATGAACAAAAACCGTGCAAAGATAAAGCAGCGCATTCAAATACCGTGTGAGCGAAAACAGCCCATGAAAAAACATAGATGAATATTTTGCAAATTTCTCACTTGCGTTCGAGCCCACTTCTTTCAACTAGGCTTGCGCTCACCTCAATTGGGCTCGCTCTTCCGACCACTTCCCTCGACTGTACTCGCAATCACTCGCGCTCGCGGTCACTTGGGCTCGCACTCACCTCTCTAGTCTGGGCTCGTACTCACTCGAACTTGCAGTCATACGAGTGGGTTTAAATAGGAATTAGGTTGATAACCACTTCCAGAAACTGTTTACAATTTTTATAGACTTCCTTAGGAAAGATGAGTCAGTAACAATTACAGCAGAAATCCCTTAAGTTTGACCACTCTGTCTTTACTGTGTTTTAGGTGGCATAATTGACAGACACTCTTCCTTGTTAAATAGATATAAGGAGAGAAACACCGCATGGACTAAAACACCGCATGCAAATACCGAGCGGACAAAAACAGCGCATGCAAATACCTCATGAGTGAAAACTGAAAATGGGCATTTTGCAATGGACCATAGATGAATATTTGCTATAAGCTCGGTCGCGCTCGAGCTCTCTCCCTTGAACTGGGCTTCTCGCTCAATCGGGCTCGCGATCACTTCTCTCAACGGGGCTTACGCTTACATCTTTCGACTTGGCTCGTCTCGGGCCTGAACTCACACGAGCTTGCATTCACTGTTCTTAACTGGTCTCGCGCTCACTCGGGCTCAGGTTTACTTCTCTCAACTGAGCTCTCATCCATTCGGGCTCGCGAATATTTCTATCCACATGGCTCGAGCTCGCGATCACTTCTCTCAACTTGGCTGCCGATCACTTCTCTAAATTAGGATCGCGCTCACACAAGCTCGCACTCAATTCTCTTGACTGGGCTCGTTCTTAAAAAATCCTAAGTGGTATCGCGCTCACCCGGACTCGCGCTCACTTCTCTCAACTGAACTTGCGCTCACTGAGGCTCACGCTTACTCGGTCTTGCATTCATTTCTCTCCACTATACTCACTCTCAGTCGGACTCTGCTTACTTATTTCATTGAGGCTCGGACTCACTCAGCTCGTGTTCAATTATTCAGCTGGAGCCCGGCCGAGCGCCAGTGCAGAGCTCATAAGTGTCGGTCTCGCTATTTTGGAAACCTATGAAAAAAGTAGCTCATGTATGGCCTGGAATACACATCGTTTCCCAAAGCAAATATTAAGGCAATAATTCTGATACTAATCTAGTAATGTGTGTAAAGGACATGAAAAATTGCAACGAAACGTTCTGTAATGGCAATAAGCAAAACTAAACGAATATTATATTATTTTCTGAGAATAAACGGTTTTAGGGGGCGAATGCCCCACACAGAATTTTGAAAGTTGACGAAAGAAAGGCAATATGAAGCGCGCCAAAGTTAATGAAATTATGCACAGATATTGTAGACCTAAAATGAGGGAATACATGTTTCGTATTTTTCTGGAAGAAACAGTTAAGTGGGGTACGGACCCCTCCAAACCTTTGATCATGTAATATCAAAAGTGATAATAACAATATATCAGAAGTGCCCAAAGGACATGATGAATGCAGCGAAACTTTGTGTAGTGAAAATGTGCAAAAGATAAACGAATACTTTTTTAGTGTCTGAGGGAAAGCGGTCTTAGTTGGCCAAAGCTTCACTCAAACTTTTGAAAGTTGACGACCGAAGGGTAAGAAGATAACCGAAGTGAACGAAATTGTATACATATATATGTAGACGAAATCTCTGGCTACGGCTCTGCTGATTGGCATTTCTTTTTCTAAAAAAATAAATAGAGTACAGTCTTACAAGATATTTTGCTTGATATACGCTTAAAATTTTGCATGTATGCCAAAAGACCTAATGGTTATTCTTTGTTATCCACTGACAAAAATTTCATACTCTACAAGCCATTGTTTATTTGTACTTTTTTAAACTGCAATTCATTCCCAGTCGAAACTAGGGGGTACAGAAGGTAACGCCTTCTCCGGGGCCAGGGGAAAAACAGAATTGTTAGAAGCGCCTGGTTATAGATGGGATACAGGAAGCTATTGATTGTGGTGATGTACGATCATTATTATATCTTTAGATGTAGTAGAACAAGTGCAGAGTATGAGAGATTATGGACGATAGATATGCAGATGGCTTTGGTAGATGACGTGGGTTATAGGTTGCCGTGGCCTGGTCAAGTTCATGCAGTGCAAGTAGATGGTCGACTGGTGGATAGGCATGCCGTGGTCGTGCAATAGTCTGATCGAGCAGAGCACCAAGTATTGGATGTGCCTCAGCTATACGGCTCTGTATATAGCGAGTGCGATGACGATATAGATGTTGTAAAAGCGTGGGTATGGTGGTGTGCCGATACACCTCCCTAGTAGGAGTATTTGCCGGTAAGAAATAAATGGTGCGCAGAGCATGACGTTCCAGAACTTGTAATTTGCTGTAGAAGTGCTGTGGAGCAGACAACCAAGCAACATGACCATGGGTAAGAGCTGGGCGGACAGAGACCTTATACGTATGGAGAAGGAGCCTGGTATTGAGACCCCAGTTGGTGCCGCAGAGGCTTCGCAACAAATTTATTCGGCGTCGAATTTTAGTTTGTAACTGAGAAAGTTGGGCTCTCCAGGTGAGATGTTTATCAAAAATGACGCCTAGATATTTCACACTGTTGGACAAGGTCAACGGTGAATCGAGAAGCGTAAGATGGAGACGCTCAGGATTGCGTATCGGACAAAATTTGTTGCGGTTACGGGCGAATAATGCCATTTGGGTTTTGGCGGGATTGAGTTTGAGTTTCCACTTCAGACACCAAGTGACCAACTGATCGATTTCTGGTTGGAGAGTAGTGTTAATACGATCAACAGAAGAGCACAAGGCGAGATAGGCTGTGTCGTCAGCAAATTGGAGTGCATGGATGGGCGGTGGAGGTTGTGGCACATCTGCAACATATAAGATATAGAGTAAGGGGGAGAGCACGGAACCTTGTGGCACCCCAGGACGAAGAACAAAATGGTGAGACTGATCCTGGTTGATTTGAACAAAAGCTGGGCGTTGATGGAGGAAATTGGCTATGAGTCGGACGTACGGTATAGGAAGAAGTTGTAGGAGTTTAAAAAGAAGACCTTGATGCCATACCTATCGAATGCTCGCTCAATGTCAAATGAGATGAGGACAGAAGGTAGTCTTTTATTGAAGTGGTTAGTCAGGAGGCTCGAGAGTTTTAGCAGTTGATCCGTGGTGCTGAAGGATGGTTGGAAGCCGGCTTGCGTTGTGGGCAGATGATGTCCAGTTTCTAAATAGGGATGAAGGCGTGTGACCACTATACGCTCCATGGTCTTACTGAAGACGTTGGTGAGGCTAATTGGGCGATAGGAGCCGATATTTGTAGGATCTTTTTGCGGTTTCAGAAAAAAACACAATTTTGGCGAGCTTCCAAAGAGGAGGAAAATAGCCAGTTGTTAGAATAGTTGTATACAACTGGGCGAGAACACGGTGCAATGCCTCTCTGGCTTGCCGAAGTTGGTTGTATGTAATAGTGTCGGCACCAGGAGCTGTATTGCGGCGTCGATGAAGCACAGTGACGATCTCAGCACTAGTAATTGGAGCTGTCAAAGGATTAGTGTGATCAAGGTTATGGTCTATTGCAGGTGTAAATAACGCTCGCTCAGGATTGCCCACAGTGGTAATACGGCGGTGAGATGGATGGTAAAATAATGGAGCATTATGTGGTGTGAAGACATCCTCAAAGTAAGTAGCAAAGGCGGCCGCTTTTTCGGAATCCGTAGTAGGAACGTTGCCATCGACTAGAATAGGATATTGGGACCCCGGCGTTGGTAGGTGAACCGTTTAAACAAGTGCCAGAATTTAGTGGCATTGGTTTCATTGCGCAACTCATTGCAAGAATTTCGCCAGTCGAGGCGTTTCGGGGCTATGATGTAGTGTTGAACCATGCGTTAGTACTGTCGATGGATTAGGAGAAAGTGTCGATCCTGAGTTCGCCTGTATTCAGTCAGAAAGGCATGAGACCGGTAAAGTAGAGTGACTGCATGATGTGGTAGGCTCGGGCGATGCGAGTGTAAGGTACGTTTAGGAACTGCGTGTTCAGTAGCGCCTGCAATGAGGGTAGTAAGAGATGTGCAGACATGGTCAATGTCAGCCAGGGACGAGACTTCGGTGGGAGTAGAAGCCAATTTCTCCGTGATGTACGTTCGATATTTCTCCCAGTCAGCCTTGGCGAAATTGTAGGTCGCAGGGGAGGCTGGTGGTTCCCTGGATTGGATGTTAAATGGAGTTATTGGAAATAGTACCGTGAGATGATCACTGCCTACGGAGCTAAGTACCTCCACAGAAGATTTGGGCAGTAGGTTGTTACTAACTATAACCACGTCAGGGGTGGTGCGACTCGCAGGCCGAGCGTGGTGTGGCAGAGGAATACAAGAACTATGGGTAGTTTGAAGGAAGTCCTGGAAACGCTGCTTTTGGGCCGCAGTGCATGAGTGATAATTGAGGTCTGCAAGAACTACGTATGTTTTAAAGTTGACATCCAAGTAAGTGAGAAAGCGGTATAGCAATGGTTGAGTAGATCGTACATAGATGGTTGCGAGGGTCAGAGTAAGAGCTGGAAAATAGGCGGTACTGATAACGTGTTCAGAGTATTGCTCAGAATATCGTGGGATGACAAGACGACGGGGTAAGGAGTGCCTGATGGCAATAGCGGCTCCACCACGAGCAATGTTGTGAGGGAGATTACATCGTAAGAGGTGATATTGTGGAAAGTAGTACCGGTCAGTAGTTTTCAAGAAAGTTTCATTTAGTGCAAGACAGTCGACATTGAGTGAGAATGCCATGGTTTCAAGTAAAATTCGGTTTGTCTTCAGCGAGCGGTGTTGCATACCGGAGGTTGTTGGAGAAGTGTGCAGTTTTTAATGTTGTGTGGGCCCTTGCAGTGTGCACATTTAGGTGGAAGAGTGCATTGAGTGGTCATACGGGAGTTATAGGTTAAACAATTTTCGCAATGCCGTGAGAGAGGAGGTGGCGTGCGAGAGGCCTCGACGCGATGATGACAACGATAGATAAAGACACCAGTTTGAAGAAGATCGTCTATAAGCGCTTGGTTATCTGTAAGCAGTCTCACCATGTATGTAGGACCTTCGTTGTTCTTAATGCGAATTGCACGACTCGGATGGATGTTATCGGCTTTGAGTTCTTCCAGCAATTCCTGTTCAGGAATACTAGGATCAACCCCACGAATTACTACAGATAGTAAAGGAGAGCGTTTGGGTGGAGGCAGTTTTAAGCCAGGAGACTGTAAGAGCTAGATTTTGGTATTGGTGCCGAACATGGCTGGTCCAACTTTGTAGATCAGATGTTGATAGAGATTTGGGTTTGTAGTTTTAAGGATAACACCATTCTGGGTTTTAATGAGTTGCTGTAAATCCAGGCGAGTACAGTAGCGAAGCAGTTTCATATAAAATGATTTAATATTATATAGAGCCGGATCTATCTGGGAAAAAAGTATGGTAGTGTATGCAGGCGTTGCAGTAGTAGCATCCATAGATTGGTCGATGGAAGTGCTGGCAACAGAAGAAGAAGAATCAGATGCAGTAGGTTTTGACTTAGGAGGACTTTTGAGGGCCTCAGTATAGGAAGGTTTGGAGGGGGAGCGAGAGCGCTCGCGATCCCTAGGTGGAGAGCCATCGGAAGATTGGGAGGTGCTAGCAGGTTTGGTGCGTTTTTGAGATCGTGCCACATCTCGACGAGATTCTCTAGGTGGTGTCATTAGCGGTAAGCCTTGGTGTTTGCTCTGGGAAGAAAAGTCCGGAGTCTTAGGCATGCTCGTTTATAAGTGACTTCAGAAAGGCAGAGCCTTTCGTCCGTCGAGCGCCGCCGGGGAGGATAATATAGATCACTAGGAGCTTGAAGTAAGTAGGCGTACCGCAAAACACTGAGGTGCCTGCGTCACCCTCTAGGTGTTAGTAAATAGCCTGGCGTTTCACAAACACAAAAGTGCAGTGCCCCGCTCAGGGTATAAGTGGACTGACAAACCGATATTAGAGAAAAACAGCAGAATCAAGACAAGGAATCACCTGTAAACAATTCAGATGATAAGAGCAAAAATCTAGTAGCTGATGAATTCCCTCGAAAGATGAAGATCTTTCTCAATCCTTGGAATAGATTGAACACACTGGTCTTACAGATACACGTGCGATACCTGATCACAGCGTAGTGTCTCGAACTTGATTGTACTGTTATTAACATGAGAAAATATATTTATTAAATGAATTTGAAGCAAGGTGACTGATCGATTATCAGAAACAAAAGATTTAAAAGTCACAATAAATTCAAATATTAATCGTATATGTGTGTTGAGGGTTATTTTGTTTAAAAAGGCAATGAAGAATTCGGCTTTATTTGTCAGCATGCTCAAGTAAATAGGAGTTAAGTAACACACTATTGTGCTGACATCTGTTGAATTCTATTACTTTCATAATCTGTGAAAGAGTTATGGACATTGCTGAAACAATTTCTATATGCATATTTTTCTAACAAAAAATGTAATATCATTTTTATTAAAATATATTTCAGTTAGACACAATCCTGTGTATTAACTTTAAATAATCGTATTAATAATGTAACAAATTTACTTTACACAGTATGTGTTATGTCATTTTCCTTCTAAATTCTCACTCTAACATTTCATCGACGTTTCTAACCATTTCTATCCCTCCTAGACCGAGGAATTTTCAATTAACTCTTTCTGCCGTCAAATTAGCAAAAAGTAAGGAACAAATTAGTAACAAGCTGAAAATTGATACAGATGTTGGGAATGATGTTCTAAAAAACATACTAAAAGTCCCCTGAAATTCCAGGTGACAATCGCCGTCATATTGGAAAATGGTCGCTGGGAGTGTCAAATGAACAATAACTAACTAACTAACTCTATGGCCTATGGAACCCGGAGATTCAATGCCGCGTTCACAAAAGCTCTCCACTGACTTCTATCCTTAGCTAACTGCATCCAGTTTCCACTTTGTATTCCAATCTCTGCGAGATCCATCTTAATATTGTCCTCCCATCTGCGCCTAGGTCTTCCTAATGGACGTTCCCGATTGGTCTTCCAGTCAAGACTTTGAAGCGATCCTAGTATCTTCCATCCTAGCTACATGAGCCGCCCACCTAAGCCTCCTATACTTGACGACCCTAACAATGTTGGGTAAACCATATGAATTATGTAGTTCCTCGTTATGAACAATACCCAGATAAAAATAGTAATATGTTCGCTATGGTTGAACATATAGATATAAACTTAGCGTCGTTTTATAGAACATAGATAACACACTATTTTTTAAACAGAAACACGTCCATAAAGCGCGTACTTTTACAAATATTGACTCAAATTTCCAAAATTCAGAACACTACCGACAGACAGATTTAAAATTATATTGAATATAGGAAGTAATTATTAACAACCAGTGACGACGCCAGCTTTAATTTCATAGGGGGGCAAAGGAGGGGCAGATATATTTTTTGGGGGGCAGCTATTTTTCATGCCAAAAATAATAGTTATATAACATGATATATAGTATTGTTATATTATGTTTGACTTACATCACAGTATAACGTGTATTTCGTTGTTGTTCATTACCAATTACAGTAAAAAAAAATGTATGCACATCTTATGAGACTTCTATGCAAAATAGGTTCTACACGTAGCATTACATTGTGAACGGAACTCATTACTACGGTTGTTTTCATTACTTACAACGGCAACACTGGAAGAACTGTGTACACAAATGGACCTCGCAGTGTCCTCACATCTATCCTCGTCTTTTCCATGGACAGTCTTGGGATGCTATTGTAAACTATTGTGATCATTTACAATGGATAAATATAATATTACAACCCAGGCATGCACCAAGAAATTTTTGTTCCAAGCTTTGGGGTGTTCCAACACTACAAGCCACTAGGTATATGTACTATTGACGTGTATTATTCTGTACCCGAACAGCCGATAAGTAGCTGTAAAATACTTCCTATATTTTCAAAAATATTATAGAATTAGATTGTTTTTATAAGAGAAAGAGTACAGATGAAGTGTAGAATCAAATTTTCATGCCGCATCATCATTTTCATGTTCAACAAGTAAAGTTTTAGTGACAAAATGTAGAAATGTATGTTGGGTTTAGGAGATTTTGTTTTAGGGGGGTGGGGTTGGTGGTGGTGGACTTCACTCGTATGTGCGCCCCTACTACAATCGGCGTTGTCAAATTTATCTACATTCGCTCTCCACAAACCAAGTAAATTTATCATCATCAGCAGAGATATTTATAGCCGAAAGTAAATAAATAAGTACCACCACTTCATACAATTACTACGGAACTTTTTAGTACGTACTGAAAGCGTTCCTAGCTGCATGGAAGCCTCATTTAAGGTTACAACCTTAAATAGCATACAAATTATCATTTGCAGTACGTACGATAAAAACAGTTATAGACCGCTATTCTTGAATGTTTCGAAATATAGAACTATTTTTTTTTCTATTCGGATTGTTTTCCATTTAATTAAAACTACTTCAAATAAAATAGCAGCTTGAAACCAGTAAGAACGCATGCTCTAAATGCATAACCTTGAGTAACATGGGGATAATACAGTACATTCCATCTTGTGAGCAACTTACCTGAGGCCTTCATGAATCCGTGGAAGAAAAATCTCGTAACATTGACTAACTTTGAGGTGTTAGAAATATAAATAATATTAGCGCCTCATATGAGGTTGTTATGCACGAAAGGGTTAATAATGAATTTTTATTGCGTTTTCAGACCTGTCTGAAATGATTATGTGTGCCCAACCAGCGAACTTTAAGAACATCGAGATCAAAGCTCTCATAAAGAGGTAAATTCATGAGGAAACCAGTGAAACAATATGGACTCTCCTCCGTTATACACAATGGTAAAAAATGAGTGGAACAGGATTTAAAAGTGGTGATTTCTCAACACATGATGCTTTACATCCAGGATGACCAAAATCAGTGACTGTCCCCGAAATCATGGATGCAATTCGTGATATTATTCTTGAAAATTGCAAAAATTTCAGCACAATCTTTTGATTGTGTGTCAAAGATTGTGGGCATTTTTGTGGAACGTGTCGGTAGCATAATTCATAATGACTTGGGCATGTGCAAGTTCTCGACATATTGGGTTCCCAAAAAAACTATCAGGAGATTAAACGAGTGAAAGAGTGACGACGTCAATGGAAGTCTTATCCCATTTTGACGATGATGCACATCAACTTCTTTCACGAATAGTAACCATGGATGAAATGTGGTTGTCGTGGGTTAAAAGTGGAACTGAAAAGGTAGGGGGATGGCGCATAACGTCACGCCATCAACTTTGTCTATCATTGCCCATTGTAATTTTTTTAGAAAGTGGGGGGACGTCACAGATATTTTCTGGAAGTGAGGGGACGAAGTCCCTCCGCGTTCCCCTCTCTATTACCCTTGGTTGTACTGCTACGATTCTGAAACAAAATAACAGTCAATAGAGTGGGAGCATTCATTTTCCCTCGCCCCAAGAAGTTCAAGAGACAGAAGTAGGCTGAGAAAGTGTTTACAGCATTCTTCTGGGATAAGGTTGGAGTCGTACTCATAGATTACCTGCCCAAGTGTCAGACATTTAATGCAAAATCTCAGCATTACTCACAAAACAAAGAAAAATTGAAAATACAACGCCGCGAAAAATGAAAAGAAATGAATTTCGTTCCTTCAGAAGAATACACCTTTTCATCAAACACTGCAAGCACAACTGGCCTTGAATGATCTAGGATTTCAATGTCTAGATCATCCTTCTTATTCCCCAGATTTAGCTCTGTCTAACTATTACTGATTTCGCAAACTCAACTAACATTTGAAATGATGCCATTCTAGGTTTCATAAGGATTATGCTACGGACAATGGTGCGAGGAAGTCTCCAGATTTTTTGAACTGGTCTGCAAAAACTGGAGCACTGTACAAGGAAGTGTATAGAACCTCGGCGAAAGTATATAGAATAACTAAAATTTTACCATTCCACGTAGAATTTTCTAGCAGTTCCTCGTACATTTCTACTCAAGAGGTAGACGTTACGCCAGTGCTTTGAAGCAAAGTAACTAAGTGAGCAGTAATTACTAACTAACAATCAACACTCTGACAATACGTTTCATTGATACTAATCGATTTAATTCCATATCTTTACTATTATTTGCAGTAAGAAAAACAAAACTCTTTTTATCTCCTTCATAAATTAACTTCTGGTACTCGCAAATTAAGCTATTAAGAACATTCTATGAATATTGAATGCTGTGAATAATGTTTCAGAAAAAAATAGAGAATCTTTAAATAAAACAAAATGTGTAACTGAAAACTTCAAACTTGAATCAATGCACACGAGTTATTTAAAGTATTTACTATAATTAACGATTTTAACTTCCTTCTGTTTCTAACAGAAGTTCATCCAATGCGTAGAAAACAAAAATGAAAATGAAATCTTTGAGTTTTACGTCCCACGGTTATGCCGGTTAGACTAAAGGAGACGGTGATGATGAGTAATGAATGAAATGGTGGAATGAAGAAAGTGGGAGGAAACGGGAGAACCCCGAGAAAACCCACGCACACGGTGTTTGTCCACCACAAAGTTCACTTGGTGGGGGCTGGGATCGAACCCGGGACCCCAAGCACCAGAGGTGAACGCTCTACCACCGAGCCACCGCGGCCCCGCGTAGAAAACAAGTCGACCAACTCTATTATTGTTATTTGCTAGGCACAATGAAAAGTTCTGTTTTTAGTTGAATGGGACATACAATGTTACCTATTCTCACTGTTGGAAACTAAAAATCATAAGAAAGAACTATAACTAAAATTTACCAGGAAAGACGATAAATTAGAGAACAGAAACATATGTGTATATGAAGATGTTCAAAGAAGAAAGCTTGAACACTAATCTGCCACGTAGTAAATGTATAGATAATATAAATTGCCAATGAGATTGGTTATGATACTGACGTATAAAATAACCTATGTAGAATATTTTAAGATCGTAGAAGTCTGGGGGGGGGCAGTCCGGGTTGCAGTCAGGGGGGCAGCAGTAACCACTAGGGGGACGCTCGCCCCCTTGCCCCCCTCTGGCGTCTTCACTGTTAACAACTTAAAATTTGACATCGATGTTGTTGATAAAGATTGTTTAAATGACATACTAAAATCCCACAACTTCTTCGTTCCCCATATTGGAAAATATCCAAATCTCCGAAGTAATTGAAAGATAATATTTTGGTAAGTGAAATAAAAGATCTGGACTGGGGCAAATATTTGAGAAACTGTAAATGCAGTCGATTCGAAGTCAATTGGGATCAATGGTGGTGGGAGATGGGAAACACTATAACGTGTCTAAGGTTGTCCTCCGCCATCTTGGTGACCGCCATCTTGGAATCAACTTGTTTATTTTAAATAGCAACATAATTGTGTGACATATTGAACAACATCCTCGTTCGAAGACAAACCCAATAGTAAGGTTATTTTTCCAAAACCTGCAACAGGTTTGAAGTTGTGAATAGATTTAGGGTATGTTATATGTGAAATGCTGTGCGTAGTTTCGAATTGAAAGATAAAGTAAAAAACAAGCTTTGTAACACCTCGCATTACGTATTCTGTAATAACCAGGAAAAGAGAGAGCTAGCACACACGAAACAATTACAATCACATGACATGATCAGTCGTTCTGTTCTATGCATATCCTTAACCGTGAGGTCCAGTGATTATTCTGCCTGGGAGGCATAGTTGGTGATATTTGTTCACAGAAATTAATGACTCTAATTTTTCAGGTAGAAAATGTAAATAATTTGACACTGGTAGACAGTAGCTTTAAAGTGCCCCCAAAGATAGAAATCTAACGGAGGTTGGTCCGGGAACCTTGGTGGCCACTCAACTGGTCCATGCCAACTTACCCAACAACCGGGGAAGTGTTCATTGAGCCATCGTTTACATTACGACCATAATGTGGCGGAGCCCCATCTTGATGCCAATATTGATGAAATCACCCTTCCTCTTCCAAGAAAAGTGGTATAACAGTGTTTCCAATCATATCTCCATATTGTGCATCATCCAAGGTCCCAACAATGAAAATAGGTCGAATAAATTTTTCGCCCCACATTCCACAGCACACTATTACTTTACCTGAACCTTGTATCTTTAATGCATCTATCTAATTAAAATTTGCATTAGTCCTGTACCGAACATTTTGCTTAATACAAAGAAATCACACGGTAAAGCTTTATTAAAATATATGACTAGTTTTGAAGTTGTGAATGGATTTAGACTAGAATATGTTATCATTTAGACTTAAATCTTGTTATGTGTGAAACATTGTATAGACAGGAATCGACTTTGATTTTACATTTTTCTAGTAGGTAGGACAGGATGCAAACTCGAAAGGAAAGAATCGAAATTTTCCTTTTGGCTGGAGGATGCAGTTCAGCAATAATATCTGTCTTCAAAGAGCGGCATCCTAATCGCGAGCCGGTGACAGACAGTGCTGTACGAAAACTAATCCGCAAATTCATGGCAAAGGGAAATGTTGATGATTTACCTCGATCAGGACGACCACGAAATGCAACTGATCGAGACACATCAGCAGCTGTGTTGGGTGTATTGGTGAAAATCCTATAGAGAGTGTACGACGTCTATCAAGTGAACATGTTATTGTCAAAAGTGTTCAAAGAATATTAAAAAGGAAAAAGTGACACCATTAAAAATTAAAGTTGTAACAGAAACTGCCAGAGGTTGATATAGATAATATTTCTTCCTTGTTGGCAGCAACACGGTCGCATTACTAGGTAAAAGTCATAAGGTGCGAGGGTGTCCCCAGTCACACCAGGCTAGTACCGGGACGGTACGTGCTATGTCCTGGCAAACAACCGCCGACGCCTTTGCAGGATTAACTCGGAGCCTAAGCCATGGTAGCCCAGATCCACAATGACGTGGACGCGCGATGTATGTTGTGTGCGTACAATATGAAATATCTCCCAAATCCGGGAGCATGTGTTGCGGGATTGTTTGTCGTTGTTTCGAACAGCACACTCATTTATCGTTGCCAGTAATTGTGTGATGGTACTCTTTTAGATAAATTAGCTAACACGTTCATGACCTTGTTCAAGACATAGCCTATGGGCCTCGAACAGGCGATTGCTGCTATGTCAGACAGAGGAGACAATGAGTGATGCTATAGACAAAACAGGTAATACAAGCGTGTAGAGTCCGAGAGTGATTAACCTCAGCAGTGAGTTAAAGTGGTCAGTGTACTGGACAAGGTGTCGTGCATTGTGTTCTACTACCCCTGTGCATTACAAGCTCGTGACGGGACGAATATAAAATTTGTACAAGCAGTGAAACCTCTTTGATTGTGTTGATGTTTGAGTGATTGTAGTAGGAAGTGTCGGTAGTAAATAACATTCATGAGGTATATGAATTTGGAGGCATTCCAAATGCTCATGATTTAAGAGGAATGCCTGGAAAATTATAAGCTATTTCCCACGATCTGCTGCGGAGATTAGCAGCACGATTGCGGCAGACAGGCAACATGCATGGTCGCTATGGTGTAAGGAGAAGAGTGGTACAAAATGAAGGCGTTGTTATTGACGTACGTGCCGCTATTGCAGTAAATCCTCATGTATCTTTGCGGCAAATCGCACGAGATCATGGTATTAGTCAAGTTAGTGTGCTGCGTATTCTGTGGAAATCACATTTTCACCCGTACCACCTCTCTCTGCATCAGGAACTAAGTGATGCGAACTGTAATTTATGGCTTCTGTTCCGCAACTGGGTGGTCAATCGTGTGAGAGAACATCACAATTTTATTCACTTCATTTTATGTACTGATGAAGCGACATTCTGCAGTGATGGCAACGTGAATCTCCACAATGCACATTACCGGGCAGCGGAGAACGCTTATTGGATGAGAGAAGTCAATCGGCAACACAGGTGGCGCATTAATGTGTGGGGTGCCATTGTAGGGACTCAGGTCATTAGGCCATGTTTTTTTGCTGGTCATTTAACACGTGCAATGTTTCGTGATTTCTTGTGACACCATCTACAGCCGCTATTGGAAAACGTACAGCTCCATATACATCAGACGCTATGATTTCAATTAGAGGGCTGTCCAGCTCATAATGCTGCTGTGTGTAGAGAAGAGCTAAATGTTCTATTTCCGTAACGCTGGATCAGAAGAGGTTGCAATCCAAAGTTTCCTCCGCAATCGCCCGATTTTACTTGTAAGGATTATTTTTTCTGGGGTCGAATTAAGGATCTTGTGTATGTCAACCGACCAACTACAATTCACAACATGAAAGACCGCATTACAACCACGTTCCGGACCATCCACGTGGCCGATTTGAGCTGTTGCTCACAATTACGTACAGTGAATAAATCGCTTTACTGCTGTTCGGGGACATCACTCTGAACATTTGTGAAAGCCAGGGATCGTCGACTATACTCCGCATAAGGTGAGCTGATTCTTTAGCTCTTTACACATCCTTCTGCAATGACTTGATTGCAACGTCTCAGCTTTCTGTCCCCATGTTTTGTTCCACGCTTTGACAACAGCACATTCGGTTCATCTTTCTTTGTTGCAACCAATAATTTATTCTTACGTTTTGTTATAACATCGTACATTTTCCCTCATCATAGTTTTCCCCATCCACTGCGCTTCTGTCACAGCCCTACGGAAACCACTCTCTTCAAATATTGCGCATATCATTGGTTCCCTATTTAGAGCTACATTAAACAGCAGCAAATGTACCTCTGCTTACTGTTACAGTATGTACCCGCCTCCCGTCGTGGTTTCTTGCTGACGCGATTGTTGTCGCCACTTACATGGTGTGATTCCACGTATGTACAATTGTACGTCCCGTTCTTTTCAGACCAGTATTTACTCTTCCCTTTCGTTCCGCACGCACAAACCGTCGCATCATCTGACTTTGACCTTGTAATTCGATCGTGTTGCTGCCACAGAGGAAGAAATATGCCAACAAGTTTCCTCTCGACGTTTCTCCCATTGTGGGCTTGTTTCAATGGATGCACAAGCAACCGCTGTTTCCATGTCAAATTTTGCAGATGACCCCGTTAGAGATATTCACGATACGCCACTGGTGTCGCTACTATTTTTATTGACGTCTACACATAGGATTTATTAGTTCGATTGCTTGACGGCTCTATGTGCACTATTAGCTGAGATAAAGGGCTGCTACGGGTAGCCAGATAGAAGTCTGCAACAACGGCTCTAGCGGCTAAATAGGAAAGGATATGACAAAGTTTGTCCTCTGAAAGTTGCATGACATTTAAAGTCCTTTCGCACGATTCCAAGAGTACCATTTTCTTACGTTCTAATTGAATCGCCCTATATATATATATATATATATATATATATATATATATATATATATATATATATATATATTTAATATATATATAATAGAGTTATGCTTCCAACGTCATTTTCTGCAGTATAGAAGGTCCTATCCAATGTCCGTATCATACATTTGAATTGGAAAATTCGGGAAGAAACCGGAATTTTTCTTTGAAAATTCTTGCAAACCACTTTGCCCCTGGGATCGAGCCGGGGTTTGCGTAGGTATGTGAATTTTTTTCAAACAATACGTTGCTGTCTACATAATACGTGTGCAAAATTTCAATGTTGTATCTTGGAAACAGAGGGCTGTAATGTTTTTGAAAGTCTGAATTTAGGCCATATATTCATATATATATCTATATATATATCTACATATTATACATTTTTTGTCATTAAAATTTAGCCTAAAGCTATGGTTGAAACGTCATATTCTTTAGTGTAACAAACTCTTTCTAACGATGCCACTCATTTGTCCTTGTCAAACATCTGCACCAGAAAAGTCGGGAACCACTCACATGTCCGTATTATCGAAAAAAAAATCGGGAAAAACAGATTTTTTTCTGAAAAAGTCACACCCTCGGAAAAGTAGTGCCTCTCGGGCCCGCTTCGGGTTTAGCGTAGGACTTGAGATACACCCAAACGTACAAACCATCTGTATATAAAGTTTCAGTCTGATAACTTGAAAACTAAAGGTGTGAGAAATTTTTGAAATAAGTCTTCAGAAAAATGAAAAAGTCACGCACGTTCGTCCCCACTTGGAACCACAAAGTTGACCATCCGGTTAAAGAAAACGCATCTGGGATGTTCTTTGCTTTATTCTTGATTTGACCAATAAAAAGGCACGGCTTAAATACTTGCAATAGAACCTAAATAAGCGGTCAAAGACTATCCTACGGCATGTTAAAAAAAAGTTACCAAAAATCGCAGAAGGTAAATAATTCTAGGTGAATTTAGAAATCAAGCTACTATTTGAATCATAAATGTGTATAAGAAATGGGAAAATAAGAACTTTATGCTACGGCTATATCTTAACAGATCACTCATTGGAAAACATTACGTTTTGGGCACATCTTGCGTGCATGACAGTAACAAGTCATGCAGCGTCATCCACATATTTTCTGAATCTTGCATAGTGAAACAGTTGTGGCTCGTATGGATCAACCGTACTCAGTGGCAAACTGCTGTGCTTTTCGGCAAGTCCTACTTCCGCCGATGTTCCAATATGCATTGTCCAGCGTTGTTGAGGCTGGAAGACAACTGTCATCCTATGTTGGTGCAATGGAGGACCAGCCGCGAACTTGACTTTTTCAGATTAATGAAAATATCTGCAGCAAAGGCTAGATAATTTCTATTCCCTATGTTGTGCATTCAATTTCCTATGCTCTCGTATGGAATATATCCTTCTCCACCCGGGATTATTGCATTTATTAATAGCTTCGGGGCCGCGGTGGCTCAGTGGTAGAGCGTTCACCTCTGGTGCTTGGTGTCCCGGGTTCGATCCCAGCTCCCGCCAAGTGAACTTTGTGGTGGACAAACACCGTGTGCGTGGGTTTTCTCGGGGTTCTCCCGTTTCCTCCCACTTTCTTCATTCCACCATTTCATTCATTACTCATCATCACCGTCTCCTTTAGCCTAACCGGCATAACCGTGGGACGTAAAACTCAAAGATTTCATTTCATTTTTTATTAATAGCTTCCTCTAAACTAGTCTGCATGGATATTTTCTTAATCTAGAAAGTTGGTAAGGATTACATTTTACAGTCGAGGAAAATGAGTTTTATTTATATTTTCTTTGAGTTATCTTTCATTTAAGTTTTGTTCTTTGTCTATTCAAAACTCGTGCAGCTATATAGAAAAATAGCTAAATTTAGTATGAATAGTAGAAGAAACGTTGTTTTAATTAGCAAAACTTTCAAGAAAGATCTGGTTGGTCTAAAAACACTGAGGAAATGAGTAACATAAATTATGGAATTATGCTATACATTTCCTTATATTCGGGGGTTGTCTGTAAATCCGGATGACTATTCTATTCAAATAACGATCTTAAAGTTCCATATGGGAAGTAATGGAACTCTTTGGATGGAAAAGTTAGCAGCCAAATTTTCTGCTATACACGACATAAATTCTGTGTCCAAGAGGGAGGGACATGAGATCTATGATTTCGTTTATCAACTAAATAGATGACATACATATTATCTATATACGAAATTAGAAGGTTCAAGCCATTGAAAGAAAATCGTGATTCTAAACCGGAAACGCCCGAAATCTATATCAGCTGATTTGTTGAGTGACATTGAATCGATTGATAATTCTCTAGATATGTCCGCCCCGGGTAGTAAATCATTACTACAATCAAGGCAAAAATTGATCCAAGACTTTGCAGACTGTAGTCGAAAACGGTATGTTTGTCTCTCCAATCTCATCTCCTTATATATTATGAACAAATTAATTTATTCTTCTAGAATTTTCCTGTGTTAAGATTACGGGTTATACAACGCTTTTTTCTGAATTTGAGATGAAATTAGAGCTCTCCCAAAATATAAAGTTTGCTCATGTTTTGAAAATGAATTTATAAAAACAACAGGAACGGAACTTTCAAATAAGAAAGGCAAAAACATAAAATTACTTTACATTACTTGATTAAGAAGTATTTCCAGAAAGATAGTCTCCAGTGTGTTAATTCAGTCGAGTATAATTTTAATTTAAAAATTTCAAGCCCCGCTGTGAAAAGTTACAGATATTATTGCTGTCTGACTTCACATCCCACAAGTGACTCACAGGTGGTGTATATCTACTCAAGGTATTAAAAATTTTGATTGTTAAAACAATTAGGAAAATGACATTAATTATTCATAAAGTTCACGGCAGATGGAAGTGGAAAAGCCAATGTTAAAAATTATACATATTTGTGATTGTGTAGAAAACTTCCACATTACTCAACAAAACTTTCTTAACTACGTATATATTCTGTTCTTTGGAGATACAAAAATGTTGTTAAACCAACTCGGTATAATTATTTTGTTTAGTTCTTCCTTGAGTCAATTATACATATGAATTATTTAAGCGTTATTTTCAATTCGCTGTTTATGGATTAATCATAATGTTGCAAATATTTGTAGTGGATAGCTTCGTAATCTGTTTTAAAATTTCGGAGAGCCCACAAAAAAGGTTTTGTAATATAATTTGGGTTGAAGTTATTCGTAGATTGATTATCACCGTAAGGAGAAAAGATAAAAGTAGCTTACATAATACATGTCCATGTATATCTAAAACGCAATGCAATGCCATTAGTGTCATAAAGTGAATACCAACAGCCCTAGCTTCATCAAACAGGTACCCATACCAATGAAAAGCCAGAAAGGGTTATGTTTTAGAACCGGTTTCACCTATATAGTTTAAATATGAAGTAATATTACGATTTTAAGTTTTGGATAATTTTATTTCGTCAAAAACTCCGCATAAATTTTTATAATCACACATACAATTTTGCTCAGCTTACTGAGATATCTTTCAATCTATTTTTATTTGGATTCTAAAAATGTAAATAATATTTTTATTTGGATTCTGTAAAGTTGCGCAACGCATAGTTTCATTGTGTATACCTTTTCATCCAAGAACGATGCAAATGCTAGAAATAGCTACTCCGTTCTTGTAAGCACTAATTTACACGCTTCGGCATGTTTCCTGATATCTTTTCAATACTGTTATTGGTGAATGATTAAATTTCTCTTTCAATGTTAGTCTTCAGTTCCTCAATGGCTCTGGGGTTATTCTTTTACACCACATTTTTCAGGTAACGCGGTAAGAAAAAGTCAGGTATTAAGTTTTGAGAACGAAAGTACCACCAATTTTTGGAGAAGATGTAGTCACTAAAACATTCCCTAAAATTCCCTGTAAAGCGTCGCTTTTCCAACGATTCCAGGGTTCCAAGGTTGCCAATTGTAGATGAGTTATTGTTTTATAGCAAATGTTTGCCTAACAACTAAGGTTATAAATTATGATCAAATTCTCATTGCTATCATTAATTAACATCAAACACACCTGTTGCAGTAATTTGAAGACAACAGTGTTCTCAGGGGCTGTGTTTCTGCCAAAACACACATTTTGCGGACTTGCATTAAGTAGTCCTTTTACATGGCAACACTGCATCAACTTTGTCACATTTTCTCACCAATGGATAAACGTTAATGCATACTGCACAAATGCACAGGGATTCACCCACAGAAAATCACTTTTCTGCAACTGAATATTCATTTTCATCATTTTACAAATTTTTTATTTTACACTTTTCGTACTTTCCTTCGTTACTACACAAAAAGGTCACAAGTTCCAACTTCGGTCATGATCTTAAAATATGTACATAAAGCACGCTGACATTTGTTTCAAGTCTCAAGTCTTTATCGTTGTTGGTTCAAAGGATATACGCAATCAAACTTTGGGTTGCACAACTTTAATGACACACTGTATTTTAGGATTTCGATTTAAAATAAAAATTATTGATTAAAGATATTTGTGTATATTTCAATCATAGATATTACATCTGTTTTAATAATATTTTTCTACATGGACGTGTAGCGTTGATAATAGCAGTTGGGACCGACTCATAACCAATATTTTCTGCATCAAATGAACAAATCAGTCAAGGAATTTACAAGATATTATTTAGTGAAATGTATTTATTTTAGTATTAGCAAGTACTATAAATAAACAGCTTCGCATGGGAGGAAGAGTGTTTGTGCACAATCTTTGAAAGTATAGAACTGAGTAGTCTTTCAGGACTTTCATTTGTCCCACCTCACACGCACATGTTCTTGACTAAAGCTGGCCTTTAATGTGATCGAAACTCTCTGCTATAAGCCTTGGGACCCACAAAACTATCGACTCTACACTAATATTTGTCATTTTTAACAATTTGTTTTCTTTTTCAATTTGATCTTATAACTCATAGGAAATGTCATTATTTATCTAATACACAAGGATAACTATCAATTCAACAGTATTTTTGGGGTTATTTTTACATGTCATCCCTTTGCACTACTAGTATCTAAACCACCACAGTGTTTTTTCCTTTCAAATTGAAATTCATACCTGTATTTGTTCAAATATATAAATATAACTAATGAGTTTCGTTTTCATAACGAAGCATTTCTTATATATGTAGCTCTATTTTTAAACCGATTTAACCGTCTTTTCTTCCCAAGATTCATGTTCACATCACACACAAATACTTTTAACTGTCATTCTGCGTCCTACAGCACTCAGAACCCATCGATAACTTACTGAATAATGACAACAAAGACCAAAATTATATTTTAAAATTGGGATTGAATGAATATGCGTAACAGGAGAAGAAAATCGTTTGGATTTCTTAGCTTCTGCGTAATAAGTCCCAAAATATTAAAAATAGAAAACATTTCCAGAACAAGCTATACGTCTGTCTATTATCTCCTAGAAGTATAAAGTACGAGATTTTCTAAACCAAGATTAGTCTCGAAACATAATTGGAAATATGTTTTACAGTTCTTAGTATATCTGGATTATAGTGAATTTTAATCAAAGTTGTTAAATAGTAGATTTGCTTACAAGTACGTATATGGTAACAGATTGATTCCCCTTTACGTGAATTTGTAATGAGGAAATAACATTAATGTGTTTAATTTTAGTTTTTCATTTAATTCCTTGCCTTCCATCCCCTATTATATTACACTTTATATTCACTTTTAAACAATGAATTAAGTAAGACTGAAATCGTGAGATCTGACGCCTGGGTGAACTATAGTTGCCCAATAGCTTCATGACATTTCTGGTGTTGTCTTGAATTTAGAACAAAACATTTTTTGGTCTCGTCATGTATGTTATCGAATCATAATTTCAAACAATACGACTTCTGAAACGAAATATAGTTAACAAGAAAATTGGTTTAGGTTCCCAAAATGCAACTGATATTTCGTTTAAAGAATTGATTGTATCCTTTATTTGAAGTGATAAGGTAAAAGAGGAACAAGAATTTTCATTGTTGTAGTAGATTACTTCGATCTATAATATAACAATTGACATAGACATTTTGTAACTTGCTACCATATCATAACGTATATCTAAGTGACTTTGGTTTACGGTTTCCTCAAGAGAATCCATATATGAAATTGTGTTTCGGGACGACTTGGGCAATGTGGCCAGCTGTCGACATGACGAGATGAGCACCATGCGATTCGTATTGACAAGTAGATCAATAATTGGTATGCCATTTTTCCGAAAATTCAATTTTTAAGCTGTAAATAATTCTGAATTTTGGGCAATGGTGACAAATTGAATAATTTTCTCGCATAAAAATGGAATTTTCAGCAAAATGGCATACGAATTATCTACTTGTCAATACGAATCGAAGGATACTCATCTCGTCCCTGTCGACAACTGGCCCACATTGCCCAAGTCGTCCCTGTGTTTCAATTTTCTTGAACAGAAGGATGAATTTCAAAATATATTTCTATTTCCTTTTCGAAGTTTGTGGAATTAAAACGCTGATCATGTTAGAGTCTGCAACAAAAATATTTTTCTTAGTACTATTCATTTTTGTTTGTTTGAGTATGCTGAAGTTAAGTATTTAGTTTAAAACTTGGCGTTCCTCAAAGGGTTATGAATAAACTACTCTTGGCTTTTTTCAGTATAAATGTTAGCAATATATGTAAAAAATTTAAACATATTACTGTAAATTCCTTTACTCTCTGCTACATTTGTTTAAACTTAAGATGATGAAAGTGAGAAACGCTACCAAGATTTTGTTTCCGAAGGGAAGCCAAAGACCGCCGAAATGCTGATAAAGACTATTACGCACACCTCGATAAACATAATACTTCATTTACAACATTTATAATACTATTACTACATGTTGCATAGCATTTTAACTGCAGTATACATATTAAATAGTATAGTGGGTGAGTAAGAACTGAACCCCTTTCAGTAAGTCATGAGTGCAATTGTTTTCCACACTACGGGCTCTTATGGGCAAGAAGTTTTAAAAATTACATGGTCACAGTTTATGCTAAGAGTTCCGTATGTAACTGCAGTAAATGTTTGTAATACATAACATAGGTGTGGACGTAAATAAATTCATATTAATATTAATATTCGCAACTAAAGAAAGACTTATACGAAAGTAAAGTCTGTCTATCTCTCTGTATGTCGATAATTATTCAAGTTTATTGAATTGACTCTGCTCTCCAAGCAATGAATCCATCTCGCCACTCAACCTATTTTCGAAACCGAAAATGGTAGGATTCAATTATCTCAGGTTCCAATATTAATCACCATAAAGCCAAAGCAGTAAGTTCTAGCGATATTTTTATCGAGTTGACTGAGTACTCCAGAGTTGTATAAGTAATATGTCCACAAACGTACCGCTTATTGTATTCTTATTATTGTTTCTAGCAACTAGGGGGTCGGAGACATATGGGAAATGTCTAAATGTGAAGAATATACTATTATTTATCTTCATGTAAATGTGGTACTTGTACGATTGAAAGAATAGAAGATATTGTGATTTGAATGAACACATGTCATTTGGGTGAGTAACTTGTAGCTCATTGATTGTTTGAAGACAAGATTTGGAACAGTGCTTGGGAGGAAATAGAGAAGAATCCCCATTGCGTTGGTACAGCACTGTATATGGAACTCAGACAGGTGAACATGACAAGATGAGAAAGTTATGTCACATCTATTTTTCTTACAGACAGAATTTGACACGAAATGGATATAATGCCCATACTGTTGGAACATCCTACGTGTTACACATGATTAGAGGAAATATATAATATAGTATTCTTGGAAGAAAATTGTTTTTGTTGTGGATACCTGCGTGTTACAATTTTTTTTGAGATTGTGTAAATGTATGGTACTGGACCCGCCATGTATTGTATTCAATGTAAAAAGGCAGAAGAGATGAATAGAAAGAAAGGTGCTTTAGTTTAAAAGCACGCCCTCGTTGAGTTATTGAATTTCATAGAACGAAAAGTGAGAAAAGATACATTCTTATCGTTTGTTAAGAACTTTGGAAATAGATGAAAAAAGATTTCTCACCTGTTAGAGAGATAAATGTAACATTTAGCATCCCTTTCCTATGATGTGTTCCTTTTTTCCTTGTTGGTTCTTTTTTTCTTTCTTCGTAGCAGAAGGAAATAATGAATTCTGCTTTTCAGTTTTTCTGTGTAGAAAAGGAGCTTGTTAGCTGACTTATCTTTTTTTTTTAAACTTGAAGAATACCTATTGTAATCCTTTTGTGAACAACGGAAGGCGGAAAGAGATGTGTGTGAATCTTAGGGCGTAGCGAGAGGTATATATGTGGGTGTTTGAAATAAGATAAAATTATTTTGATTGTCGTGTTGTGAAAAGTTGCCTTGTGTGTGTGTGTGTGTGTGTGTGTGTGTGTGATTTTTGCGATTAATCTTTGAATTACTGGAATTAAACGTAAGTTAAAATCTTTCGTTTTTATAAACGAATGTGATAAAATATTGAACTGCGATTTTTTACTTTAACTTTTAATGTATTTACATGAATTAAAACGACTTGTTTTTCACTTTTAATAGTCCGAGAAAATAAATGGAGAACTTTAACTTGTAGACATTGTTATGTGAATGGATTTTGGGTGAAATGAGCGTAGATACGTTTCCGCATTTTAAGGTAGGAACGAGAAAGGGGGAACAGACGCATGCGAGTAAGTGTGAAAAGGGAATTGCTTGTGATGCTGGAATGGTTTGGTTAATTGGCTTGTTTCGTTTGCTGTAGTGAGACAGAAAGAGAGAGATACTTACTTCTTTATGCTTTGTTGCACATGTTAAAATTGCCTACTAGAGGCAATGAGAAATTGTGAATAAAGACCCGTGTGTGACATATATATATATATATATATATATATATATATATATATATATATATGTGTGTGTGTGTGTGTGTGTGTGTGTGTGTGTGTGAATGTTTGTGTCTGTGTTTTAAAAATAAGTAAAATATATTACATGTAATTTGATACAAGACTGTCCACTTTCGATATCATTTATTAAATAGTAATGGTCTAAATTCATGATCGAGAAGCGGTTGTGGATATGCATTCAGCACTTAATAACAAGATTCAATCTCTGAAGTTATTCCGATAATAAAACTGGAAGCTAGTGACGTACAACATCTGATTTTAGTATTGAGTTTGGAAATGCGTGATAGCTTCACAAACGGAACGGGAAAACAGTTCCCATTTTCTTAAATCCTCAGATTTCTTCTTCCATGTTAAGAGCAATTTTCCTTACGGATTCAAAACTTGGTACATTTCTGTTAAAAATTTTTAAAATTAAACACTTCCAAGGACATACATTTAGAGGTAAATGCAGCGAAAATTAAATATATTTAAGTTCGTGGGGATCGCAATACAGCAAATTATGGATGTCTTAAAATATCAAATAGGAAATAATACTTTTGTAAAAGTGGAAACTTTCAAATATCCAGCATCAATATTAACAGATGAGAACGATATTTAGGAAGAAATTAAAGGTCGGCTAAAAACAGGGAAATCGTGTTATTATTCGGTTCAAAATTTCTTTCAGTCGCGGAGCGGCCCCGGGTTCGATTCCCGGTGAGGTCACTCGGTCTAAAAAGTACAACACGCTTTTTCAGTCCAGCCACCCTAAATGAGTTTTTTGGGGTTTTCCTCATTCACATCAGGCAAATGCTAGGGTGGTACCTAACTTATATGTCCCAGGCCACTTCCTTCCTTCCCCAATCCGTTCTTTCTTCCCTTTCCCCGGATTGTATGCTCGCCGAGGGACGTCATTCCTCAAATCGTGACGGGCTAAATGGCCTTAGATGCCGAAAGCCCAGAAATCTATATCATAAATCCCCTAAATCCTAAATCTTTTAGTCGCGAATTCTGTGGAGGAATTTCAAGCTTAAAATATATAAAACAATAATCATGCTTGTTGTTCTGTATGGTTGCAAAACATGGTCGCTTACTCTAAAGGAAGAACATAGAATGAAAGTATTTGAGGACAAGATCCTGAGACTAATATTCGGACCCAAGAAGAACGGGAATGAAGAATGACGGAAATTTCAAAACAAGGAAGCACATAATTTATACGGTTTACCAAACATTGTTATGGGCATTAAGTCTACGAGCCTCAGGTGTGCAGATCATGTCTCTAGGATGGAATAAATACGAACGCTTTGAAAGTCTTGACTCGAAGACTAATCGGAAAACGACCATTAGGAAGACCATGGCGCAGATGGGAATAAAATATTAAGATGGATCTTGCATAAATAGGAATACAAAGTAGAAACTGGATCCAGTTGGCTAAGGATAGAAGTCGGTGGAGAGCTTTTATGAACGCGGCATTGAACCTTCGATTTCTATTAGTGCGAATTTCAATCGTGATTGATATCTATTGTTACACTATATTTCATAATTAAACGCTAATTCCTAAACATCTGGCCCGTTCCAGCGTAATAGTTACGTGAAGCTGCATAATACAGAGAACTTTATCCTGGAAGGTGTGAAGGTCACGTATCAGAATGCACGTAATTCTTACATACATATTTTTATATAATCACTGGGGCAAATCCCGGGGGGACGAGGGGGACATGTACCCCCCAATGTTGGACCTGGGGGGGACAGTCCCTCTAATAATCTGACTTAAAAAGTGCTTTTTGGGATAAGCTTGATGATTTGTGTCCGACTGCCACAAAGGAATGTAAGATGAAATTGATTTCTCTTGGCTTTCCCATTTTTAAAAAAGAATCGTGATCTGTAGTATTTCAAACTGAACTTCGTGCTGTAGTCTCATCAATATGTACTAATTCCACTTCCACTACTTGGGCACGAATTGCAATAAATGCCAGACACTAACGTGCGCTGGACATTGGTAATGTGGGTGCCAGATCTAAAGTACCACCATATGGAATGTCGTCCTCCCCCCTTTCCCCTAAGAAAAGATAGCATCATTGCATCCGACGCTGCGTCGGCGACGCACGGCACACATGCAGACGGTAATGCAGACACGTAATCTCTTCTCAGTTTGTAATAATTCTACATAAAAAAGTTTGTCTAATGGGGGTGCCAATGCACCCATGGTACCCACGTTGTGCACGCCTGTGATGCCAGAGGAGGATATACCCCTCTCCTCATGCTGAAAAGTTGTCTCAGCTGTAGGTACGGGCACAAATTCCGGGGAAATGGGGATACATGTCCCCCCCAACATTGGAACTGAAGGTTTTCCCAATAATCCGATTTGAAAAGTGCTTTTTGCAGAAAAGTGTGATGATTTGTGTCCGATTGCCAGAAAGAAAAGTGAGATGAAATTTGTTTCTCTTGGCTTGTTCATTTTTAATAAAAATGAAGGCGTGCGACTGTGCGTGACGTAACCTGATATGAAATCTTCTCTCCTTTTCTCCCCTAGGCCCTAGCACACGAAGAATATACAAACTATCCAATGTCAGTAGAACCCATCTTTTCAGTAAATGGGAATTTAATCTATTTGTAGTATCAGCCTAGGCATCTACTCATGCTTCGTAAGCTAACTAACTCTATACCCTATGGAACCCGGAGCTTCAATCCCGCGTTCACAAAAGCTCTTCACTGACTTTTATCCTTAGTCAACTGGATCCAGTTTCTACTTTGTATTCCTATTTTTGGGAGATCAATCTTAATATTGTCTTCCCATCTGCGCCTAGGTCTTCCTAATGGTCGTTTTCCGATTGGTCTTACCGCTAACTCTTTGAAAGCGATCCTATTTGCTTCCATCCTGGCTGCATGACCTGCGCACCTAAGCCTCCTAGACTTGATGATCCTAACAATGTTTGGTAAACCGTATAAATTATGTAGTTCCTCGTTATGAAATCCCGCCATTCTCCATTTCCGTTCCTCTTGGATCCGAATATTCGTCTCACGACCTCGTTCTCAAATACTTTCAGTCTATGTTCTTCCTTTAGAGTAAGTGACCATGTTTCGCAACCATACAGTACAACATGTATGATTATCGTTTTATATATTTTAGGCTTCAAATTCTAAGACAGAATTTGCGACGATATGAGATTTGAGCCGAATAGTAACACGAATTCCCTGCTTTTAGTCGACATTTAATTTCTTCGTGAATATGATTTTCGTCTGTTAATATTGATCCTGGATATTTGAAAGTATCTACTTTATCAAAAGAATTATTTAATATTTTAACGCATCCATAATTTTTCGTATTACGGTCCCGACGCACTTCCATGTATTTAGTTTCCTTTGCATTTGCTTCTAAACCCATGACCCTGCAAGCGTTTAATAAGATCTGTGCACTTCTTTCTATTATTCTCCTGTCATCCCCTATTAAATTTATATCATCATCATATGCCATAACCTGGTGAATACCGTTCAATTCTAGGCCCTGGTTTCTATCTTTGATTTTCCTTATAGCGTATTCCAGCACAAAATTAAATAATAATGGCGACAACGCATCTCCTTGTTTCAGGCCATTCTCGACGTGAAAGCTCGTGGACAAAAATTTTCCTACCCGGACTTTACTTTGGGATTCATTAAACATGCTTTAATAGATCTAATTAGCTTTTTCGGTATTGCAAATTCTGTAAGTACGTTGTACAATGTTTTTCTCCTAACCGAGTAGTAAGCCTTTCTAAAGTCAATAAATAAATAATTGATGTACCGGGGTATGGTACTCAAACCTTTTTCGAGTATTTGGCGAATGGTAAATATTTGGTCGATAGTTCATCGATTTCGTCTAAATCCACACTGATAATCTCCAATCATTCATCTGCGTATGGGGTCAATCTTGCTAATAGAATGTTTGAAAATATTTTATAGGATGTTGTTGACAGATGAGAGATGCCTCGATAATTCAGTTTTGTCGCCTTTCTTGTGGATTGGAACAATGATTGATTCTTTCCACTCTTGTAGCAATTCTTCCCTGTTCCAGAAAAGGAGAATGAGTTTGTGTACTTTGTTCCAGAATTTTTCGACTCCAGCTAAAATTAACTCAGCCGGAATTTCGTTTACACCCGGATATTTGTGTTTCTTTAATTTCTTTATAGCGATCTACTTCTATTCGGGTGGGTTCTGGAATATACGGTTCTGCGGTGTATATCTCCCTTTCTCCACGCACATTAGTTTTTGCTGCGTGTTAAGCAAATCGTTAAAGAAATCTTTCCATCTTTTTAAAATGCTATCAGTATCAGTGAGAACTGTTTCATCAGCTTTCTTTAATATAATCACGAGGTTGATAGCCTTTCTTAAATTCGTTGATCCCTTTATACATGTCCCGAATGTTTTTATTTTTACTATTATCTTCAAGTTTATAAATTTTAGCTTTCAAAATATCGCGTTTCTTTGTTCTTAATGTTTTGGAAATTTCCCGCCTGATGTCTACGAAATTTTGTGTCGTTATTTCATTCGGATTTTGCAGTCAACGTAATTTTGCTTGTTTTCTCTTTTCTGCTCGTTCGAACCATGGTTTGTTGCTACGTATTTCCGCGTGTCCAAATTTCTCTTTTGAGAGAGAATGCTTCGTAAGCAAAGAAAAGAATTCAATTGCTGGAATATTTTTCTCCAGAATCTTAATGTTACATATGTTAACTAAAGACTATATGACATGCGTTAGTTTTCTGTAACGATTCCTATAGTGTTATTGACATAAAGGGGGCCGATCCTGGGAAGTCCGAGGGCCCCCAAAAGCTCACGTGGACCCCCTGTATTTTTATGAATATGTATTTTTATATGTATTTTCTCTTTTTATATGTATTGTTTTATGCATTTTTTATGAACCCCCCCCCCCAAAGTTACAGAAAAATCGGCGTCCTTGATTGAGATTATCATCATTTTGCTCAAAGAGTATTGTTGCGTCATACCTAATTGATATTCCTTCTTCATAGTTTGGGGGAAGTCATTATTTATATTATTATAAAACAATTTTAACGTGGATCTTTGTATATGCCAAATTAGAAATATACCAATTATAAATATGCATGTATTCAGATTTCAGAATGTGTTCACTTCAGTCATTTGTAATACTGATATGTACTACTACTTCATCTACATCGCCTAATATATGATATACTCTACAACAGTTGATCAGATTCATCTACGTAATATGAGTTTCATCTCCCTTCTCTAGAATAAGCCTCAAATGTGCCCACCCCCCAATGTTGAAGACAACCAATGGCGTATTTAGGATTTTTGTTTCGAGGGGCTATGCCCAACACAAGGAAGGAAGTGAGCAATTGCCCACCTGAGTTTGAGAATTAAATATACTTTAATTTATGCATAAATTGAAGTTATAATGGCAAGAATTGCAAACCGATAAATCCTATGTGATATGATACAAAAAATTAGGTGTGAATCTAACTCTTTATTTTTTCATACAAGAAAAAGGAAGCATCCTCTTGGCCTTCCTAATTTCCTGGGCTAATTATTCCCCCGTTTTGATTTTCTTTAATTCAAACATTTCCTTCTTTTAAAAATAACTAAACGATATAATTTTCCCTTTGTTATAAGAACTAAAGTCCTGTCATGTTGATATTCGCGCAAGTTGGTGTGGAACACCAGTTTCGCTTATGAACTCCTCTTAGTTTTGGTGTTACTGATGATGGCCGACTTGAATCACAACTGACAATGATCGATAACGTATGATAGACGAAATGAAAGGAAGTAACGTCAAGAAAAAGAAACAGAAAAGTAGAAAGGACGAAAGAAAGAACAAAAGGACGCAGTTCTTCATGGAATAAATTTGGCAAATACAGTATTATTTTTGAACAAATAGCATAAGAAAATGGATAGTCAATGACATTCTTAGAAATGGTTAGAAGGATTATTGTTGTACGTGGAATGCGAAAAACTAACCAATTTATTTCAGGGAGAGCTTGAGCCCGATAGCCTCTTAAGTACGCCACTGAAGACAATTCTGTCCCCTGATTCTTCACAGCACAATATTTCAGCTTCATACATATTTTGAACATCGCTTACATATATATATATGCATTGTTCGAATTGGAGAAAAAGCAGAGGCGGTATGTTTCATTATGATTTTGACTCAACATACCGGCTATTTAAATGTCTTGATTACTGAAAAACCAGAGACGGTATGTCATTACTGAAAAGCCAGAGGCGGTATGGCATACCACAGCAAACCGTCTAACTTCGACCACTACAAACAAATAAAATTGTTTGTGCATAAATATGACTGAGTTGTATTGACTGCCTCTACTTTTAATTTATTGATAAAGCTTTTAAGTACCAGCAGGTAGTAAATTTGTGTAATTACTTATACATATTTACATACAAGTTGTAATTACATATATGCATATTAAATTGATTAAAAATAATTTTTGCTTAGGATGTTGAAGGAAATTTCGAATGATTTCCATATATCCACAAACAAATACTTGGTACAAATACTGATAATTATTTTTAAAGAAAAATTTAGATACTTTAATATGTCGCCTTACTTCCCTTAAGTGCAAATCTGATGGCATTGCATAAGTTTGTTCTAGTATACATGATTTCTACCTACTGATTTAATTCCTGGGCACAGTTTTCCTAGATGATTTTATTCTAAACATTTATGTTATTTCCTTAAACGTATTCTTTTTTCACTGAGCTACAAATTTACAGATAGTGAAAACTTTTATTCCAAATGTTAAAACAACATTCTCTAAACATTCCTTCAAGAAAAAAAAACTTTGTAACACGTGGAAACAATTTCGAAACTAATCATAGGCTACATATTTACTTAAAACATACAACGACTGCAATAATTTTTGAACTCAATATTTTAAAAATAAAAGTGTTGAAAAATTGTATTAAAAATTTAAGAAACAGTATTAAAATGTATTAAACAATTTTCCAACAACTTTTAAAAATTAAAAATTATAATTTGAGACAGGTAAATACTTTTTATTCTAAAAGATTTAAATGATTGAAAAAAATAAAACTAGTAAATTAATCTTTTTAAAAATATTCCTAATGAGTAGAAAATTTTGAAAACTGAAGGAGACTTAAACAAAGATATTCAAACAAAAATAATATAAAAACTACCAAAGGTTTTTAAAAAAAGAACATTAAAATCTGTTAAAACTCAGCCAACCAAACTGGCCAAAGCGTAGCTTGCACTAATATAGTTATAATATGAGTTATGACTAAATTTCAAAGTGCCAAATTGTTATTGTAACATAATAAAATATTTTAACAATTAATAATTTAATAAAATCATGACGCATTTTGGTATAAGATTACAAATGTTGAGGTGTGAAAGTACTAGATTTTTATTCGCACCCATGTAATTATTATATGATAAACAGCTTCACGTAAGGGAAGAACGCGCGAGAAATCTGTGCAAATTTGTGTAAAATTTATTGCAAAAATACTCTACACGAACGCCAGTGCCAAACCAGGTTCACGAATTTCAGTGCTTGTGATTTTGATCTCAAAGACGTCCCACGGTCAGGAAGATCAACTGAGGTTGACGACGATCAAATATATTCATTAATTAAGTCGAACTATCCATACACAACACAAGAGGTTGGAGGAACATTGAACATCCATCACTTGACTGTTCACAATCATCTTAAGAAACTGTGACACGTTATAAAGTTTTCTTGATGGCACAGATAAACATAAGGGACAAGCTCATTAAAGATGAAGAAAATTATTCTTTTCTGAACCGATTGATAACTGATCATGAGAAATAGATCATGTACAACAATGTGGCGCGCTAAAGTTCTTGGTTTCGAAGGTGTGATCTGTCAGGAAGGATATAGAAAGCATACAATCATCAGTAAAAGATTATGCTCTCAATGTAATGTATTTTTTGAGCTCCTACCTAGGAACCAAGCAATCCATTATGAACCGTGCTGTTGGCAGTTTGAACAGTTTGAGCAAAGCCATTATCCAGAAACCGCTGGAATTCGTGAACCGTAAAGAAGTTTTGTTTCCTCACGATAATGTGAAACCACAAACCATATTGGTAACCTGACAAAATCTTTTGGAGATTGGATGGAATTTGCTGCCGTCCTCAAAATACTCGCCAATCTTGATCCTTCAGAATTGCGCTTAATTTTCTCTCTTCAAGAGTACTTGTGTAGTATAGCATTTAATTGCGATGAGACTGTAAATAAGCTTTTTCTTCAGTTCTTTACGGATAAAGACCAGTCTTAATTCAAACGCGTAATCCTGCAGCTTGGTGAAGGATGGCGTAAGCTCGTTGAGAATAAACAGCAATATATCATTGATTAGGATGTACTTTTGTGCCATGAAATACATGTTGTAAATCATATACCATAACTTTTCCGAGAACCCGATTCAATTGTAGCGTTCGACAAATTTCAAAACTATAAATTTAAAGCTGATCAAAAATAAATAAAAACTTTGAATACATTTGATTTTTTTCTTCTAAAATTAAAATTTTAAAGTGATCAGGAAATCTGATTGCACCAAGGAGAGTTTTCCACAGATGACAGTAGACTATGAGTAGTGAGTAATCCCGAAAGGTGAAATTGTTATTGTTACATTATTGGCGGTTTTAATAGTTGCACATTGTTGTAAGTCTTAAATCACTTCTTCCAATGACCATAGACTTTGGGTAGAAGCTACAATATTTGAGTTTTAAAATGATAAAAAAAATAATTTTACATGAATGTTTGAAGAAAATGAGCTAACAAAATTGAAACCGTCCTAAAAAGTTAAACAAAGATTTCAAAATGATCAGTCAATAAAATTGCATCAAAAATATATTTTCCCTTATGATCTTAGATTACGAGTCGTAACTAGAGCACTAAGGTCGAGAAACTTAATTGCTAAAACTTCTACACGAAATTGTTTGAACCTTTTCTAAATATTTAAACACTTACAAGAAAATGATTGGCTAATCAGAATATACAAAGAAACTCTTGTTATCAATAACCTTAGACTGTGAATCGTAACTTCAATACTAGTATTAGAAAACATTCAAAACTAATCAAAACTTTACAGCAAAGTTTTCGGAAAAAATAAACAAAAATTTGGAAGTTATTAGAGAATCAGATTACCCCCGACACTAACTTTCCATCGATGACAGACTAAAAGTTTCAACAAAAGTTCAATATCACAGATTGTTATTGGTTCGTATCTAATGGTTTTAATCCCTTCCTACCAGGTTTCTAACCATACTTTTTTACACTAATGACCTTAGCCTACCAGTTATCCATAAGTTTCAAAGTATTGACTTGATGCGTAAGATCAAAATCGTGAATTTGATTTTGGCAATTTTGTACCCATGAAAAGACATAAGATGCATCATCCAAATTTACTAAAATTATATACCAGAGTCTTATACAACATTTAAAAAATTTGATTTCCTACATTTCTAAAATTTAAGGTTGAGCCAAGTGCATTCCTTCCAAAATTTAACAAGATGTATACGATGTATTGAGACCTTGTATACATCCAGATAAACATGTCTCTTGGTGAACATTAAACACAACATTCAAAATTTATACAAGATGCTACAATTTATACAAGATGACAATTAACTTTAATTGTCAAATTTTGTAATTTGAAACTGCATGTTTGTGTAAAAGTAATATAGATATGCAGAAGCTTGTCAATCTCAAAATACAAGCAGCAACGAACTTAATCGTGCTCTGAGATTTTTTTTAAAATCATGAACGGAGGAAAGTATGTTACCAAACTCCAAACTATCAGTTTTGAAAACGGCCCACACGAATTAACTGAAGAGTAAAGTTTGTCTAGTTTCACGACATTCAGTCGAAGATTATAGCACAAAAGCGTGATAAACCACTAAATTCTTAACAAATATGCTTGTTTTAATCAGCAATGTTTCAACAGACACTTTTAATTAAGGAAAACACTTATTAGGAATTTATAACATTGTAACCTACAAATGATTCACTCAAATATCGGTTAAAGCGAGTAACAAATAGGAATTTAAATTTTGAAAGTTTTCTAATTAATTGTAGCGTGTGGGAAATTTGAAAGGAAAATTACATATTTGCCTTTCAAGATAGGATTTTGTAAGACTTTAGGTTGGTGACGCTGATAATGCATAAAAATTACTTTGCAGAAAATCAAGATCTCACCAATCTCACCAAAGTCACAAATCTCACCAAGATATAGTGTTACTTTCGTGAAGTTTTTGCATTATTTATTCCAGAGATGCAAATAACCACTCGCCCGGGGCAAGTAGTTGGTTCATCGATACGGCCGAGTGTTTAATATCACTATTATTTATTTCAAACTGTAAAAACTGGGATGTAGACTACTAGCTTTTTTCCTGGGCTAGTAAAATGTTGTTGCTTATTTGTATCCCTGATTTAATCACAGAAGTATTAACCTAATTGTCGAAATTATATACTCATGTCCAAAAGAATTTATATTCTTTACATTTTCTAAATGTAAGGGATACTCCTACTTGTCCCTTTCAAACTGAAAAAGGACGATATCAATCTGTCTGTAATCTAAGAAACGCAATAGACGCCTGTATTTAACCATACAATCGTGTCTGGTAGTAATAAAGCTTTACCTAAAAAGATGAATTAGGACAATATCCGATCAGTTTGTAAGTAAATGGTAATACGAATACGTTGCCAATTATTTGCCTATAGGAGACGACAAACTGAACCATAGGAATTTACAAAGTTATATATTCGAGTTCTGGGAAACATTATATATATATATATATATATATATATATATATATATATATATATATATATATATATATATATATATATATATATTGTAGCAGCACTCGATTTTCGAGTAAATCGATTTGTATATTTTGATTCTATTTTAATGTTTATGTCATAAAAATCATTTATTAAGGTTACGGGAATTAAATGCTGTGTATGAGAGTATAATGCAAGCTGCACAATGTTGTTAATGTTTGTGTCAGCAGTTTGTTGTAAATAAATGTGAATAAGAATGTCTTCGTTGAGAGTCTGGCAATGTAGGAAGGAAATGTTGACAATGTGTCTATCCTCACATTAGCCAGATTCAATACATTGTAGAAAGTGAATCTGTAAGATTTCACGAATTTCACGAAATTACGGATATGCGGAGAATTGCTTAGAATCGGGAAATCAGAGCGTGTCGAGGGTTGCAATTTTGAGTCTTGACACATGGAAGGAATTTGTCTCTCCATGTGAAAACGGTGTTGCACGTGCTGCAAGCAGACGACAAGCAGACGACGGAGGTTGGACAAAGCTCAACAAAACCAGAGGACGAGAGAGGTTTTGGATCAAGTCCTGGAAGTCCATAGAGGAGTCCTTAGGGTGCAGTTGATCGAGTTTATGATCAAGTCTTAGTGATCAGTCTTTGGTTCGAGTTCTTGGAGAACCAAGCTTTAGTCGAGACTCAGCCAGATGACAGGAGAAGGAAATACTTCATATACCAAATCATTCTAACAACGTAGAACATCACGCCGAGAGTAGCAATTGAGAGGAGCCATACCTCAATGCTCGTTCTCGTCTTTCAACAGTAAGGAGATTCAGCATAAAGGAGCCGAGTTCAACGCCAGAGCAACGTGGGAACTACACCAGATTATCCAGGTATGTGTTGCACCGACTCAGGGCTCAAGGCTCAATACTTGACCGTTTCTATACCCGTCTGGCAAATTATTCTTAATATCCGTCATTACTAGCGTTCTGAAATCTTACAGTAAACTCTTAAGTCAAAGAAATACAGTGATATTAAATTAATGAAGTGGACGTATCTTTATTTGATTTATCCCCAATGAGAAACCTCTCGCAAAAGAATATCAAAGTTTATCCCACTCATTCTAGATGGTGAGTGGCTGAATTTCATGGTGGTGAGATGCTGGAGTTTAATCCCAGTTTTGGCCCCAGAATTTAGATTAACACCCACCCATGTTGGACATGCTGGTTTGCTTTAGCAATTGTATCGTTCCCAGTAGACATGATTAGAGAAAGCGTAATAAGTTTAAGCATTCATAAATTTAATTCCCTCCCTACCCACCCGTTCATGGTAGAAGTACATTACAGTAGTAGTTATATTTTATTAGTAAATAAAACCCACCCATCCCACCCTCACTTCGATCAAGTATAACAGTAAGAACTCGTGACTGTTATGACTGAGTTCGATTCTCGGCTGTATTTCAGTAATGTGTTTCAGTAATATTTTTAAATTGAATAAAGTATAACGTTCACGAAACGTAGTAATTTCATGGTGGTGTGTTTTATAATATTTGAGTATATAATAGTAACATATATAGTGATAATTTATTACAAGTTTAGAGCAGTAATAATAAGAGAAAAGAAAAATAGTGAAATAATTTTGTTGTTACGTTCTGAATACACAGAGCGAGATGCATGATTCAGACAGGATCTGCAGAGCGAACGACGATTGTGGCGCAAGCGCTTAAACACGAGTGTTGCCGATCAGAGACGACGGCACACGAACGGTCATTTTACGTCAATAGCCGCTCTAATTATTTGCTCCAACTCAAGGTTACGAGCAGAGCGGAAGAATAATAAAAACAAAGCAGTTACTGTGCTATAGCTTAAATATAACCTATATTAGATTTAAAATAAATCAAGTCAGTATTTATTTAGTAGGGAATAGCAATAAGAACTTAAAATGTTGTCATTGAAAAACAATCACTGGGTGCATTATCCCGTATTAAAAGATAATGGGAAAACGGCGACAATGTTTACAAAGTCAAGATACTATTATCTGGACTTGGGTGTTTTGAAACACTTTGTGGAATTCAATCCAACATACAATGAGGATAAAGAAATGATATTTAGAGATAATGTACTTGGTAGAAAGTATAAGCATTACTATTTCATTGAGTTTTATGAGAAAAACTTTAGTGTGGATGAATTAGTAGATTTAGGTTTTAGACGGCATTTCATGTCTGTGTTAACGGGCATTGCCGAAACAAACACGATAGTACGTGAATCTATTTTTTTTGCTATTAAGAACGAACAGTTAAAATACAAGGTTTGTGCATTGTTTAGTTCAGGTGCTACTCAAGAACGAGTAAATGAATGGTTACAACGTTTTAGACATAAGTTTGAATGCACTCAGGCAATTAAGGTATTTGATTTTGTTGCAACTCTTGCACAACTAGAAAAGCAAGCGAAGTTTGTTATTTCCAGTGATAAATCAGCATTAGATTTGGTAGCCTTTGCTACATTTTTTCAGCAAAGAACACCGGGGTTATCGCACTAGAATATGACGTGAATACGAGAGTTTATTGATATGAACAATAACAATAATTTAATGTACATAGAAATGTAGTGTTTAATATTAAGATTTAGTTATAAATAGGATATATATATATATAGGGTAATGTTAGAAAGGTCGTTAGTTATTAATATTTTGTGTAATGTTAGTTTAATTAAAACTAGGAAGAAGTGAAGTAAAAGTGTATAGAATATATTATTATTAATCATATAGAGAGATATATTAGTATTTGTTAATGTTTTAAGTATTTAGTTAGGTTAATAAGTTGATTTTAATAAATTTGTTTTAGTAATAGAGGAAATAAGCATATAAGGGAATTTATAGTAGCATTATTATTAATATTGGAAAAGTAAAAATCTGACTATCAATTTATTTTAGCGAATTATGTCTTTATGGCATATAATTTTAATGTAGTGACGTAAGAAATAGAATAAAAGTAGGAAAAGACTAAGGAGAAAAGAAAAAAAGAGAGAACACGAAAACATGAATGATTTTGTTATTAGTTTTGGTATTAGGAACTTAGACGTAAGAAAAGGCAAGAATGAAAAAAAAACAAGAAATGAATGATGCAATTGAAGTAGATTTAATCTAGACATAAGTTTAAAATTAAGAAACCCTGTAAATTAGGCGAAACCTTTCATTAGGGGAAACTCTAATCAGGAAGGAAATCCCATTCTCTTCGAGTTGAATTGGACGATTACCAAACGTCGATGAGAATATTTTATTTATTGAACCACATAAGTCTTCCGTGATTGTTGAAAAGAGACACAGGAGTTGACTCGTACATCACGTGTAAAGCAGTGAAATTTTTTTTGTGGAGATATCCTTTATTTTTAGCCAGTCCCTTAGCGTAAGATTAAAATTAAGATAGTAATAATTAGCGAGTAATTCATTCGATATCCTAGGGAATAGTAGGATAGTCAGAAGAGAAATAGATGTAAGTAGTGCATCTAAAATATAGGAGAATCAGAATATAGTTATATTCTTCTAGTTATAATGTAAGAATTGTCTAGTTTAATCTTTTCATTTGTGTTAGTTAGAAGGAAAGAGGAAAAGAGTTGGTTTTAGGAATGTGAGTATTGAGAAGAAGGAAGTTTTAGTAGAAGATAGATTTAAAAAGTAAACAATTAAAGACGGTAGACGTAAAGGAATAAGCAATTGTAGATTTATAACATAGACTAAAATTAATAATAAATGTGGATAGAGAGAAGAAGAGTGAAATAATAAATAATGAATAATGTTTAATAAGTAAATAAGAGTAAGAAAATAGAAGTAAATAATGAATTTATAGAATAATGCATGCATCATTGAAGTATTATAGATGAATATTTATGCATATGTTAGCGCTAAGAGTACTCTAAGAGAATATAAGTAGATGAATATATATGAATAAAGCGAAAGAATAGAGAGAAAAGAGATATTATCGGGGACATGCAGAGGTTTTTCCTGCACAAGAGAATTGCCCTGAACAGATTTAGTACGTATTTGAGTTGGAAATATGAAGCAGTTTTGAACTTTCTTCGAAAGAAATCCTTCTCACAAGCTATAGGCCCTGTCGGCATTGTTAAAATAATTTAATAATTTAATATTTTAATGTAGTAATAAGTATAAAGAGTAATAAGTTAATAAGTATAAGATAAGAAGATTAATAGTAATTAATAATAAAATGAGTTGTTGACCTAGTGAAATTGTTGTGGAAATGGCCATCCTAGACAACGTAATTAGGCAAATAAATAAGTAAATAATATAATAAATAAGTAGTCTATTGTTATGATCTAGGAGAATAAACAGTCACGTCTTCAATATTGAAAAAAAAAAGAATTACGTCACGATAGTCCTATTAAATTCAAGTATGAAGAAGAATCAAGTTTTTAAAATTTTGGAAAACCGGTCAGATTTTTATAAAAAACCATGTATATAGATAGTAATAAAGGTGCTAGCTGTAGCCAAATTTTGATTGTGATGATACGGCAAGTCAGGCTGCCGTATTTAACAACCAAGGCCTTCAGGAAGGATTTTAAGGATTTTAAGGAAATGTAAAATCCATCATTTTCTCTGAATCGCAATCAATTTTTGTATGCAGTTAACAAGTGTTAGGGATAATAATAATTGTAGGTTAAGAATAAGTAAATATTCATAGTATTTAAATAAATATATTCGCGTGTAAATTTTATTTTGTACTTACCCATATAGATGACTAAGCCAGTAGATAGTCCATTGTGTAATCCTTTGTAGTGTCCATAAAGTAATTATATCCATTTAAGTATATATCACGTATTAACCAATAACATTTTATCACTTTTAAATATTTTATCACTTTTAAATATTTTATCACTTTTTAATATTTTTTTAAATATTTTGATCACAAACGGAAATGCCAGAGCGGTAAAGTAAAGGTTGAGTACTAGCATGAGCTTGGAGTATTGGTAACACTACTGCAGTGCATGAGATTCCGCACGAAATCCCGCAAGTAAATGTCAAGAATTGGAACAATTTTGGTGAATCCAATAAACATTCGGCAAGGATAAGAATATTCACATACATATTGCGACGTGGTGGTATTATAAAATACAGTGTTTAAAACTAATAACGGAAAATTGCTAGTGAATATTAACACCCAGTGATCCGTACAAGAGTGACGCGCAAACAGAAGGGCAGAAAAGGAAGTCAAGTTAACCTTGATTGAAAAGTGTTGATCTTGCAGTTACCAAGCTGGAAGTATCTGCAGCATATCCAACGCCCTGTGGCAAGATTTTATTTCCGTTCATGCTAAAATATCAGTGATTAAAATTTTGATGAAAATAAAACAATTATATTTTCAAGTTTTTACAGTGCTAATGTAAAAAGATTAACTAACTATGTTTTAACATTATGAAACAAGTTTTTGTTTTTAGATTTCCAATCACATAGCGGTGGAAATAAATGAAGTTAAACCAGTACTGATACGGCCAATAAATTCATTGGTTGGCACGTATGACAGACAGAGTAGTGGAAATTTTTGGTAACATGAAACTCTAAAAGCGTTGTTGCGAAGAGAAGATTATTCAAGAGTACTTGTAAACGAGCATATATAATTATGCACAACCACTCTTGAACAAATGTGGTGAGCAAGTATTTCAGCGAAAACTCACTAGATGTCGTGAGCATATACTTTGCCAGATTACATTTGAAGTTTTTGTATTTTATAATTATAGGAATTAAGAAAAGATTAAAGATTCAAATATATATATATATTTTAATAATTTTAGGTGAAGGAATATTGATTACTGTTTATATAACTATTCTGCACAATTATACATATTTTATTTAATTTCAAATTTATATTTATCTTTCAATATTGATTCAGTTTATATGATGTACAGGGTGTTTATGGAAAATCGCCCTCTTACGAGGTCTAGCTTGGATTGCGAGGCAACCAAGTTTTTAAGGGGGGCCATGTAGCAGTACTCGATTTTCGAGTAAATCGATTTGTATATTTTGATTCTATTTTAATGTTTATGTCATAAAAATCATTTATTAAGGTTACGGGAATTAAATGTTGTGTATGAGAGTATAATGCAAGCTGCACAATGTTGTTAATGTTTGTGTCAGCAGTTTGTTGTAAATAAATGTGAATAAGAATGTCTTCGTTGAGAGTCTGGCAATGTAGGAAGGAAATGTTGACAATGTGTCTATCCTCACATTAGCCAGATTCTATACATTGTAGAAAGTGAATCTGTAAGATTTCACGAATTTCACGAAATTACGGATATGCGGAGAATTGCTTAGAATCGGGAAATCAGAGCGTGTCGAGGGTTGCAATTTTGAGTCTTGACACATGGAAGGAATTTGTCTCTCCATGTGAAAACGGTGTTGCACGTGCTGCAAGCAGACGACAAGCAGACGACGGAGGTTGGACAAAGCTCAACAAAACCAGAGGACGAGAGAGGTTTTGGATCAAGTCCTGGAAGTCCATAGAGGAGTCCTTAGGGTGCAGTTGATCGAGTTTATGATCAAGTCTTAGTGATCAGTCTTTGGTTCGAGTTCTTGGAGAACCAAGCTTTAGTCGAGACTCAGCCAGATGACAGGAGAAGGAAATACTTCATATACCAAATCATTCTAACAACGTAGAACATCACGCCGAGAGTAGCAACTGAGAGGAGCCATACCTCAATGCTCGTTCTCGTCTTTCAACAGTAAGGAGATTCAGCATAAAGGAGCCGAGTTCAACGCCAGAGCAACGTGGGAACTACACCAGATTATCCAGGTATGTGTTGCACCGTCTCAGGGCTCAAAGGCTCAATACTTGACCGTTTCTATACCCGTCTGGCAAATTATTCTTAATATCCGTCATTACTAGCGTTCTGAAATCTTACAGTAAACTCTTAAGTCAAAGAAATACAGTGATATTAAATTAATGAAGTGGACGTATCTTTATTTGATTTATCCCCAATGAGAAACCTCTCGCAAAAGAATATCAAAGTTTAACCCACTCATTCTAGATGGTGAGTGGAAGGCATCCAGTTGCACTCAACTTTGCATCTCCAATTAGGCACTGAGTGGCTGGGTTGTCAATATATATATATATATATATATATATATATTTGTATATGTACCTCTATCAAATTTTCAGAAGAATTCATCATTGTACTCATGTCCTATGAAAGATAAGAGACACCTTTACCGTTTTAATGTCCATCAAAGAAGATAAATTATGTAAATAACTGACCATGTGTCTAACACATTGTAACACTATTATTTGGGATTTTTAAAACTATAGAACAGAATAACAAGGGTTATACAAATTGATAGAGATATAGTGTAATCCTAGGGAACATTAATCACTTTTTGGGAATTGTAATATATAAAAGGAGGGCCCATGTATCCCTCCCAAATTTTAAAGGGGTACATCAATGTACCCATACTCATTTCAGAACGATATATTCTAAAATGACAAATAGTAGTACATATTCTGCTGATATTATACCAAAATATTCGTTTTGGAAATTTTCAAAATTTGATAGGAAGGACACCTCCTATAATTTGGATGTGGTAAATGACACCTTTTCCAGAATTTCCAGGGAATATTCACATATATATCCCAAGATTAGTGACACTGGACGAGAAACCATGGACTCTGAGCCAGTGATTAAGACTAATAAGATTTTCTGCAACTGTTGACAACATTAGAAGGATATTTATTGAATCAAGAGATTTTTGTGAGGCAAAGGGCGATTACAAATTTCTTCTCTTCCTTTAAATATGTGAATTACGACTATTCTTTGATTTCTTTGAAAAATGTTTTTTTCATTTAAGAAAAAAATAATCGCAATTATATAATAATATCTTTCAGATCATTATTCGATTTTTGTAATCATAGTAGTACATTTCCAGGATAGTGGGCCATTATACGAGGGTGGTTCAATAATCACTGTCCCTGACCTATAAGTAGTATTATTTTTCCAAAAAGTCTCCTTTCATAATAATGCATTTCTTCCACCTATGCTGTAAAGCCACTGTGCCAGCTTCAAAGAAAGTATCTAGCTGAGCCATGAGCCATTCCTCCACAGCTTCAATAACAGTTGCATTTGAGTGAAACTTCTTCCCCTTGATGTGCTCCTTCAACTTTGGGAACAAACGAAAGTCACTACAGGCGAGGTCGAGTGAGTATGGAGGATAATTGCAATTTTGGATACTATATGTTATGTTTCTTTACATATTATGTTTCTTTTATGCATAGTCATTTAATACATAATCTGGATCAAAGTTATTTATTCCGTTTTCAGACACTCGTAATTTGGACAGGACGCCGTTTATTTATCATCTTTCACTATTAGCCTAAAAGATATAACTGTGATATGTTAAATACTTCTTTTAATTTAAACTCTTCTTCCGAGAGTTTATTCTGTACTGAGACAAATTGATCAATCATACATGCGTGTCTCTCTTTCTTTCGAATTTTAAGTGTTCTAACTTCAACGATTTATTATTGTTTTGATTGTTGAAATCTTGTACTTGATTGTTGTTCATTTCCCTCATTCAACGTTCGATAATATATTTAAAGAAATACTCCCGTTCCCTTAAGTCACACTTGCACCGCCATTGCATTATATCTCAATGTACACTAATTGAATCTATGACTAAAAATAATGGACATTCTATTCTACCTGACTTCGATCCCACGTCTTGTTCTTGAGTTATGGCTGCTTCTTATAATTTTCGACAAATTTTCAGGTGATCAATCTGCCGAAAGGAGGCATTTTTACATCCAGGTTGGTGTATACTTTTCGTTTTATCTTGGTATCAAGGATTATCTCCCGATATTTGTTATATTAATTAAGTTACACCCTGTATGTATTTGGGCGTCATTTTATGTATTAAACCACCAAATTTGTTTAATAACGTAAATAGCTAAACTGTGAAAATGTCTTTACTAGAGAAACAATTTTAGTTCTTGTAATATTTTTTTTTGGTGAGAAATATGAAGCTAAATACATACCAATACATCATTATATCTCTATTTTATTAGTCAATAGGCACTGGACTCTACTCTAACACATACAGGAACAATCAAATTTGTAAATAAAGAGCTTTAAAAACTTTAATTATTTAAGCTGCCTCTATCTATTGCACTTAGCCTTTGAAAGATTTTTGGCAATAAATGAATAGTAGTACGAAAATATTATCTTCTCAAATAGACCTACATGGTATTGCTTTGCTGGTTTTATAGGCTCTACATAGTTTTTGGAAAGTGATTGACTTTTTACGTGTTCTCTGCCTATAGCAACTGTGTATAATACAAAACTGGTATACAGAAGAATTTAATATATATATATATATATATATATATATATATATATATATATATATATATATATATATATATATATATATGTGATATTTGGCAGGCTGCCTTTTATAAGGGCTCACTGTAGGGTGCAGGTTCTTTACCATAAGCCACTATATGAGTTTACTATACAAAACTGGTATACAGAAGAAATAAAACCATTAATCTATACTGTGATGTTTCGAAGGGCGCTCTTTGCACAGAGTGCACTGTATCCTTCACGGGTTCTTAATCAACAGTAACACTAGGTATTTATTGCACAAGACTATGCTACACTGAAGAATATATAAAACCGCTTATCTTTGATGTGGTTTCGCATAAGGGCGCCTTACGTAAAGGGAGCACTGCACTCTTCACGCGTTCTTTACCAACAGAGTATTAATTGTGCTACAGAACTCTGCCACACAAAACAATAAATAAAACCGTTTATCTTTGAAGTGTTTGCGCAAAGACGCCTTATGTAAAGAGCGCACTGTACCTTTCACGGGTTCTTTACCAATAACAACTATAAGAATTTATTATTTAAAAAAAAAACTCCTATCTTTATTTATAATGTCATGTTACAGAGGGTGCATCGGGACATGTCCCGGTGGACCAGCACGGGCTACATACCACGTAATCTAAAATTTGAATTTCCCGCGAGGGCGGGGCCTAAAGTCACGTGACCTCTATCAGTCAATCAGAATCGGAAAAAACTTGCTGACTGGGATCGCGATACTGGGGCCAATACTACTAAAACAAATAATATCAAATTCGTATTACAGCGTTTCATAACCCGTTGCTTGAAAGATTTTCAAGGTGATATTTTTTATTATTCAAAAAAAGTAGATTTTTTTAAAGTTTCAATAAATGCCCACTACTTATTACTTTGTACAATTAACTTAATCATTTCTTACATTTTTCGGCAATTTTAGTTAAGTTTTTAGTAGCATTTTTGCACGTATTAGAAACCAATGGATTTCGTCTGATAAAAGTTTTAAATTAACTTAGCTGATGCGTACTCAGTACATACTCTACCCGTACAACTATTTATATTTAGATGAAAATCTGTTTCTTTCCTATTTGCGTTATTAAAATTGTGTGAATTCATCTAGAGCTAAACGATGCCTAATAGTGCAAGAAAATCTCATGTTAATACCGCATTAATTTTAGGTTTCCTTGTGGAATCCTAATTCCAGAGAACTCTTATTCCCACTTGCTTTTTAAAACTCCGAACACTCAGTTCAAGGAGATAGTCATGCGCTTAACGTTTCAGTTCTTATCGGAATGTGTTGAGAAACCACGTTATCTCATTTTCACTGCTAATTTGTACCTATTAGGTGATTTTTGTACCTGTTTTGTTTATTAATTTGCAAATTTAATAGCAGTTTGTGGTATTCAAAATAAGTTTTAAACACCATATTTTCCAAGTTTCATTAGTGTTTTGTTAATATTTATGTTAAAATCAAATATATTTACTGTCAAAACTAATTTTGACAATTATTGTTCCTGGTACTCAGCCACTCATTAATAATGTTTCTTCTATTTTAAAGTGAAAAAATCTGGGACCACATACGGAGTCATAGAATGAATGAAGTTCTTATTCCTGTGCATTCTGTATCAATGATTAATCTACAATATATATTACACTATTGTTTCTTTTAAGCTTGCGAGTATAGTTTAGAAACGTTCACCGATACTAGAAAACTCACTAGTACATGTGAAACGGAACGGAAGACTACGTGTCAAGTCAATGTGGTATATCTATAGCAAGCTTCACTTTAAGTCGTGGACGTCAAAGGACGCAACACGAATGACACATGATCTAAGAGAGGTGCTTAATCGTTAAAGTGTAGCTAATATGTCTTGCTTCTATAAGAGTGATGTATGTGTGAGGGCGACGGATAAGCAAAAACTTAACTTTGAAATAATAGTAGGCTAGCAGACCTCTTATCACCAAACCACCAGAGGATTAGTCTAGTACCCGGGACTCGAAGGAATTGCGTGAAGCCTCTGAGACAATGTTTTCTGGAGGCAGGAGCAGAGTTACTGATAGGACTTCTGTCCGTGTTCACTGACTGAGAGTATTGTTTTGTGCTTCAGCCTGCGTTAGATGCTGAAAGAATATGTTTTTAACATTTTTGTGCTGTGCTCTATTTTACAGGGTAAAATTTTCGATATTGATTCCAGACGAATTATTATGGTATGTAGACCAAAAATTCCACTTTGGCTATTCTACATTCAGCGCAATGTTAGGTACAGTATGAGTAACAAACCAGTTTGAAGGAATATTTCTCAAATATTGAAGTAACACTCTGGCATGCCTTCACAATATTGAAGCTACTATTTCCGCCGGCTACTGATAGGTGCTACATTGGAAAACATATTAGTTTGATTGTAGAAAACTATATTACCATATTGGATAGAAAAAACAATTTGATGTAGCCCTAAAGTGTTTTTGGGAAGGATAGTTCCTTTTTCTTTCTGAGATTCCTCACTTGTCATTAACCCCCAGTAAACCTCTCTGCATTTATATTTTAAAATCCTGATATTTCATTACGTTTCATTTCTTCGTGACCACAGTTTTGTTTCACATAGAGCATGTTTTATTTATATTCTTATTTTATAGCTAGTTAATGCAAAATTATATCCGTATCAAAATCCGTATTTCTTTAAGCAATCTCAGTAAATGCTAGAACTTTTGTTTACCAAAACTTTTGGTTTGGCTTGTAGTAGACTTTTAAAGTCTGTTAATAAATTGTCGAACCATTAAGTGCGTTTTCTTACTTTTAGTGGCTATCTGTAAATATCACTTACTTTCCCGTTGTTATAATGATTACGTTGCAATTTAGTATCATCACATTACCTCAACGTCAAACTTACTAGATAATGCCAATTACATCACAACATAGACTATATCAGTATAACATATAATAAAATCTATTAGAAGCAATTTTTTAGCATTATATTATTTTGCTACACAAAATCATAGTTCCGTGGTCGATGAGGGCACTGGGTTGACTATGTTACCCAGTGTCGTAATGAGCGAATGTAATATGAATCATATCGCTTAGTAAGCTAAATCGATTGAGCTAGCTCTACATATTTTCGGTAAGATAACCTGAAATTATCAAACTACGAAACGCAAACTTTAACTGCAAACCAGAATCTCAAAGCATTCGAATAAATTGAGGGAAACAATCGATTCATCTATTTATTGCCGAAATTATAGAAATTCCTAGATATGTCTGAGGTCGATAATACATTCTACCTAATTTTTTTTGGAGGTGGTAGTTCAGAAAGCATAACCGAAGACGACAGAATGTGTTACTCTAGCCGTGAACTAGTTGAATTAATAGGTAACACATTCGGCTATTTAAAGCTGAAATTATCTTCTTAGTTTATGATCTGACAACACATCACAAAAAGACTAAATTATTGATGACCACACCTATATACACAGACTATAAATAAATTGGACTAGGATTTGCTAACTAACCTATATCTTCGTTCCAACTAGAATTAAATAACATGAATTGCTTACAAAGCGTCCATTAGATGGTGGTGAAAAGTAGCAAATTTTTCACATTGCAAGTATTTGTAGCTGTTCAGTAACATTTCCCAACAAACTCAAATATACTTAATAAACCATATCCTTTGATACGCGAATTTACAAAATAATTTGTAAACATGAGAAAATTTCCTCGTTTTCAGTATTTTGTTCAAATCTTCCTCATATAAGAGTTTACAGTCAATTATATGCATCTGTGTGTATGATTAAAGTTTTATTGTGTTGACAATACAGAAAATTCTATTATTTTAATTTTTGCAGTGGCTGTTCAAGGAGTCCGTTTAAGATTCCCAAGCAGCCATGGAAACAGAGCATTATGATAATTGCAACTGATCAAGACATTCATTTGAGTGTTTAACTGAGTTGCAGATAGTCATAAACAAAGGGATTTTATTATTCAGACAAGCTTGTGAGTTCAATGCTCTGGAAATGTAATTTAAAACCTACTACGTTCATAATCTCATTGTACCTTCGTGGCTAAGCGGTTAGCGTACGCGCGTTTGGCGTGGGAGACCCGGGTTCGATTCCCGGCGGGAGCTCATGTGGTTCGGATTCCACGTTCATCAGTAGGTCCACGTCTCATATAGCCTCGCTGCTGAACGGGACGTTAAACTAAAAATCAACTCAACTCAATAATCTCATTGTAAGAGGATATTAGTTATGTAAACAAGTATCCGTCAAAATCCTCACGAAAATATAAGAAACTTGAATTTAATATTATAAGTCGAGTACCTATTGACCACATATGCACAAGTTAAGCTTAGAAATATATTGCAATAAGAGTTGCAATATTGCAATATGTTGTCAATAAGAGCGTTAGAACGCATATGAAAAATTAATTATACTTACCATTTCTTCCATATTAGTTTTCATCTTTTAATATACACAATACCTTGAAACAAGGATTTATAGAGTTGCGAGCACTACGTTATATATAAACCTGCAGTCAGCAACAGATTTTTGTGAAATTACTTTCGTAGGGAGCAAAATTAGAGCTTCTTCAATCATTCTATCAAAGTGAAAGTTTTTCTTATTATCTATAATTGAAGATAAAGTTTAATATTCCTCGTAGTTTAACCGTGGGGCGAGTAAATCTAAGATATAGAAACAGGTATAGGTATTTGATGAAAGAAAGTGAGTGGAAATGAAAGATAAATAAATAAATAAGGAAATTCACAAAAATAAAAGCAATATTAAAAATTTAAGTATTTTCTAATTGAAACAAGTGCTCATGTCTCTGTAATTCAGAACAGTCCAAGAATACAATACCGTTGTATTTACACTTACGTTTGTCAAAATTGCAATACCAACAAGGACTGACATGAACAACTACAAACCCATACATTAAAGGCAGCAAATAATGATGTATGAGCACGTTAGCGCCCTTGTAGAGTGGCGCTTGTGTGGTGTGATCTTACAAGATAGAAGTTTAAACGATTTCTAGGTAGTTAGTATGGTCAACAGAGGTGAAACATCTAGTAACCTACACTATGAATCGTCGAAGTCAATACGAACAATACGCAATCCAAGGCAAAATGGTTAATCGTTCCAGTTTAGTAGCTTATACTTCTTGTTACAAAAAGAGTGATGAATGCGGGGAAACGATGAATAAACAGGAACTTCAGGCTAGATAAATAGTAGGTTAGCAGAACTCTGCTTGTGAAAGCATTGGGGATTAGAAAAATCAAGACTCGTGGGCCCAACATCAGCCTTTGGAGCCACACCGATGTGAATAACTATTTCGTAAATATTGAGCTAACACTCTGGAGATAGAAGAATGCCTTCATGTGAGTGCATGCTTTTAATATTAAAACCATGGGTAAAGTGAAGGGGAGCCTCCATTTCCAGGAAATATCTGTGGAGGCTTTCTAAAAAGAATTACAATTGGCAAAGATAAGCACGGTGGACGGGTTGACGTCATGCGTCCCCCTACCTTTTCAGATTCACGTTATCCCCGATTAAAACCAGTAATTCCACCAGCCACTAATAGCCCTTATACAGGTACATCGCAAACTTAATACGATTTTAGCAATTCACATTGACAGCGCTATCCAGACTATAGATTTGATTTCATGTGTGCCTATTTCAGTCAATGTCCACAAGAATTTTTGTTACATTTATAGCATATTCTGGTTATATTATTCTTGTTATAGCTAATACGATATTATTTCCGTATCAAACTTTGTATTGCCTTAAGAAGCCTCATTACATGCTATAACTTTGATTTACCAAAACCTTTGATAAGGCATTAATTAGGTTCGGAAAGTGTTAATAAATTGTCAAGTCACTCAATGCTTTTTCTTACTTTCAATGATTATCTGTAAATCCGACTTACTTTTATTACTTAAATTCGACTAATAATTACAACATAACAGATAGAATAATAACAATCTAGCATACAACAAAACACATTGGAAGCAAATTACTAGCTTTTTTGCTAAAATGATGGTAGTTCTGAGATCGGATAGAACAAATAATCTTTGGTGTTCACACAGCGTTGTAATGAGATAATATGAGTCAATTCGCTTCGTCAGCTGTATCTATTGAAGTAGGTATATTGTCTATAGAATGAACTGAAACGCTCAAACAACAGAATGTAATCTCTAACAGTGGAAGTGAATTCCAAGATATCTACAAATGTAGGAAACCTATCGTAAATCGATTCATGCATCCATTAACTAACTAAATCTATGGCCTATGGACCCGGAGGCTCAATGCCATGTTCACAAACTAGAGATGCAAGGGCTCGGAAAAAACCGGCTTTTTTGAAAAAACTCGGATTTTTCTGCTTCGCTTTTTTGCTTGGGAAATTCTGGGCTTTTTTCAAAATTCTGCTTTAAATTGATAAAGCAGATTTTGTTTCGCTTCTCTATAACACAAAAAGTCATTTAATTAGTGGTTGATGCCGATAATAATATAAAACCTCGAAAATAAACCATAAATTTCGAAAAAATATTTCAAACAATTTTGCTTCTCAACATATTTACATTATGAATTCCAAAGGATTAACCAATGGATATAATAAGATTTTTTAACCTCCTATATACAAAAGTAAGCAGGGTTGGGAAGAACCATGGTTGTTTTTGAAAATGGCAAAAACACGTATTTTGGGGAAGAGTAAACTAGACTTTTGGCTTAAACCAGTTTTTTTTTTTTTTTTTTTTGGTTTAGATATTTTGCTTTATGTATTTATATTACATATTGACAGAAATAAGTTTGTTTCGCCTTGGTGGTATTATGCAACAACGGGGTTATCCTGGTAGAGGTCCCATAAGCTTAAAGAAGTCCGGTCAGTAAATTTCTTAAATTGGGAAACTCCCGCCCTAGCCATCGGGAATATCTCGCCATTACTATAAATGTAAAACAATAACGGAAAAATCCTGTTATTGCTTTGGATGTAAAATTTAAAGGTCAACGTATCATAATCAGTACGCTAAAACTGAGATATTATATTACAAATTTAGTACGTACATATCATTGAAAGTCCAATCCAAACTAATGTTGGAAGCTACGTAGGTAACCGATAAATTATGTCAACTTCTATCAATATATTTAAGCAACCTTGGCTTCTTTATAAAACAATAGGCATTCAGACATGCAGAAATATACAATTTGATTTCGTTTCGTATGTTCAGGCTTAACATCCTTACCTAATACTGAGGTTATCAAGGAGAAGATTCGCTTAAAGTTACATCCGAACCGCTACTTTGTTTACGCATGAAAGAAGGGTTGTAGTTCAACCGAGAATTGAACATGGGACACCTTGATTAAAAGGTGAAAAGGAAATAAAACTAATGCAGATTGTTTGATGTGTGGAAACGTCACCATGAAGTTCACACGATCCACATTTTTCGTTCTTTTTATTTTCTTTTGGTTAAACCAGTTGTTTATTTTAAAAAAAGGAAAAGAAAAAGAACAGCTGGTGTAAGCCAGTCAACCCTAAAAGTAAATACTTCTTTTAAAAAATACACAAATAACTAGCAAAATTCTATGTAGTATTTTTACTTCAAAATATTCCATACCCTCTTTTGGAACAAAATAAAATTAAAACACAAGAAAAATACTTAGATTTATATGATGCACTTAAAGGCTGCACATCTAGAGCTTTTGGTTCTGTATATTCTTGAAATTCTATAATTTTATATAACCACCATCACGGTTTACTCAGTCATCAAGTTTTCTGAATTTTTAACAAAAGGGATTCAACATATGAAGGGTGTGAGGCAAGAACATGGTAACCCAAAATTTTACTATTTTAAGAAATTAGAGATTTTCTGTTGCACAATCCATTTTGAAAGTCGGAAAGCTGATTTTTCACATAAGACTCTACATGAAGGACTAAACGAAGCGGTATGCTTTGCTGTCTATCTGCTGCATAACTCAGCAATTGAAAATTTGTTGGTTACTATGTTCTTGGCTCACACCCTTCATATCATTACGGAATTCTCCCCACCACACCACTACCAAAAAAAAGAACTACGGAATATATTTAAGTTAAGATAAATACAACTGCATAACAAGCGGAGTGAGTGGAGTGGGTGGAGTGAGTGGAGCTTTTACGCTTCTATCGGGAAGTCCGGGATTCAACCCAGCACTCGACTATTCTGACAAAGCTTTTCTTCATTCCATCTGTGAAGTAGAAATAGTGCGTGTATTGTAAGTTGGTCGACTTCCTTTCTAATTATTTTTAAATCGTTATTATTACTAATTACCAGCAGTGACGCAGGGCCGCGGTGGCTCAGTGGTAGAGCGTTCACCTCTGGTGCTTGGGGTCCCGGGTTCGATCCCAGTCCCCGCCAAGTGAACTTTGTGGTGGACAAATACCGCGTGCGTGGGTTTTCTCGGGGTTCTCCCGTTTCCTCCCACTTTCTTCATTCCACCATTTCATTCATTACTCATCTCACCGTCTCCTTTAGCCTAACCGGCATAACCGTGGGACGTAAAACTCAAAGTTTTCATTTCATTTTTACCAGCAGTGACGGTTTTGCGAAGGTTAGAGGGGCGGTCTTTCAGACTGAAGCCTGTTCCCCAAAATTACGGAATGTCTAAAACAATGGAAATATCTATTAGTTATGCCTTTACTCATAAACTTTAATCTTCCGTCAAATAAAAATTACGAATGTTTAGAAAAACTAAACATTAGTCAGAAAAACACCTCCTAAAATACTCTTCTAAATCTGCCACAGATTCTCAGTATAAAATGATCTTCAAGGTTGTATTCGGAAGATGATCGCTAAATATATCAACGAAACGAAATATCATGTCTGTACTCATAAACTTCAATCTCCTCCCAAATAAAATTATTACATTTTAGAAAACGAAACAATCAGAGAAACCCCTCCCAAAATACTTTTCTCAATCCGCTACTGATTATTTGTATAAATTAGTATTCAAGATTGTATCCGGAAAATTATTGCTAAATCGTTGCACAGCTACAGTATAACAGAAATGTGGAAGTACGGTTAGACGGATGTATTGAAAAACGTACGCTTTGACGGATATATAGAAAAACATAAGTTTAACTTTTGCGCTAGAAGTTAGAGTACTAAGCTCTCAGAAATGAAACACAGATGACAAACTATAATGATCTAGAAAAGAAAAACTATCGATAACTCAAAAGTTAAATAACCTCTAAAATTACCCTCAAATACTACATTCTTCATGTTAGTTTTAATTCGTAAAACATGTGCTCCATCTATGTTCATGGTGAATTTCAGAACGAAATATGGCATTTAGGTCATGGAATTCTTATCTAACTATAGAATATACTATAAAAAGCTATTTAGATAGAAAAATCATGAAAATGAAAAAAGGCAAAATTTCCAAAATTCTCGTTTTTTCCCAAAAAAGCCGACTTTTTTGAATCGATGTTTTTTCACACAAAAATCGATGTTTTCTCACGTAAAAGTATCACAAACACTTTCCATTGACTTTTAACCTTATCATGATCGATCCAGTTTCTATTTTGTATTCCTACTTCTGCGAGATCCATTTTAATAACTTTCTCCAATCTGCGCCTAGGTTTTCCTAATGGTTGTTTGCAATGGGGCTTCCAGCGAAACCTGAAACTGTTCATATATTCCTCAATTCTGGATACATGGCCTGCCCACCTGAGCCTCCTAAATTTGATTACCCCAACAATGTTTGAGAAACGATATAAATTATATTGTTCATTATGAAGTTCCCACCATTTCCCATTCCCGTTGTTCTTGAGACCGAATATAGGTCGCATCACGGAATGTCCAGTTCTTCCGTGAAAGGGGTACGCGAATTGCCGAACGGCATGTATCAGATATGAAAGAGAGTGTGAAACTATGTCCATATGCAAAAGTTATAGCGGCTAAATATAATATGGAGAAGCATGAGTGCTGAAAGAAAAATGGCTGACCTGAGAGCTCAACATCACAGAAAACTAAGATTCGCTCGTTCCGTGTGTGAATTGCCAAAAAAATAAAGATCAAAGGCTTAGTAGTAGATGCATTATAAGATTTGATATATGTTGAGGAATATTAACATCATGGTAGCCATATTGCAAGTGGCCATCTTGGATTTACCATTTAAAAGAGAAAGGGTGCCATCGTCATATCAAACAACAGCGAATTTTTAACTGAAATTCATTGGTGTTAACCATTCCGTAGTAACTCTATTCTGAATTCTGAAGTATCATGCAAGAAGGACAGATAGGACCTTTGTGAAAGTCTCACTAGTATGACGCAAACGGTTGAGCTTGTAGAACTCTGGTTTACATACAGACAAATGGAAAAATGCAGTTACATACACAATAGTTGCGAATAAGGGAAAGATGGTCATTGACGATAAAGTCAGAAGGGACCAAAGGTGAGTCCATGTCACCTATTGTGTATACTTGTTGCAGACAGTGAGCCACTATTGAGAAAGTGCTAGAAAGTGACAAGATACATTCTAATTCATCATTTGGAGAAATTATTTTTCTCGTGCGCATGAGTAAAAATTCCCAGGTAGTTGTGTAAGTATTAGTGAGAGACTTTGGGACGTGCGACAATAATCCCTGTGCAGAAGATCAGAACTGTTTCGAAAGCATAAGGAGGTTATTAACGAATAATGCTACAGATGACGAATATCAAAAGTTAGAAATACTTGATAGAGCGTCAGATGAGGATGAATGAGATAATGACCGGTAGGAGAGTAGTAACAGCATTCCTCGGGAAGAACTGGTGTAACGGAAGCGTGAAGGCATACTCAAAGAGATAATAACTTCGATTAGAATAGTAGTTCGTCCATCCCCAACTAATAAGGAGCCCACAAAAATACAAATCACAGTTAGAAAATACATATTACTACTGGATTGAGACAAAAAAGGAGGTCAGGTAAAAGAAAAAAAGCGTCATCTGTATATTCACGCTTTGCAAGGGAGTTTAAAGGCCCTTCGTAATTTTGAATGAAACCGAAACAAAGTGCCTGTGAGAAAAGTAAACCTTGAGGTATCACGACGTTTAAAGAAAAACCCTGGCCATTAATGGAATAGTTCATGATCGGACAATTAGAATGTAGGCGTTGCATATAAAAGAAAACGATATGGATCCAACGGGTTCTCTAAAGTTCAATGCATATTCATCTTGGGTAAATAAATAGTTAAAGAGCATAAAAAATTACTTATTCCGTGTCCAAAATAACCAAAGATGGCCAAGGGTTACATCAAGTTGCTGAACCAAAGTCAAGAATTATAAATAAAATCCTCAATTTAAGCCAAGCTTTTAACACAGATCAAATTAGAATCGACAAAGAAATGCATTCAGGCACGACACTGGCAAATAAAGGTGTAAATAGAATGTATTGTAACATAGGATCAACGACAGCAGTTACGCGCTCTTATATGATAATTCCCATTATATTGATGAATGTGATATTCTTATGTCTATTATTTCTTATATCCGCTGAATCTACTGGTAAATTCCGAGCAAAAATGCCTGACGTTGCTTTGAATATCAATGCACTTGCTAGAAAAAGCAAAATATTGCAAGTATGGCTTGAAGTTTAATCTTCTGGAAGTATTTTGGCCACATATGCACGAGAATCGCATCTTACGGCTGGTTAGTTCTTGATTTTGTACAAATATAGTAAACAGATATTTTCCACTGTTCAGGATAATGTTGAGTTGGCAAAGCTAATACCCCCTAAAGGCACTGGACGTGTTAAACCTCTAGGCTTTGGATTCTTTCGCACGTACAAATAGTAAATGAGGTTTATCACGATACTGCATTACATATTCATGAGTTTCACATATGGCATCATGACAAATTCATCCGTCTCCAAGCGTTTATGAGCTTCCAGTGCTCCTCGGTTCACCAATTTCATTTATCATGCCTTAAACATTTCTGAATATCTTTAAGAGCACCAGGGAAATTTCCAGATTCCAATGTCCTATTTTTTCCATTATGAAACATCATCGGATTGTCAGCAGCTTCAGTGTTATAATCCCTGTTTCATCAAGTGTAGACACGGTGTGAGCTCTTGTGCTTTCATCACACTCTCAGAGATACTACTCATATCAATTGCTCTTCACAGATTGGTATGTATCTTTATCAGTATACTAGTTTGTCTCCTGACCTATGATATTTTCTTTGAAAAGAACCACGTCATAAAGTACCTGTAAACCCCAGTTCTCTTTTATTTCGCCGCTCAATTGTGCTTATATGCTTGAGGTGATCACCTTGTGTCACCGCATTTAGATTTGAAAATTCCACTATGATAATTCACAATATCGCTTTCACAATTTTATGTTTAGAACGAAACTCGTAAGTCATTAGTTTGTAGTACACCTTTGATTAAAAATGTCTGTGTCTATTTTGTAGGAGGTTGGGAAATTTGTTTTATTAAACATAATTTCCATTCCTAAAATGTAACATTAGTCTATAATCATCTTAAGATTCGAGTTTGTTTATAAGAAAAATATAACAGAAGTACACTGTAGAAAATCGGGTGGATAACTGTCCGTTGGAACATTTCGAAAGGGTTTCAAAAGAAATCGCCAGGAAACAGCTCCTGTGCGATTAGGAGCGAATGAGAATTTAAGAAAATTCAGGAAGAATATTTTAGAGTATTCGAAACATTTTCTGTACAGCGTTAAAGTTAGGAATAACAACAGTTATAACTGAAAGTAAATTTGCATTTGTAACACATGTATTGGAGGAGTTGGCATTTTCTGCATCAACATACTAAGGTAAACAAAAACATTTGTTTTAGAAATTCAAGACCAATTTCCCATCAGTGAAATATAGTGATTTTAGTGGTCTCTCGGAATTTTAATGTGTTTTGAGTCCTGTGGTCTTCACTTTGTTCACCGTGGTTTTAAGACTATCATAGGAAACTGTATGGGATTTGATTTATTTTGCTAGAGTGTTGCATAACTTATTCGAAATGGTACCAGCAAGGTGTGCTCAGTATTCTGAAATAAGAGAATTGTCATTATTTCGTCTTCCAGTTTGCCACATTCGGTGGGTAGAAAATGCTGAGGTAGCAAAGCGAAGACATGGAATATATCCGGATGTGAGAAAGTATGTTGAGACTGTTAAGGGAACAACAACCCAAATGCAAGTTTCAATACAAATTTAAACCACAAGTTGCTCCTTGCAAAAGTAGAGTTTTTTCAATCATTTGCTGAGAACTGCGAGCTCTTCCTAAATGAATGTCAGGCAGACGTTACTATGAGTTCATTTTTACACTGTAGTTTCACTCAGTTATTAAAAATATTCGTGTAACCCTTCAACAAAAAAGAAAAGATGGACAAGCAAGTATTTTAATGAAATTGATGTTGTGAAGCAAAATGAAAACATCTATGATAATTTAGTACGTAGCAAGGAAATTGACCTTGGGTATACAACTAGATCAGCACAGAGGAATTGTACAGAGGTTAGTGAAAAGAATTTTTTTGTAAACAATTTCGTGAATACTATCAACATTTTGTTTCAAAGCTGCAACAGAGGTCCCCCTAAAGTATACCCTTAAAAGAGTACTGACATTTCTTAATCCCTTAACCGTTGCTCATTCACAGGAAGAAGCTGTTGAATAAATGAGAGTAAAGCTTGAATTTTTTGTGCAGAGTAAACATTGTCTCAGCAGAGATGCAGAAATGACAGAGAATAAACGTTTGTAGTAACCAGATGCATGTTTCAGAGAAAATGAAGTCTTACAAAAGAAGCGAACGCAGTTTAGATGACTTTTTGATGTTTTATCTCGAAATGATGTGTATCTCTGGAAGATACTGAAGATGTGCCTAATTCTTTCCTATGGTAATGTAACCTTAGAAAGGTGTTTTTAGTAAACAAGAAAAAACCTAGAAAATGTGTTAGAGGGTTATTTAGTGGCGCAGTGTCTAACGTGTGGTACTGCCAATGTAACTGGTAGCGTGCAGGCCCTGCCTATCCTAGGACAGATTATACTATCAATGAGAATACGCGTGATTCAAGGAAACCGAAGACCACCACTGGAACGCGATGTCAGAAAAAACATCGCAGGTTCGCTGAAAAAATACCATAACAGAGACTAAGAGAATTAGAAGAAAAGTACAGAAAGTGGTAAATCAGTTGTCAGAACAAGTCGATACCGCAGAAGAGGAGATGAACAAGTTGTGTGATTAGATTACTTCATTGCTTACGTCAATACAGAGAAACATTTTGATCAGAAAAATTTTTAATATTTTCTCATTACATTTTTAACTTTCGTAATTTTATGATCTTCCGATAGGTCGGGAACAGTCGGGAAATTGCTGAGAGAAATTTTCTGGTCACCCTGTTTTTATGTTTTAAGATGACGACAACTATCCACTACAATATTGCCAGTTCTTTGCTAGTCCAAATATTGATTGTACCGGTACCGTTTTTCCGAGATTTACATCTTGTGCGAACATGTTGCAGATGGTAAAGTGCATATAACCTTTTGCGAAGGACATTAGTAGAAACGTATTGGTATTTGTCGCTTTTTGTATGCAGTTATTTCTGGTTATTTGGCCTGTATCTTGGCAATGCACGAAATGGAAAATACGTTATTCCGTCGTTTGTCCAAATATCCCTTCACGACTTGCTTGCATGTTACTTATGAACTCACAATAGAGTTAGTATATAAAGGTTAACCCCAATGAATTCCTTGTAAAATTCGATATCCATTTGACATGCCTCATTATCCAACTTCTCTTTGACATTGCCAATTCAAGATGGCCACTTTGATTATGGCAGCCGCGATGATCATATTCCCCGACATATACAGCAGTTCTTATCATGCATCTACGACTAAACATCTTACTTTAATTTCTGTGGCCTTTCACGTGTCTAACGTGTGATTTCTTAACATCCTGTGTTGTTGAGTTCTACAGTTGGCCATATTTCTTCCGAGTCTCATGCTTCCCCATATTATCCTCAGCCGCTACAAATTGAATGTGTTCATAGTTTTACACCCTAGTTAATATCAGATCCATTTCATTCCTCAATTCGTGTACCCCATTCGGACCCTTCCCTATTCAGGATCTTGTTCTCGAGTGCATTCAACCTACGTTCTTGCCTCAGAGTTAGTGACCACTTTTCGCAGCGATCTAGAACAACAAACAGGATTATCATTATTTATATTCATGTATTCATGGCCCATATTAAATACGCTATAGCTCACACCTCCATCTACCATCTCTTAATTTTTATAGGATATATCAATTTATTGTTCTAGAAATTTCTTGTGTGGGTGCTTTTTGCATTACGGATCATAATACGTTTTTCTCTTCTTGAACAGATCAATGTATACCCAGATCAAAATAATAGCATATACCTCAGTTTTAAAACGAAATGGACAACAACAACCACGTCACTTTCAAATTGGGTAAGTAGAAATATATTGAAAACTACAATACTACTGTTAAGGGTTGTCGTTCCGAAAGTATATCCCAAGAAGACAGAATGTGTTTAATCTAGCAATACAGAAGTTTAATTAATAAATAACGTATTCTAGTATGGAAAGCTAAAATAATGTAATTCTTTTTCTATGAACTAACAACACATTATAGAAGAGGCTACTGTTGATTGGGCCTATATGACCATCCTATACATAACAATTGTAACTAGGGACATGTTGACTATACGTTCTTCCTTGCAACTGCAACTTAATAACTAACATAAATTATTTATAAATTGCACGTTAGATCGAAGAAGAAAATCAAATTTTTACGTTAAAAATATTTAAAACTGTTTGGTAAAATTTAAAATAATGCAGTGTAACTTAATAAGCCACATCTTTCTTTGAAATAGTAATTTTTGAAAATTCTGTGAGAAAGATAATCGTTTAGTTATTAGTTTACAATAACATACAAACCATCAATAGGTTTAGGATAAAATGAAGTATGTAGATTCTGTGAAATTTAGTAAAGCTAATCTCTAATTTGTCGTTAGAAATTTTGCTTTATTCATATTTTGTAGTTTATTGTCATAAGTAGCTGGACATATCTTCGTTAGCTTTCCATGCTTACCAGGGTGCAACCATCTGATCTAGTTGCTATAGCCCGTATCTTCGGTGGTATGACGTTCTCAGGTGGGAGAGCACCGAATGCACAACATTGATCCAAACTCGACTTTAAAATCTACATTTCATTCTATATAAACCCCCTTCTGGTAAACGTAAAGAAAGTAAAATAAATTACAGCTTCACCGATACAGAAATTAGTCAATAAATCTATTCAATTTTGTATCTTCATTTTAGGCAGTGAAAGGAATGTGGATGAAACTAAACATATTGTATCAAACTGAGGCATTACCACAGGATATAATGAACTCTAAGATAATAATAATGCCTAAATTAGATAATTATTTAAATATAATTAGATATAAACTAAACTATTAAATGAAAATATTTTAAGGACGAAATAACAAGCGGGGAACACTTGTCCCTATACGCGGGGAACAGAGAAACGTTTTTACCGGAGATAATTTCGAATTAATAAAAAGTAAGAAGAAAACTACTAAACACAGATATTGTTCATTGGTAAAATTGGTCAGTGACTCGCAAATATTATATAATTTGGAAGCTTCTTTTTATATGCACAATTCATAAATTCTGAGATATTATTTCCTTTCAATTTATTCAAAATGATGGAACAATCTTTCAAACCAATACATTTTTTTTGGATATGATGGTACCTAGAGCGTCAGTTCAGATTTAATTTTGAAGAAATGCAAATCTCCCAAATATTAATAGTATTTCATGTATTTTATTACTATGTAATTATACTACTAATTGACAGATAAATGCATAGCAATGTAAGGAGGGAGAAAACCCAAAATAACGCCCCTGAGTAACACTAGGTAACTCTCAGATCTATACAAAAACATGATTCACGCTTTGAAATATAGTGAGCCCCGTTATCGTGTATTAGACCTTCATACGACCAGTAGCCTGAGAAATACTGCACTAAGGCATAAAACGAATATGTTTGCACCGAAATGGCTGTATCAATTCAAGAAGTTCAGAAATCCGAGGATTTGCTGAACATTCTATATCAAAAATTAAAAAGCAATTGACTCTATAAATTCTTCTTCGTGTATAAAGTTAGCACATAACATTCTTAGAATGTAAAAGCAGTAGAGAAATAAGTGTGGGAGGTGGTAACAAACGGAATCATTATCTAATCTTATTATTACATGACAATTTTTGTTTTTAAATATGCGAGAAACTAAAGTTTACTGTTGGTGCTAGCGTAAGAGTTTATTAAAACGTTTGTGATAATTTAGTAATTTTCAATTATATTAAGCGAAACGTCGAGTGGACATCTTTTGAGCGTATCTATTATCCAATATTATTAAGTGTGTTACCATGCTAATATCAGCAAGCCTACATTGCTATAGATATTCCTCAGTATCAACAGATTCACACTGTCGCCAACCAGTGGCGTAACTACTGTACAATGGAGCGACTCGAGCAGTTGCCCCAAGGCGCAAGGGAGGAAAATAATACGGAAAACTGATTCTTATGCAAAGAACGTTTGAAAACATTACAAAAAGTACGCTATGAATATTAGCAGCTAATTGGTAGCAGCCTATACCGGGGGCGGATTCAGGAAGTTTTGAGGGGGCGCAAGAATAAAAAAAAAACTTGAGACGTTTATCGATATTTGGTTCGCTAACTATAAATGTGGACTGCAGTGCCTCATAACACGTATTTATCTCCGCCCTTCTGCCGGCGGCTTTGAGGAAAGCCATGTTGTTCTCATGAGAGAATACAGAATTAACATGAACTGGAAGCGCATACATTATTTGCAATGAGTAGAGAACGCACTCGGAATCGTCCTCTTGAGAGAAATTTTAAAAGCTTTTTTTCTACTTTTGAAATTTACCCGCCCTGCCCCCCTCTACCCGTGCCCCCTTTCTGGATCTCCACTGGGTGATACCCGGATAATCGTTACTGCAATGTTTGTCTACCTACCTGCGTAGTGAAAGTTTTGCATAGTGGGTCATTCTTATTTTCTATTAAATTGAATTAAATTCAGTAAACCAATTTAAATTTTCAGGTGTCATTTTGTGAGTGTTTCTCCTGAGAAGGAAGTCGTTTCAACTCTAACTTGTAACAACGAGAGAAATTGAGTATTTTTCATTTTATTATATATCAGAAATATCAACATTGTAAATTATATTTTTTTCTTAATTTTCTAAGAGAGAATCGAACCGCAGACCCCTAATTCACGCAATGAATGCTCAAGACACTGCCGTAACGCTGCTCTTTTGAGTAAGGGTCAAAAAACACTCGTGTATGTACCAAAAAGAAACGTTTACGATTCCAATATTTTATAACGATGAAACACTGTTTTTGGTCATGATAAAATACTATAGTCCAGAGAATTCAAATTGAAATAAAAAAGACCCAGAAACATACAAGAACATAAAGGGGAAAGATGCCTTAAGAGTAATTCAAATAAGTAACTCGAACCTCGTGCCTCACACCACTCTTTTTTCTGATTTACCGTACGTCTCTCGGTAACGTATCTCTATTATTTTCTGTTATTCTCGTTTTGCAGTTATTTCCAGTAACCTTGAACGACAGGGACATAAACACAGATACATCGAGGACATTAATTATTTCAAAGGCTCTCTCACCGGGAATCAAAATTGAGACCCCGCCTACTAAACTATCTAATATCTGGTGTGTCTGGTTCGTTCCAAAGGCGAGTAATCTTGAGACGCAGAACATCGTGCTCGAGGGTTCTCTCGGGTCACTCCCACTCTCTCATTCAACCAGTTCGTTCATCATAAATAACTTGCTTTAATCATAGTCTTCCTCAACCTAACAGGCATAATCGTGGAACATTGAACGTAAAGATTACATTTTCAAGTTGTTAACACAAACCAACCCGAACCGAAAATCAGTTGAATTTTATATTGTTCATTAACGTGTCTCACAAAAAAATATATGGAAAAAACATGAGGAATTGTAATTCTATTCAAAAGTGAAAGAACAGACTCATAGTATCTTAACCTAAAACAAAACTATTACATATCGTTGGAAACTTTCCCAAAATGTATGCGGATATTCTAAAAAGTTGCAATATAGTGTCTGTTTTCAATCAAACCTGAACGAAATTACGGCTCGTTTTCTGAAATAAACAACACATTATGTTTTATGCTTAAACCAAACCCAAACCAGTTAACCGACCAGAGATGGCATAGGTCAATGGAAACTTGACCTACGACCCACTGCTGTCTCACCACCCACCATGAATAACTGACCCACCAAACCACATCGTCATCAACTCTGACACACGAACTACGGCCTCTTCTCTACCGACTAAAGAGTTTACACTTGCAATGCAACCAGGTTATGACATTCTAACTAACCAGTGGTTGAATTTCTACGGTCAATTGCTCAAGCTCTGTTACAATAACGATGTATCTGACCTTTACGATATAAAATGATAAAGTATTTGTCATGGTAAAGTTATGATGAATTTCAATTAAATTACGATGCTCTAATTATTTTTTTGTTGAATTATCGATTCTCTTCACTGGAAAAACGGATGTAATTTTTGATTTTCCAATCAAAATGGAAAATAATATGAAATTTTAAAGTTTTAAGTCACAGGGTAAAGGAGACGGTTATTATGATAAATGAATGAATTCGTTGAATAACGAAAGTGGAAGGAAACGGGAGATAAGAGAGGAAACACTCGCACACGGTGTTTGTACACCACCAAGCTCACTCGGCGGAAGCAGGGTTTAACCCCGAGACCCCATGCACCAGAGGTGAACGCTCTACCACTGAGTCACCCCGGCCCCAAGTCCCAAATCAAGATAAGTAGACACACGTACAAAACTTATATTAAACATTTTGTGTCTATTCTTCTCACAACTTTATGGGTTGATTGCTCTGTGCTCTAAGCGCTTCATAAAATAAACAAGCTTCTGCAATTACAATTAACAAACTTCAGCTTGTTGATGGTTTCAATAGTGTGATGAGCCGTGTGCTGCCGTGCATTGTCATGCAACAACAAAACTTTCTTCGAAAACAAACCTGGCGTTACTTGCGAATTGCAGTCTTCAGGTATTTTTCCAACATTTCACTATAACTCACACTGTTGATCGTCTTTTCCTTTTAAATGAACTCTTACATTATGAGCCCCTGTGAGTCCCAAAACACTGTTAACATAACCTTTCTTGCGGATGATTCAGTCTTGAATTTTCTCTTCGTCGGAGATTCAGGGTGTTTCCACTGCATAGTCTGGTGCTTTGATTTTGACTCATAGTTATGAACCCATGTTTCATCGCCGGTGGCGATTCTGCTTTAAAGTGCATCAGTTTCGTTCTTGAAGCGAGTGAGTAAGCGTTGACAGACCCTAACACGAGTGAGCTTGTGTTGTACACTAAGCTTTCTTGGTACCCACCGTGCACAGACTATGAAAACCGAGCTCGCCGTGTATGATTTGATGGGCAGAGCTATGACTGGTGTTCAAAGCAGCTGCTACCTCATCGATAGTGACTCGCCTATTTGCCAGAATCATCTCTCGATCTTGCTGAATGTTGTCATATGTAGTGAAGGTTGATGACCGGCCTGCTCCTTCTTCATACGTTACGCTTGTTCGACCACTTTTAAACTTTTTGAGCCACAGAAATACAGTTTTACGTGATAGTGCACTTCTCCTATATTGAGTTGATAGTCTGCGAGGAACGTCTGACCCTTTGACAACCTCTGACCAGAGGAATCTAATTATTGCTCGTTGTTCCTCTTTCATACAAACTTCTAATGGAGCAGCCATGATATATCTGCCACAGAAGGAAGAAAAATGGAGGAATTGAGATCACACTTTCACAGCATTACCACAACAGTATAGCAATAAAATATACGAGCATAGAAGACAAAATGCGCAATGTAAGAAAAGGTATGACAAATGTGTGGAATGTTTTGACTCGCTCTTGTAATTAAACTGAAACATAATTTAACTATTTGCTGAGCAAAACAATATATTCACATTAAAACTATATACGTGTGACAGTTTCGCAAACTAACACCTTGCCTTCATTAGACAATCTCTGATGAAACCGAAGTGTTAGATCTTAGTTCTGTAGATCTTAGTTCTGTAATGTGTATATAGTGTTTTGCTCAGCAAATAGTTTGTTTCTGTTTTAATGTGTCTTAGCATTTTTTCTGAGGGTCTAGTCACTAATCCTCACTATATATATATTTTTAAAGATTGCTTTTCCCTATCCTCCAATGTCCATTCATTTTCTCTTTGTTTCCTATGTGCTTATTCTTCCCCAATGAAGCTTTACTACGGAACCTTACCATGCTTCAGGTTCTTATAACGCAAGCTGTGTTAGCATTTGTCAGTAGTGTCAGTATTCATCAAAATATCCCAAGGACTACCAATATTGCTGTACATAATAAGATGCAGGATCCCAACGTGTCCTGGAAAACCTTTAAGTAAAAGTGTGTCGTGCAAATGCCTTGGAAAAATAATTGGAAGCAGAAAATAGTGAAAATTCTGTATAGTATTTATAAACTGGAAATTTCCTGAAATTTGTATTGTGTAACAGTTGTTATAAGTGTATATAAAATTTGCAGAGCTATAATAAATGAAATATTGTTAGGCTACATTATTTATTTCACAAGAAAACACATTGATCAAATAATTTAATGTTTTAATTAGATTCAAATATTTCTTTACAGAGAAATAAGTTATCAGTCTTCTCTTTTCATTAGAAAGATATCAAAGAGAAATAAGTTATATTTTTGCGTGGATTAATTGAATTTACGTATTATTCAAAATTATGTATCAATAACCACATATAAAAAGTGTTAAATGCGATGATAATCCTACAAATAAGAGTTAACATTTTCTTTTTTCTTATTCTATATTATTTTTAAAAAAAATCTTGTTTCCAGTTGCCCATTGGGATGAAGTGTGGCCTTTTCTTAAGATACATTTATATTTTTTCTGTGGTTCAATGTATAATATTCTATTGCATAAACCAAACTGCCCTATTTTACAAACCAAACTGTCCTATATTTTTTCATTGTCATGCTGGAAGGCCTGTTGCTGGACGTCATATTCACACATTTGTTCGCCTCCAGCACCCTGAAGGCGCCCAATACATATACGGCAAGATAAAGAATGAGTCAGAAAAAACTTGGCCAGTAACTTTGACTAAAAAAGTAGGTAAAGAAATGAAAAGAAGAAAGGTCGTTTTAATAGTTTAGTTGACTATAAAGTAAAAAAAAAAAAATAAACACACAAAAGATATCATAAAGAACTAATTATGGAAAAATGCTCGTACATTACTTTTAATCCGCTTCATAAGAGTTCGCACATCTTCTTCTGTTATTTGATTGGCCGCTCAATCCACTTGCGACGAAAAGTTCTCAAGTCAGCCGCCTTCCCTTTTGATGTTTTCAATGTTCTTTTAATGTGGGCCCAATATTTTTCAATTGGCCTAAGTTCAGGGCAATTTGGCGGATTTGCCTCTCTTCGAACTGCGACGATACTCTTTTCTTTATAACAATCAGTGGCTGCTTTAGAGTAGTGAGAGGCAGCAAAATCTGGCCAAAAGAAAACAGAGTTACTGTGTGACATCACAAATGGATACAAGCGTTTCTGTAAACACTCCTTCGTATAAATTTCGCCGTTAATTATCCCTGCTGTGATGAACGCCTTGCGTTTTTTACCGCATGAACAAATAGCTTGCCAAATCAAATAGTTTTTGGGATATTTGGATGCCTTCCGTTGTTTAAATTTATCCTACACATCTCCCCTCTTCAGTGCCACGTAGTACTCCTTTCCGGGAATTTGACTGAAATAAGTGACACAATGGGTTTCGTCGTCCATAATGCAACATTCATATTGAGTAAGGTACTGATCATAGAGTTTTCTTGCTCTGGATTTTGCTGTCAGTTGTTGCTTTTCGTCTCGGTTAGGTACCTTTTGCACTTTGAAAGATCGTAAACCTTTCCTTGCTTTAATTCTGTGCACTGTAGATTGGGACGCTTTGACCACACCAGCAACTGCTCTTCCCGATAAATTCGGATTTTGACGCAGCAATGCAGTAACCCTTTTCTCCAGCTTTGGTTGGCTAGTCCCCGGTTTTCTACCTGAGCCAGGTTTTCCTTCAACAGTTAAATCTTTTGTGTACTTTTTAATTACATTTTGCACAGTAGACCGAGAGTACTTTACGAGTTTGCTTAATTTATTTAAGGACATACCTGGATTTTCGAGGTATTTGTTCACAATTAGTTTTCGTTTTTCTAACTGACTCATCGTTCTTTACCACACCACGCGCACTTCCCAACTAACAATCTATTCGTGAGTAAGATCGGCAGTCTGTCCTTGCTTATGCACAGTGCTACCAATGTTCATCTTATATACTAGAAAATATGGCGGGAGGAAAGCGGCCAGGTTTTTTCTGACTCATTCTTTAATTATTCTGTAGCCAATTGCTTCCAAATTTTCTGTGACTGATTTGATAAGCAGTTCATGAATGTGGAGATACTTGCACGGTCCCCGAACATCTCCAATCTCAATCGAATTAAGCACATCCGGCATGGTGTCGAAAGAATATGCATGGTATGCATCCTGCTTCGGTCGATTTCCGTAGGTATGGGAGAATCAACATGGCTCAACAACTCTTCCCACAACTTGTAGGTGTTCCCCACACCACATCACCGCCGTCAGCAAGACAAAATATGGTGATATACGCTATTAGCCAGCTATCATTAATGACATTGCTCATATGAGTGTATATTTTCATTACACTAGATCAGTGCCGGATTTAGGATTGATGGGGCTCTAAGCTATTGAAAGTAATGGGGCCCTTTATATTTTTAGCTTTCTTTCTCAGCGACAAAATGTCTCCGTTTTTTGGAATTTGAATATATGCTATATGGAAATTTATGGACCTAATAGATATCTAAATACGTATACACATCAAATATATATTTTATTAATTTACATATTGGTCAAGTTACAACATTTATAACACATTGCAAAATTCTTTAGAAACAAAATACTGACTCATAATCTAGTCTCTGAAAGCTTGCTATAAGATAAAATAATAAGAAGTGTCAACACATTACACAAACTACACTGTAAAAAATGAGGTGTTGAAATAACACAAAATGACTACCACTTTAGCGTGTTACTTGTGTGTTAATTCAGCACAAAGATTTCGTCCCTTCGTTCGTTCATAGCTAGTCATAACGCCTAGCACCCTTTTAGAGGGTTACGCCCTCTCTTAGGAAAGAGTATTACGTAAATGGAAGGTTTAAGGGATTTTGTGACGGTTTCATAGAAGTTCTTTATTATAATAATTGCTAAGGTCTTAAGGATTTTTCCGATCCCTAACATTTGGTAGGAAACTAACGAGGAAATTGCAGTTTATTTAATATTGTACAGAACTGGAACAGCAGAAATATGAAAGTAATAATGGGTATGTAATGAAAAGGCATATCATACTTATATAGATTGTGAATGATGAGCATGAAGAATGAGGCGAGGTGTGCTATCACATCACAACACTAAAAGTTAGTTAGACAGATGAAGTTATCTTCTCGCCTAGGGGCTTCTCTAGGCTTCAATGTAGACAATGTTAGTAGCAGATAGATTCAGCGTGCAAATGATGGAAATATGAGTGGAAGATGATCATGAACTTGATAGTCTGTGAGGAGCTCCTCGTCTAAGGCGTCAGGGGGTAGATTGTAGCAGTATAGAGTATTGAGTATAGAGTAACTATAGCGGTAAGGGGTAATATCGAGATGGAGAAGGATGGAGAGCTAAGTGGTGCATAGTATTCAGAAGTAAAGGGTGTTTGGTTTTATAACTAGAGCATATGTATGTGAGATGTAAAGTTTCAAGATGAAACTGAAGTGTAGGAAACTGAATTCGGTCGTACAAGTCTGCTATGGGATAGCCAGTTTGAATCGATATGCAATGCGGAAAGCATGTCGTTCTAACACTAATAACTTCGTAAATTTCGCGGGTGGCCGCAATCCATGCAACGTTTCCGTAAGTCAGCACAGGCGGTAAAACGGCCTTGTATGTATTCAGAATTGTGTTCGGTTTTAGTCCCCAAGACGTTCCGGTGAACCTTTTTAATAAGTTAAGTCTATTGTAGGCTTTAGTTGTGACTGTTTCAAGATGTTTCCAAGTGAGATGTTTATCGAATGTGATCCCCAACTAAGTTACAGTTGAACGTGCCTGGATGGGAGTTTGATCTATTTGTAGTGAAAGGCGATTAGGATTTACTGACTCTTGATGCACGTTTCGGAGGAATGAAGACAATGGCCTGTGTTTTTGTGGCGTTGATCGTATAAAGCTGCCATTTGCCGCACTAGAAAAGAAAAGTGTTAATTGCTAACTGTAGAGCAGTGTTAATGGATTGGATAGTAGATCCTAAGGCAAGAAAGGCAGTGTCGTTGGCATATTGAAAGAGGTGAATTTTATCAGGAAGTGGAGGCATATCGGCAACATAGAAAAGATAGAAAAGTGGTGACAGAGCCGATCCTTGAGGTACTCCGCAGTGAAGGAAAATAGGATGTGAGAGGCAGTTATTTATTGAAACATATGACAGACGGCCGATTAAAAAATTGTATAACAGTCTTATATATGAAACAGGAAATCGAAGATGAATTAATTTGTATATAAGTGAAATGTGCATTACCCTGTCAAATGCTTCTCGAGGTCAAATAATACAAGACATTATGGTTTGAATGAGTTATAGTGTTGTGTAATCATGGTGGTTAAACGAAGTAGTTGATCGTTGATCGAATAACCTGGGCGAAATCCTGCTTGGTGTATGGGAAGTATCTGGCGTCTTTCTATGTATGCATGCGGACGTCTCACTAGAATACCTTCTAGGATTTTACTAAAAGTAGGCGTTAATTGAATTGGGCGGTAGGATGATAAGTAGGCAGGAGGTTTGTTTGGTTTTGGAAACATTAACGTCTTAGAAGTTTCCCAGGTGACAGAAAATAGCCAGTTCGCAGAACAAAAGTAAAAATCGTGGCTAACAAAGTAAGCAATATAAGCGGGCTTTCTTTTGTATGGATATAGGTTATTGTATCAAAGAATGATGCACTATTCCTTTTGTTGCGAACAACTGTACTGACATCTTGAACTGTGATTGGCTCTGTTAGAGGTTCATTTTGCGGAAGAGTATGAAGGCCATGAGGTTGTAATGAAGAAGATGGATTCACTGTGTCAGCTGGATGTCTATATGAATATGTGGAACTGATGTGTTGTGGGAAATCACCAAAGGCGGAATCTATTTGTATAGGTATGTCACCATTTAATAATGGATATGGTGTTTAATATGTTTTCCGCAAAGAGCATAAAAACGTTTCCAGTACTTGCTAGGATGTGTGACGTAAGAGAGGGAATTACTGGTTTTAACCCAACAAAGTAGCTTCTAAGCACAAATGTAATTCTTGACCATCCTCTGAAGTTGCCGGTGATGACGGAGTGATTCTTGATTTTTTGTACGTTGATAGTCACGATAAAACTGTCGAGAGCGAGTGATAAATGTGAGATATTCTGGTGGCAATGTTGCTCGATAAGGCGTTTGTCTAGTCACTGGTATGTAAAGTGAGCTTGCTTCTTGGATTGAAGTTGTTATGGTATGAATGTAATGATACAGTTCGACTTCTGATGTAGGAGGTTTGAATGCCTCTATTTCTGCCGATAGATATGTTCGGTATTGTTCCCAGTTGGATTTCTCAAAACGGACGCCAGTCTCTGAAATTCTGGAGAGGGAAACGTAGGATGAGTACGGAGGTACAGTTTGATCGGAACATGGTCACTTCCTAATGGATCGAGAACATCAATATGGATTTGTGAAACGAGATTAGCAGAAGTAATGATAAGCGTAGCTGGAAAATAAGGGTCCTATTACAAGCAGGGTGGGAAATAGGGCACGATTGCAAGCAGGGTGTGAAACAGGGCCAGATTGCAATCGAGGCCATCATTACTTGCTTTATAAGAGCCTTAAAATACCATTGTTGTATGTGCGTTTTATCTTATTTACTTTCTCTTATTATTTGTAAATTATATTACAGCCAGTTTGTCTATAAAATTTTGAGGGCCCACAAGAGAGTGGACCCTAAGCTATAGCTTGTTTAGCTTATACGTAAATCCGGCACTGCACTAGATCTTCGCTTACTTCTGTCCGTATATGGCTGTAACTCATTTTAGTAAACTAACGCAGAGGGGAACAGGTTTCTTGAGTTTCAGTTACAGTTATTGAAGTACTTGTAGAAAATATGTTACACTTTCTATTAGACATTATTCTACTACGTATGTTCTTTTCTTTCTGTAGAATCCAGGAGACATCCAGAAAACTTTGGACAACAAAACAAACAAGATGAGTAACCTCAATTTAACATTTCAACCAGTGATGTCCGTAGTAGGGCCATCTATTCATTAAATACAAACTTACTACGTGCTTGTTGACAAGTGCTATATAAACTGGAATCAGCATTGAAAATGGTAGATATTTGTTTTAAAATTTTCCATGTCTTCGGTGCAAAATATCCTCCGGAAGCCGAACAAGTGTGGTTGTTGATACAGGATCTTGTGTACAACATTTATACGAAATGGGACAAGAAAATATGTGCCGTACCTATGCTAAAGAACTGTTCGAAATAATTGAAATCTAGTGCTTACATGTATTATAGGGAGCTAGCTTTAATGCGAGGCTGAGGAATTCAGAGTTGATGGCCAGGTTCCCCACCCCGTCGTCAAGAAACGGTCACTCGACGATCCTGGGCAGGGTTGCCAGTGCGTTGTCAAAAAATTTAGCTAATACTCACTTAATTCAAAGAGTTTATGCAATTATGCAATCCCTATCGAAGATCCCTGTATACGTGGACACACGCAAATTAGGCTGTGATAACAAATGCTTCAGTTTTTTCTCCCTCGCTTCTTAGTCGCATTGCACTATGGCCTTCCTTATTACTTCTCTAGCTTCGCTGTGTATACTTTGCCCTCTCTTACGCTGTGAAGCCATTGTCAAATGAATAATAAGCAACAAAACCGCAACTACAACAGCACACAACAAATAACCAACTCACACTAACTCTTCAGAATGACATTCATCTGACAAATTTTTAACCCTGGCAACGCTGACATATAGAGGGAGGGTAAGGGAGTATTGGAAGAGTCAGGCAGAAAAATTGTTGAAATTTTTCCCCCTTTACCTCAGCCCCCGCTGGTAAACAAGCTAGCTCCCTATAATACATAAACTTCCTTTGCATACTACAATATTTTGATGTAATTTAAAAAAAATGTATTTTTGCTTCAAACTTTAATTGGTGAGAACTATGAAATGTATGGCAGTCTTTTCAAAGAACCATTGAAACCTTTGAGTTTTATGTCTCACGGTTATGCTGAAACGAGAGAACCCCGAGGAAACCCACGCACACGGTGTTTGTAAACCACAAAGTTCACTTGGCGGGGGTTGGGATCGAACCCTGGTAATCAAGCACCAGAGGTGAACGCTCTATCACTCAGCCACCGCGGTCCCCAGGTACCCTTAAAGAACCAGCATTAGAATTAATTTATGTTTTTTTACGAAACTTTGGGAGAACACGGGACAGGAATATCGAGAACTCCTGCGATATCGGGTGGGACCTATTCATAAGGTACCATTTCGCTATTTGTAAGTAGGACTCAGAAAAAGGCCTCGTCTTTAGGCTTTAGGTAGTTTGATTAACCTGAATAAATTGATGCTTGTTAAAGCGTGTTTTTTGTTTCTTTATTTTAAAATGTTGGCTATTTTTGGTGATTTCCGTTCTGGCAACTGCTGGCGATTATGGGCAACTTTTTTTTTGGTATTGTTTTTGCGTTGTGTTTGTTTACTGTTAACACGTAGATCACACATGGTTATTGCATGATGTGAAGACCTTATAATATATATATATATATATATATATATATATATATATATATATATATATATATATATATATATATATATATATATATATATATATATCCAGTAGACTCAAAAAAACTTTATTTGCATACCACGAGGAATTTGTAAAATTTTCATTTAGTATTGTTGTATGTAAAAAGGTGGAACGGCAATATATTGATATGTACCTCCAACAATTGTTGTTTGCTTATTCTCCCTAATGTTGGTAGATAAGTGTTTTTTGTCCTTTATACTTACAAATGGTTTATATTACAAAAGATGTCAATGAGAAATCATACATTGATTGACTTTAAGGATTATTAAATATTCAATTGGTTAAATATTATGTTTTACTATATTCTTCATGATATCAAAAAGGGTAAATGGATGATTGATGGTAAACCATTGGCACTGTTACGAGAAGGAAGGCGACAGTTTCCTGAATCTCATTCTTACTGGTAACTGCATTACATCCTCTGAAGAGAATGGTGTGGAGGCATCCCGGCTCGCAAATAAGGAATCAATTCTAAACAACAACACCAACCTTTAAACTGATGGTCACAGCGTTCTGAGACTGCCGGGAACCACTCTTACTGGATTTCCTGCAAAAGTGAAATGTTCAACTGTCGCACATTTTCCAGCATCTGGAGCATCATGATGTGAGCAGTATCTTTATTTTTGTAGGAGAAGCGTTTAGTGTGAAATTGTATGACAGAAAAATAGTAAATGGAGTCAATAAGGTGAGATTTAAGAAATAAATCGAAACTGTTGAGCAGAAAACACCGAATTATATCATGAACCTAGCAAACATCTCTAAAAATTCAACTGCATCGCGCTAGCGTAGTTTCCGAGTGTACCATCTGATACAAGATTGAAAAGGAAATAACCTTTCGCTTGATGAATGAGGATGAAAAATAGAGGCGGGACAGTACGTACCTATGGCATCGACTTTGCCACAAGCACCAGATAATCTACTGCATCTCGTACGATGTGGATGCAAAAGTGACTGTTCCAGAAACGAACGACTCCACTCCAAATCAATGTGTGGAGAATCATGCACAAATAAACTAGTATTCAATTATTACAAGACAAAGATTTTATTTGTGCTGTCATTAAAGAACATATATGTTGCTAAACAAAATTTTAAATGTATGTTATTTTATAACACTAAATTGTTTAATATTTGCTATTTTAAATAATAATTTTGTTTGCTAATATTATAATGTAAAATGCAGAGCTTTTGCTGTAACAAAGCCAAGGAAATTAGATATATTGATATTACTTTAAAATACTAAATATATTTCGTATTTATGAATTTGGTAGTTTCATACTAATCTCAATTGAAACAAACAAAATGAAAAGGAGTAAATTAATGTTTAACATAATACCCGTCACATTTAAAAATGGCGGTAACATATCAAAACGATATTAACTGAAATCATTTGAATCATGTACCTTTAACTTAGCACCAGAACGACTTTCTTATCTTAGATCTATGATGTGACAATATCGTATAAACATAAATGAATGTATTCGCATGGGCGCCATATTGATAACGTCATTTCAGGTGGTTGCCCATGTGCTATTTTTGACGATTTTCTAAGGAGCCTCTGTGATTTTAAAAAATGCGCTAAGTGTTTATTTTCCAAACGTTTTTCCGTCTTCAATTGTGAAAATATTTTCACATGTTTAGCGTCATCTAAGTTCTGAAAAATCAACACCTTGTGCTACATAAAATGGACTAGTTCGCTTAGTTGTGAAGATACAGAAATAATAATGGTATCTTTAGAAGGGTGAGACCCTACTCTATACCATTTACTTCGTGGTATTTTTCATATGTACGATAGTTTCATAGTAATATACTATAAAACAAATAAAATGAAACGTATATAATTAATTATTTATATTATAACCGCCATATTTAAAAGTGGCGCCAACACTTAAGAACAATATTAGATGAAATCACTTTAACAATGCTTTATCTTTAATTTGGCACCAGAACGAAGTTTGTATCTCAGTACAATGATGAGATATGACCGCATAAGTAGTAGTAATTGCGTGGCCGCCATGTTGATGACGTCATTTCAGGTGAGATTTTTTTATTTTTCTGTGGATTATCAAGGGAGTCCATAGAACGTGTTAAAATGAAAATTGCTTTCTAATAATTTTTTCCGTCTCCAACCCTAATTTGCCTATACTAAAAGTGATAATTGGTGGATTGCGAAAAGTAAAAAATGGCTGAATAAAATATGTATTTTAATTATGCAATGCTCTTCTATAGCAACTAGATTCCCCCTTCTGCATATCCCAATAAATGACTGCTTCGTTACCTGATTGTTGTTAGCGTGATTCCGGTTTGTTTCCTGATTAGACAGCCGAATTTTTATTTAAACTATAAACAGGGTCGGATTTCTCAATATGCCCGGGCCTATGGGCGGAAGCTCCCAGGGGGCGCACGGCCGAGAGAAAAAAATAAAAAATCTAGAAATAAAAATAAATAGCCATAACTTAACATATTTTTTGAATTGATTAAGAAATCAGGCTAATAAAGCATTCTGATTTTGAAATTCATTGTAACAAATGATTGTTGGTAAAGTTAAACTATTTTTCAACATTATGTATCAACTTCATTACAACATTGATCTCAAGCACGGGAGAAATGCTGCCGTGTCGTGACAAAACGCTGTAACTTTGGTGGAGAAGTTTTGCGAAAATGAGCCTTAAAGTTTTCATTCGAAAATGTGATCTGTATCGTGTAGAACCAGTGTATCTTGACTTTGGAAACACGTGGTTACATGTAATGTTACGTAAATGCATGTTGTGTGATTAAATTTGGTGAAAACTGATTGGTTGACCATTATTGCCTAGTTACACTGGTTCTACACGATACAGATCACATTTTCGAATGAAAACTTTACGGCTCATTTTCGCAAAACTTCTCCACCAAAGTTACAGCGTTTTGTCACGACACGGCAGAATGGCTGTAGGGATGTCGTTGATCGGTACGCATCTCATTGCTACTGTGGAGTGGTGTTTAAGCAATTAACATATAGGCCTGATATAATTTTTTAATAAAGGTTTTTTTGGAAAGTAACTTTAACCAGACTAGGGGGCGGAAAATATTATTGGGCCTAGGGGCGCCAAAATGCTAAATCCGGCCCTGACTATAAACGTCGGGGAATTAGACAGATAAAGTACATGTAAAAAAGAATATTTAAAAGGTGTGTCCTTTTCCTATAATGTAAGAAATAACAGCGCTGGAGGTTGTTGTTCTTGCGTGCATCACTGTTTTGGAAGGTATGCTTGTTGTAACACAAAAGTTAGCCTTCAGCATATTTTAAATACATCCCGTTCCTTTTTTCCATTTACCCGGATAGTGTGCTCACCGACGGACGTCGTGACTGGCTAAATGACCATAGATGCCGAAAGCCGAGAAATCTCTATCCTAAATCCTAGTAATAAATATTATTATTATTTGTGAGGAGGAAAGATGGCACTGTTAGATGTATTTCAGAATCTGCCATTTACTTCGATTTAGTTATAATAATTGACAGAATTAAAGCTTATTAAAATAGGATTTCTGATACTAAGGGCAGCCCATACTGCTCTTTAATAATTCAGCATATTTCAGCAACTAAAAATTCGGTCTTAAGATATGAAGAAATGTATTGTTATTGTTTATTTGCATATATATTGAATCAATGGAAGTGAAAAGTCACACAAGTTATTTTTAGTTAAGAGACTGTTTAGAACGAAACTTTTAACCATAGACTACGCAAGGGAACCTTTGAGGCTCGTGGTAATTTTTATAATTATTTTAGCATATATTTTCACTTTTTTAAGAATAATGTTATCTTTTCTTTGTAATATTTATATATGTATTTATTTTCATTTATTTCAATAAATTTACGTTTTCACTCTCTACAATATAACACATTTTTAACGTGTTACTCTTTTTGAGAAACCTTTACAAATGTGACAGAATCCTAGAATAATGTTAGCCATGAACACTATTTTAAAGTTACGCATTTCCAATTCGGAGTGACGCACACTTGATAGTAACACTACGGACATTTTCTTTTGAGGCACAAGGAAAGAAGTATGAATTCTTCTGTGAAACCAAAGATTGAACTTTCTTTCTCTCGGTTTTTATTTGTTGAAACTGCTTTGGTAAGATTGTCTTATTTTTTTCAGCGCCTACAACGATCAGACCATTTGTAACAATTTTCTTGCTAGCGGAAGCGACGTGAAAGTTTTCACAATTAAGATTCCTTTTGTACTATGAAACGTTTCTGCTAAACCCTCTACAACATATTAAGCCGCATTACGTTTCCTCTCTTCTTTCTTCTGTTTCCGAAGGTATGGTATGTCTTTCAATGGATACACTGTCTTAGAATCACAAACCCCCCCAAAATTGTATTCCAAATTTACCTGCGTTCGACCGTATATACTGTCGAAACCCACATCTTACTTTGTATGGCACAAATTGCTCGTCAACTATAAGATTCTCTCCAGGTAGATAAAACTTCCCTAGGTTAACATTTGCAATGTCCCACAAATCTCTGAAGGCTGCAAATATATCTTTTTCTGTTCTTACATTTCTGGTTGTTGTATCATCAAACCTCAAGTATATCAAAGATCAACGAATGTTTTCAGCTCCATTGTTGCTCGAAATATAGGTGGTTCATATAAGCGACTCAATAATATCCTTGTACTCGAGTAATAATTTTAACGTGTGCAGCTCCGATAAGCAGCTAAACGGGAGCCTTTATTTCAGAACAGCACATAGCTTTCAACGAATTGGAGGACTTTTCGAAACACAAACTTTCTCAGCCATAGCATTTGAATATTACTATTATATTTATGACATCGACCGAAATGTACAGTTCAAAAGTATCAGCCGGAGTTTCAACAACCTTCAAACTGGCAATTTCACTTTATTCATTTGTGGTTTTATAATATTATGTTGAGTGACTTTTACTTACAATAGAGGTTCTTTACTACATGCACTATCCTCTTTCCAAAGAAAGCATTATCCGCATTAGATAGTTCAGGACTCTCGTCGTCATTGTCACTTTCGTCACTGTCGAGGCCTGTTTCGTCAGACTCTTCACTTCCTACACTAACATGGCCCACTTCACTATTCGTCTCAATACAGTCACTATCACCATCAGAATTCACATATTCTAGCTAGGCTGCACATACATCTTCATTAGACAGTTTCTGTGGATTAATCTTACAAACTAATCCTATGTCACTACAATACAAGACAGACATTTATGCACAGAATACTTCAACAAAATTCTCGTTACTACATCAGTATGTTTCTTATCCATTGGTTCAGCAGCAATATGCTGAGCCTCGTCCATTTGAATAAAACCTTTTTCAATTCAATTCAATTCAATATCAGTAAACTGGAACAATTCATTTTTAAGAATACGTTGTTACTAGGAGAACAATAAGCAAATCGTACACAATTAAGAATAACTAGTTACGAATAGTACATTAGATTCAGTCTACATATAAAAAAACTCAATAGCAAAAAAAACAATATATGAAACAAAACTTTTATAGGCTAGCTTTGCACACACTGGATACATGTGATGTCTGTTTACAACATGGTAAGTTAATGTATGATGTACAATCTGAGAATTTATTTCATATTCAATATATAAACTGGTATCAAACACATCGCAAATGTACTCCATAAAGAACGAAATAGCACATAATATTAGAATCATCCTTTGTGCCTCTGAGGACAATTGAGGACCAAAATATTCTAATCAAATTTTACGTCAGTTAAACCGCGCGAAAATCTTTAAAGGTATATATGATGTGTAAAACTAGTGTCTGAAGGAATACAGGAAGTCTCATTTCCTTGACATAAATGTTTTCAGTATGTCAGAGAAAATATAACCGAGTGAGCCTCCCAGGCAAACCTTGTGTAGTTTATGCTATGATTTTACCTACAAATTATTCTATAAATCACAGAAGAAATCATGAGTAATTTAGACAATCTAATTAACATATAGAAGTACACTTAGTCGTTTTCAAAATTGCAACTATTGTGTTGCGAAGCTGTGACATCTATCGGAGAAAAAGGTGAAATAATACTGTGCTTTGATGTATGCAACGTAGAATGTAGGTTCCTATTTCTTCTACTTATCTGGAAATTTCCTGCACGTCAGTATTATTTCTTAGCATTAGTTAAAGGGCATCGCAAATAGCAATTTAATCTTATTGTGAAGTATTGAGAATTGTCGTGACTGAGAGACTAAGGAGTCTTATGCTTACAACAAACATTAAGGACACATAGATATTTTTGAATTGATATTTTGCAACCTGTAATTCATAAATGTGTTTACATTAGTATATCTGGTATTCATATCCTATATGTTTTAAAAATTATAGTGAACATTAAAATGTCGATTCATATTACTGTTCAAAAGACCATTATACAAGAATGAAAATCAAACCTTGTTTCTATTAAATCAAGAATAAATACAATCACAACTAATATTCTAAATTAGGTATGCCAGGATCATTTTATGGTCCTGTAATCCCGCTTTCTTATAGCTGAAATATAGTGGTATGAAATATTCTATGCTATAAGGGTCTTATCAAAAGAAATAAACTAAGGCTATAACATTTATCTGTAATGGAATTGTTCAATATTTCCAACCTAGTCAGTGGAAGCCTGCGGAGATTAATGTACTTCTGAGTTGTGTCGGAATTAACCTGCTTTATCACACTTAACATCACCTTAATCCCTTTTCATGCTTTAATCATCCGATTTATACTGGGCTCTTCTACTTTTGTCCCATGTTGTCAGCTTCCAAGCCTCTAGTCTAAGAAACAGGAACAGCATATGGTAATACAGTATATTAATAGCTACGCACTTACTTGTTTCCTGAAAAATCAGAAAAACAAGAATTTTAGCAATGATCAAAAAAAAATGATCAAAAGATTGTGTTCTTGGACAATAATTTTAGGAATGATAAAAAATGCATCAAAATATTGCGATCTTGGCCAATAATTAGCTTTCGGATCGTGGGCCACAACATTTTTCAACTGCACCTAATCGAATTTTTGTATTTTTTTAAAGAATAACCTGTAATATACAATTACAGGTAATGGAATTCTCTGTTTGGAGGAGTTCAACATTTTTCACGTACTGTACTATGTGATGTTTCAAAATATAACTTCGGTTCATGTACTATATTCATTAGTTCCTTATTCAACTCAAAATTAATGTGGAAGCTTTGAATAATTGAATAGGAATTATATTTTGGGGAATAACATCTTTACGTATACATTATTTGAAGTCCTGTATATGGGCATTTCAAATGGGTGAGTATTGAAATTATCATCTTAATGCCATACGAAAACATACACCCGCAATTGGACAGAAATTCTTGAAATTATTCACCAATCTGATCTTTGGCAGAATAATTTAGATTCCCTTCGTCCCTCTGAGAGAATCATATCTTCCCAAGATCCTGCTTTATCCAGTTTTTGCTATTGTTCATTCGTTTTATAATTTTCAACCGCCAAAACCCTTTGTTCTGATTAGGAATATTTCCTACGCTATCATATTAAGGCGCGATTCTTGTCATTCCTTCTTGGAACCACTGAGATGCTAGACCTCGTTAACTCTGCTCTTGACAATTTTGGAATTTTTACGGGAGAAACTGCAAAACTAAGGAAAAACAGATTTAATCAAAAACTAAATCTATAGGGAGCAGAAAGAGTCCCAAGAGTATGGGATCTTTATATCAAACAAGTTAGAAACTCAGTGAGATAATAGACATCAACTAAATCGATGCCATGTTCGTGAACTAAAAAGTGATGAACAGAATTAATCTACTGTGTGAATTTGAAAACAGTCTTGAAGATTAGTGTTTTTCCTTTGAAAACCCCACCTTCTAAATTTTCTGTTAGGTTGATACGCCTGTCCTTATATAGCTTTGTTTTTGCATGTTATAATGTGATTTTTTTTGTCTATTAACGTGGCGTTAGCTGCAGGTTTGTCTATAGTCAAATTAAATTTCATAATGTCAGAGGAAGTTAGAACAGGGACTCTTACTTATTTCAAAATTGATCACTGCTTCCAACAAAATGGGTTGAATTAATTTTCGTGAGGGTCATTTTCCTCTCAGGAAAGGGACCTATCATTTTTTTCATTACTAGTGATTTCAGTGAAAACATAATTTAGTTTGTAGAAGGGCTACTTGGCTCTGGTTATTTCGTTTTCCCTTCTCAGTTCATAGAGCCGATTGTAGATATGGTAAAATTCAATAATCTTCTTCGATGCATATAGTTGATTGGTGTAATAATATGCATTAGTATGTATAGTTATATGTATTAGTACTTGCTTACTTGGTTATATGGAATGTAATGTGCATGTGTATAATTGAGTACGTAGATTTTAGGGGTACAGTGTTAGTGAAAGTATGATATATTTGTCGATGGACAGTGTATTGTTGTTTGTTTATTTATCTCTTTAGTCCCTCATCATAAGTACGTTACTCCATAATGAAAATGTTATAGTAATTCCGTACCGTAGTTACATAGTACATGACTAATAGTTACAACGAAAACAGTAGTGCAAAAATATTTAATTCTGCACAGGTTGTTTTCATACTACTAACGCCACCGCGTTCGAGTTAAGTATTATTCGCTGCTAGTGTTCTGTTACTCAAATACCTAGCGATCTAGTCAATATTAAGATGACCTCGTTTTTGCTATGAATAATAAGTAAATATTAGTTTAGGCCCATAAGAAGGGATTTCTGAATGAATCACATCGTAACTACCGTTCTGGAAAAGCACGATCATTTATATAATCTATGAGACAAAATATGAATAATAGTAAACTTCGCGTTTCCACTTAACTCGAAGTTTTATCTAAATGGCATTATTTTTGGTGTCAGGCTATATTTACCAATCCTCTCTATCCGTTGCTTTCTGTGAGCAATTGCATTGTTGACATTTTCTGATATATAGTTGCATGCTCTTCATAAAATTGAATTCTCATTGCATTCAAAATAAATTCGAAGCCGTGAAGTGAAATATACTGCAGTTTGTTATGTCAGAAATTCTTATTCAGTTCATATAAAATCACAGGTGTTAGTGAATGTATTATGAAAATTTGGTGATTTTAATATAGTTATTCATACTGTTTTGAATAGTCTCGGGCGTATTGAGAAAATATACGGCGTCTGAAGATGAATCGACGTCGTAGAGAAAAGTAAATATATAGAAGAATAAGTGAGTAATGCTAATATTATTAATATATAAATGTGTATAGTAGAGAGTATGAATAAATAGTAGGACGCCCATGTGTATATGTGCCTAGTAGTAAAGTTTGCTACAAGGTATTGATTGTGTATATATATAATGATAAATTTTTAATGCATTGATTATCACGTTAGAATTTTATATGAGGGTAGTGTGATGTGTAAAAAATGATAGATGGTATTTTCACTTGATGGCTCGGCATTCCGTAGTAAATATATCAGTTAATTAATCAACCAACCTGGCAATACAAATAATAGCCATATAGCAAATGATCCTGAATATTTTGCAGTTAATCACGTAAAAGAATAGCTGTTTGCAGAATTGCTACAGTTGAAATATATGCATTTGGCTTGCATGTATGGCAATATTCTGCAACTTTGAAATTTTTTCACGTCGCCCGACCTAACCAAGTTCATTATTGTTCGTAGAGGTGACGAAGTGGATAGAATCAAATAATCTAGTAAATCTATTACAGAAGTTTCTCTAACACCGAACTACGGCGTCTAAACCAAAAGAATTTTCACTTCTTCTATTACTAGTATATTGTGTTTGCAATTAGTTTAAGCTTCCAGGTTGGCACCCTTGCGGATGGGTAGCTACTAGTACGATTTGGCAGACAACTTACTAGTACAACATTTAGTTTATTTATTTTTTTTAATATGGCGAATCCATGTTAGGACTTCTTCTGTTTTATTTACTTTAGTCTAGCTACCATACTTTCCTCGGAACTCTCCTCAGTTTCTGAGGGGTCGGATAATTTTTCATTTAGAAATCCTAAATTGAGAAATCACAGTGACTTTCCGGTAGTGGCGGAGCCTCCAAGGTCTCAGCCGGGTACAGCGCGAAGTGAGATTTCAATAAAGCCATTGTTTTTGTGGAAATCTCTCTCTGGACACGGACTACCTGTGGGTTTGGAGATATTTGTTTTACGCTACGCATTTTCGTAGGCCAGTTTCTTTCGGCATAAAAAGTAAATTTTGCTGTGAATTGTTGTATGTCTAAATTCGACCACTTATCTTTGTAGTTTTAGTGTTCTAGCTTATTCCTTTGGCGCGACACTTTCTTTCACTTCCTTATGTATTCCTCTAGTGTCTTCGAAATTTTTTAAAAAGTTTTCGTCAACCTTCCCCTCCCCGAGTTTTGAACTTTACAAACATCGACCACCTAACATATAGCATTTTAATCTGAATTTTTAACGAAGATGTCGCTAGGCACGATTTGTGGAGGTATTCGTTGATGTTAAATATCAAGAGACCGTTTTCCGTTATATTTTTGACCCACTGCAGATGTGAGTGATGGTTCGGTATACTATTACGTTTTACTTTCGTTCCTTTCATTATTGTCCATTTAGTGTTTCTCTGTTGAACTATCGGTTATTTCTACTTTCTTTTCCATTGGGTATCATAAATGGGAATGTTCTTGTAGTTGTTTGGGCCCAAAAGTAGTATTAACATTTCAGAGTCATATATTTATACATATTATGTTTTTTACACGCCTGCCTCGCATATTAAATATCTACTGTTCCAAATAGAATACTGGAGAATATAAAATTTATCGTTATGCTCGGGTAATTATTTAAATTTGTGATATGCCGGATTTTTTAATTATGTAAAGTGTTGCAACCTAAGAAGAAAATTATTTGTTTCAGTCGTTAATTTGAAAGTTTAAATATTTATTGAGTATATGAATGGAGATATGAACATGTGTGAAATATAAATATGATATTAACGTGACATGTATAATATTGAATTGAGTAAATAAATACATGCGAAGGGTCGCAGTACTTACCCCGCACGGTCATTGGTTGCCATAATTCGAAACATCTGAGAAGTATAATATGTATATTTTAAATTACCGCCGCATGTTAAATAATTTTCTTGAAGGTCTGAAACATTATTAAATAATATATGCAATTGTTAACCTTTTCTGTTATTATCCAAACTGCCTGTAGCATGGAATTAAGGCAGGTCCTAATCGATAAACTAATTTATCAACAAATCTACTTCCAAGCTTCTAAACCTGAAATTCATCTGCAATATTACACTTTAAGTCCCTCCCTCATATACGAATCCTCAAAACTGATCACTGCTTTGCTACCTCAGTAATTCTGACGTCGACAAGATAAGAAGCGAAAGAACTCTTCTGGACCTGAAAAATTACAATGTCTTTAAATGTGGCATAAATAAAACTACCAAAGTTTGTGTTTTAAAGTATAAGGTGGTAGTGATTTAACCCTGATCAAGGAACTAGTTAATAATTGGAATGACCAGAGAACTAAAGTAGTCGCAGTGATAGTAGCAATAAAACTTTGCTCTTGTAATCTTAAAGTGAGAAAGGTATTTATAAGTACATCTACAGACGAAATAAGTCGGTTATGACTAGTGATGGGTAAATTCCCGGGAAGATATTCCCGGGAAGATTCCCAAAATGGGAATTTATTCGGGAATTTATGTACAATCAGAAAGAAAATTGCATTCCATTACTATATTATGATTTCAAAGTAGAATTAAATTTTATATCACACCATATTATTACTGTTGTCCACAGAGGATTCCTTAAAATGTATATTCTGAACGGTACTATGTTACTTTATTAACAGTTTAATATATTTAGAGAGTACGCATAAATGTATATTTATGTACAATATGTTCTATCAATTACATATGTGTGAAAAAATTATATATTAACAGTTTAAAGTTATATGTAAGTGGATTTGCTCAACTTGACTCTATTACTGATATTATAAACACATTAAATTTATAAATGTTATAAACCAATTAGATTGGGTAAATGCTAGAAGATACATGCCTCACCAATTTATCGACATTTGCGCATACATATTTATGTTCAGAAAATTTGCAAGATACTTACTTAGTTTTATATTTTAGCACGTAACATTGCCATACACGATCTTTCATTCTACCTATTTCTCGAAATTCCATACATTAATTCACATGCAAAAGATATCCGAGTACCTCTTGAGAAATTAGAGTCAGAGAGAGGAGGCAGAGCGACGTTTATTACTAATGGTGGTTCAGGGTGTATTAATAGCACTTCATCTCTATTTCTACATAATTCTAAATTACTTTAAAAAATGGTTTCATCATTTGTAAATTAGTACTTTGCTAATTTTGGCTGTTCTTTAGCATTGGAGGTCAGCTTTTGCACCTACTTTTTTGTGATATTCTATTACGATGCGGTGGTTTTATGGTTTTATACGTTAAATTACGTTACATACATTAAATTTAGACAGCATTGCAGAGCGAGCGTTAGTGAATGAAGGCGGGTTAGAGCCCCGCATATCACGTTGTTTTCTATCTTCGTTACCAACAATTCACTTTCTTTTCTCACATAAATCACTTTCACTTACCTTTCCGTTTTGTATAAATCCCCTACTCCCCTAAAAAAAATGTGTTCGATACTTTCTTGACTACTTGAACATCACTATCAACTCATTTCTTCCGTAAATTATCCTTCTGTTTGCTAGTTTTGGCCCCCCAAAACTAAACAATTACCTTACTTTTTAGTGCAAATGGAAATGGAACTTAAATATCGTATTATTAGTTTTATAAAGTACCGTCAAATGATTTTAAATTTTTTAACCTCCAAATTCTTTAAAACCTAGAAGTAAATCATAATATATTAAAACAAAGTAATTAATCATATGGTTCTTATAATTTGGAAGTTAAAGTAAAGAAGTGGAAATAAATTCCTTCCCGGGAATTTATAGGCCAGGGAAAAAAACCGGGAATATTCCCATTTTTTAAATTCCTTCCCACCGGGAATATTCCCACTGCCCATCACTAGTTACGACTAGTAACCTAATCTAATGCGTGAATTCCAAAATAAAGTAAAGTGAAATATATGGACACCGTAAAGGGGTGATTTGATATTTTTGTGATATTAACGCTCATTTTGAACTACGAGATAGGACTCATAAATTTACTCAAAATTTTCATATATGAGATAAAGACTCATTCAAATCTTCATATAAAGTTTTTTTCTTTTCTTTTTATTCATTTGTTATTTTGTAAACTATAAATTTATTTCTTAATTCGTATCATATTTTCCAAAAGTTAGACGAATATATATATATCATCACAATGTTATTGTTCAATTTCATATTTGGATTGATACATTCATATGTATGTTGATTGCATGTTCATAGCAATTTGTGTCTAATTCTAAAATAGATGTAATAAAGTTCACAAAATTTTAGTTAAATAGTTTCTTTAAAAAAATTCTGTATGTATGTGAGCGTTTGTGAATGAATAACAAATTTAGTTTTTAAATTAATATTGATTTACTATTTGTAATATGTGTAATAATATATTATATGTATTAGTGCATTGTGGAGGTTATGAAAGATAAATAACTCTAAATTACTCTAAATCGGCTCTGAGAGAAAAGATAAAATAACAGTATGAGACAGAATAACGACAGTCTTTTCAGAAATCTCAAAATTTCTATTTGTGGAAAATATATACATTACTTTAATTTATTTTTCCTTGGCTGATTCAAGTGTATGTTCGATCTCCATTACGGGATACAGGTTATGTAACATTTGGAAATAACAGATAAAGGATTAGTTTCCGGGATCCAGGACAGGGTCGTATGAGGGAACATGTGTCCCTTTCGGATCACTTCAGAACTGATCCTCAAATAATAGCATTTGGACATGAATTACCTTTTAATAACTATTCGAGTTCCTGCACAATATTTCCATATTTATCCAGTAATTTCTTCTCCTCTAACTCCTTCTACCTTTCTTCTTTTCCTCTTTTCTTTTCTTCTCTCCTACCTTTCTTCTTTCTCACTCCTTCTTTTCCTATTTCTAATAAACTGAAGAGGGGTCGTTATTGGGAGTTGTCCCTAAAGTCACGGTCATTAAAATTGCGTTGATGTTTCTCTTCGGAAGTCCGATTTAAATTAGTTAATCCTAAAACAAGCCTCTCAAGCTAGAATTCTAAAATTCATTTATTTTAATTTTACATTTTGCTGAATTAACAAAATTCCGATATTACAGTTCAATTCAAAAGATTAGCGACACACCATTCTTTTCTCCCAATCACGACGTTTGATTTCCTCTTCAAAGCACATCATACTGAGTTAGGTAATACTTTCGGTTTGCCTACAATATATGTATTTTCCATATAAGTTAAAAAGAAACGTTACTGAAATATGCATCTTTTGATCCAAAATTGGATTAAGGGTCACAAAATCTTTGGATGACCCGTAAATCGAGTTTTTGTATTTTTGTTACGGAATAAGTACATTATACTCAGTCAGTGGCGTATTTATGGTGTGGGTTATCGAACTAAAGCATCCCCCCCCCCGATGTAAATTTGTTAGTTTCTCGCATTCTACGTATAACAATAGTCCTTCGTACCATGTGTAAGAATTTCATTGGCTTTCCATTTCCTTATGCTCTTTGTTCAGATACAATACTGTATTTTTCAAATTTCATTCTATATAAGAACTGCATTTTTTTCTTTGGCTTGTTCTACATTTCAGCTTCTTTTTCGTAGTTGTTACTTTCTTTCGTTTCTCCAATCATGCTGTCGAAGTGCTTCAAGTCGGTTGTAGTCAGTAAAACCAAAACTAAGAGGTGCTGATAAGCAAACTTATGTTCCACACCAACTTGCACCACATCAACACAACGGGACTTTAGTTATTAAAGCAAAGGGAATATTTGCATCGTTTAGTTATAAGGAACGGTAAATGTTTGAATTAAAGATAATTAAGACAGGGGAATAAGTAACCCGGGAAATTAGGTAGGCAAAAAGGATGCTTCCTTTCTCTTCTATGAATAGAATAAAAGGTTAGATTCGCTGCTAAATTTTCGTGTGTATCATATCAAGAGGATGACCAGTCTGCAATTCTTGCATTTCGAATCCAAGCAATATATTTCAGCTTCAAATTCTCTCAACATTTTCTTTCAGGTATGAACGTATACAGATAGAACTGAATATTGTCATTCTTTCTATAACGAAGTCAGTTAACTTGAAGTGAGATTACAAATATTCAACGTGTGTTTACAGGAGCGTCATTCCAGAATTGTCTGGGGGAGGGGGCTAAGATCCTCCACTGACATACGAGTTCCACGTCTTTTCCTAGTAGACTATCGATTAAAATATATTTAATTCTGAACCTGAGGTTGGCAATTGTCCCCCACCCTGCTTCTCCAATGATTCCATGTGTGTTTGGGTTTTAAAGGATGAAAAGGAAAAATTATAAGTGCTTATTCACGTGTTGTGCATAGCCCTCCCCGAAACAACATCCTAAATACGCCACTGCCCTGAGTTAAGTGATAGTTTGGGTTTGGCTGCACTATATGTAGATCTGTAGATATATCTCAGGCCTACAAGATTTTTTTACTGCAATATAATGGATAATTAGATCCAAAAACTGATTTGGGAGTATTGATATCGGCCAAAGGTTATTCACACAGCTCTTTGCCCTGGGTCGTACTTTGTTCTTAAATGTAAGTCATTATTATGAAAAATCCATTTTTTATTATTTTTAAACGCTCTACATATCATAGTGTACCTCAACAGCCCAAAGGCACAATTCAAATTCCTATTGTGACCTACGCTGTCTGATATAGTCCTGGGCTAAAGGATATAATCACGCTATGCCTTTGTTTAAGTACGGAGAATATGATATTTGAATCTACTCAAATTAGAGATCATGAACATCGCAATAACGAACAATAGTTGTATAGTAAACTATGAACATTAGGTTAGTTTTCAGCACTTAGATTAACAATAAGATCGTCATTTTATGCGTGTCTAATATTACTGCAATATGAAACATTAAGAATATATGGTAAACAGAAATGGTGTTAGATGCTAAAGTAAACCATAAATGCAGAAAGAAAAACAATACCATACTCAGACGAATCAACTACGTACTTCATTTACAAAATTTGAAACGTTAATTTTATTAGAATACAAGAGCGACATTTCAGGTTGTGCTGGGGGGGAGGAGGCAAGACCCTTTGATATAAGTAAAATTTCTAGCTTTTCACTGATTTACTACTATTTCATTGATAAAATTTATAAAATCTCGAACTCAAACTATTATTACAATGGTCTTTTAGTTAAAAGCGCAACGCTTCACCCAAATATCTTAAACATTGCCATCTACTTTTATTAGGACAAGAAGCACTAAGGGAACTGCTTCGCACTCTACCTAGCCGAAGGTAAGCTTGAAAAAGACAAGGTTGGCGAGTAAAATAGTGTGTTAGGTCACTAAGCCAATTGTTATTTTCATTCAGCACTGCTTAAAATATTAGTTCTCTATCTTGAGGTTATCTTATTGCAGATTGTAATATTTAAGTCAATTCATTAACCTTTAAGAGTAAGCTCTGTTAGTTCACAAGATGAGATTTTATTTCAGCCACAAATACGTACCAGAAATTCGTGTGTTAATATATATATATATATATATATATATATATATATATATGAAAAGTGTGTTTCATGACTAGGGTCCTGTATTACTTAGTGATCATGGAAAGTAACGACTCGAAAAATAACATTTTTTCCTATAAGACTTTCCAGTGTACATTGCCATCCTCATTTGGTATCCTTATGCAAACACTAACGTTACAAATAGATCTTCTATTACTCCCATGCCCACAGCCGCTACTGCGATGCCCAGTACGGGCATATCCTCGATTTTCCAACTGTTTTGTCCTGCCCTGGGTCGCAGTAGATTCAAAGCTTACCTGCAATCACCACCGAGAAAAGTTTGGTCTGTTCTTTTTCGCACTAATCGTTTTTATGATTTAATATGTTTCCACTCATCGTTTAAATTTAAACGTAAATAGTGTAACTTGAAACGAAAATAAGAATAAAATTCATTGCAACATTATTTATGCCAAGAAAATTAAGGCAAAAGGGTTTTATTAAAAGGGTATCATATTTTTAATCTCAAACTATTTCTTTGTTGTTATTTACCTTTTAGGTGTTTCCCATGCATAAATTACATCTTTAGATAATACTGTTTTTACACCAATTAAAAAAGTCATGTCAAAGTGACACAAATATTAAATTAGCATTTCTTTGTGGAAATATTATTATAATGCATTATACCCCTCCTTTTAATTATAGCGTACACACACTTGACTCGGCAGTTGAATTGAATTTCTATTGTCGATAAAAAGAATATATTTCATAGTGCTACTACCAGAAAATTTATATATTCACTATTAATAAATGGTATTCATTCAGATTATCGGTGGTCTATCAGAGTACACATATTACGTTCACCACAGTGTAAAGTAAGGTAGGTTAATTATTTGAAATAATAATAATAATGTCTCGAAGAAGCCGGATTTGCGATAAAAATTTAGTGTTAAAATAACTAAATTATACGAAGCTATTAAAGCATATAAAGACATTTATAGTTGTTTGTGGATTACTCGAGTTTCTTGTTTGAAAGGACCATTATACAATTCTTGTTGAATGTTGTATTCAGAGACTTTTCGTACATCATTTGGTTTATATTTGAGAACGTTTATAAAGTTTATACGAAAAGAGAACTTAATCCTCTTATTATTTCCAAAAATCTACTTTTGCTAAAATTTATACTTGCCCGGGATTGGTGAAACAACTTTCCAAGACGAGAAGTCTTCTTAATATTATTATTATTTAAAAAATGTACGTATATACAATTTTGCCCTTTTGTGGGAAATGTGTCCTAGTCTATATTGAAATAGCTAGTGTCCCGCTAACGAGCCTCTCTTTTGTAATGAGTGCACGTTACAATATATATAAAATTGAACATCACTAAGTTTGTGAAACCTCCTGACCCGCCCGCCCGATATCCATCAAATGTTTAACATGGATTAGGTTCGAATCTGGGCTTGTTTTAGGCTATTCACTTGATAGAACTGAGGGGGGAGGGTATAAAAATAAATAAAACTTAATAACTCCCGAGCCACTCGGCCGATCTTGATCAAATTTTCGACATAGGTGAGGTTTAGGCCTGGAACCGTTCTTATGATTTAAATTTGATGGAGCATGGTAAGGGAGGAGGAAGGGGAGATATCAAAAACAATTTATAACACTGAAAGTTACTATTTTTTAAACTTAATAAATCTCGAACTTCCGTCCAATCTCAATCAAATTTTCATGATACATGAGGTTTGGATCTGGAAACATTTTTTGTAATTTCACTTTAAGGGTAGACCCTAGTTGAAGGGGAGGGGAGGGGGAAGTATAAAAAGCTAATAAAATCTAATACTTTTTGAACCACCGAACCAATCTCGATCAAATTTTCAACATATATGAGGGTCGTGGCTTGGGAGTTTTTATTGTTTCACTTTGGAAAGCCAAAAAAGGGGAGGAGGAGGGGTAGATATATTAAAATTACTACATTTGTGAGTTCATGACTCTTGAACCCAACGACCGATCTCAATCATATTTTCAACATACATGAGTTTAGGGCCAGGGATTACTTTAGACTATTCACTTTGACGATGAAACGTAGGGTTTGGGGAGGGGGAAAATTTAAATATAATGAAAAATGGCCTATATTATTGTTGCATCCATTGTTTTCGGTGTCGATGAGAGAAACACTTACATTTATGATGCTGTTTCAATCCAAATTCAGCCCAAATAGTTAGGGAGGTGGAGGGTACAACGTAGGGGAGGGGGATAAACATTTGAAAATGATCGAAATGACTAATAGTAGTGTTGAATTCATAGTTTTAGGAATAGTTGAGATTAACAATGACAATCCTGATACCGTGTGTAGCAGCAAAGAGGGGGGTAGGGGAAGCTATATATAACAAGAATCGAAAATGACCAGTATTAGCAGTTCCGGATTTCCCAATAGGCCCGGTAGGCCCAGGCCTATGGGTGCAAGTTCCCAGGGGGCGCAGGGCCGAGAGAAAAAAATAAAAAATATCTAGAAATAAAAATAAATAGCCATAACAACATATTTTTTGAATAGATTTTAAAAAATCAGGCTAATGAAGCATTCTGATTTTGAAGTTCATTGGAACAAATAATTGTTGGTAAAGTTAAACTATTTTTCAATACTATGCATAAAATTCGTTACAACATTGATCTCAAACACGGAAGAACTGGCTGTAATTTTTTAATAAAGGTTTTTAGGAAAGTAACGTTAACCAGACTAGGGGGCGGAAAAAAATATTGGGCCTAGGGGCGCCAAAATGCTAAATCCGGCCCTGAGTATTAGTAACTAGTCCATAATTTTGGGGATCATTCAGATGAACAGTGACATTTCCCATCCGGTTTAAATTCAAATTCAACCCCGCAACTTGGAAGAGAGGGAGATAATAAAATGATCAAAAATGACCAATATTAGTGTTGAATTCATGGTTTTCGGGGCAGCCAAGATGATCAGTGATGTTTCCGATGCCATTTAAATCGAAGCAATTAAAGACGAAAACAGCATATTTCACGGGTACTAAGCCCATGAGGAACGTAGTTGTGCGTTTAAATTTTAATTTCAACCCAGCGAAGAGGATAGTATATATTCTAGTATATTATGAAAGCAATTGTGATGAATTTCCTAAAATTATGATGTCAATTTGTTTCTCTGTACGAAAAAGATTGCTCTTTGTAACCATTGAAATGAATTATAGTACTTAACATGGTGTACGTAAGATCACAGGCTGAAGAGCAAAATACAAAAGTCACAAATCTTTAAAAAATTTTAGCCAAAGAATGATAGTAATATTGAGAATTTTTATGAAAATAAATTTTGTTTTGTAGTATATCTATTAAAGTTGGTGTAAAATATAATATAAAGTTATATTGAATATTGTTTCTCACATACACACTTTATTTAAATTTTCCTGTTCATATACTTCAAACTGTAGGACGTATGTGTACGTGCGATAATATATGCAAATTTGCTTTTACTTTTTGCTGAAGAGGTAGAAGAAATTCATTTAGAGTTTCTAACCTCTCTTTTTTCTCTCTCTTTATTAATGTGACCAGCAGTTACATGTATTGATTATTAATCTCTGGTTGTTTCCTAATTAATCCAGAATTACTACTGGTTTAACATAATAATTATCAACATGTTTTGCAAAAAAGTGGTTGGTGTGAGGTTTCAGTCAGAAAGCTCCCGTTACTAACAAACTAATGAATTATCAATAATAAATGATAACGTGCTCTACAATCCTCAGGATACAAATATAACTACATTTTGTTGGTTAGTTGGAATTGCATTTCGGGGCCATTTTTAGCAAGAGTCTATTTGAGACGTGGACCTAGAGCTTAAAAAGCTTCCGCCATGTGGTAAAAGGAGTTCCCAGAATATGGCAAACAACATTGCTTTGATTCACTAGAAGCTATTAAGGTAGTTTCTGATACTGCTTTAAGAGAAAAGTAGTTACAAATTATGCTCGAATCGTACGCGAGATTTTTGACTGCTTAAGAATTCTGTGTGCGGGAAGTATAGCTCAAAAGTTTAGTATATGTGTGGGATTTGTACCTTTGCCCAAGGGAAGATATGTTGAGCTATCTTGTTTCGAAACGGTGTCGTGAAACTAGAATCACGTCTCGTATGATGCCCCAAAATTTCTACCTCATCTCGTCTCGTAGCAAACACTAGAGATTTGTGACCAGAAAAAATACGGAATCAGTTTATAGATGATATTTTCAATATATTTATACTTATGGGGCATAAGTATGCAATACATTGCTCTTTGTCATATTTAAACAAATGTTGTTTGGTTCACTTGTGTGACATTTTGTACCAACATGAAGGATATATTGTTTAGTAATTGAGCTTAGTCAGGTATTATTATTATTATTATTATTATTATTATTATTATTATTATTATTATTATTATTATTATTATTATTATTGTTGTTATTATTATTATCAAAGCCGTAGCTAGAGGGGGGCCATCGGGGCGCTCGCCCCGGGCGCTGATAGCAAGGAAAAGGAAAAGAGTTGAAAATGAATAAACGACGCGGCGCCCCGTAAAAGTTCTGGCGCCCTATTAAATTAATATTGTCGGTTAGCAAAGAAATGGATTTGTTAAAAATTTTCTTGCTCATTCCGCTCGCAACTCAAACGTTTCAATAACAGTAACAAGTTTTTCACTTATTAAAGAAAATTACTATATATGATTCGTATTCTAAGTAAAATCTTTTCCCTCATGCATCCTAGTATTAATGCCTTTTTTTTAATAACATGTGTTTGAACCCGATTATTTTTAGTATAAGAACATGCAATAATATGAAAATATCTGAACGTATATATTTTAGAAGAATTATCACACTGGAAATTAAGCAAGTGTAAGCTTAAGTTCGAGTAGTGAACATCATTAATAATTTAACTAGCACAGTTTTTTAAAAAATATGTACTCTCAAGTGGCAGACGTAGTACTACTTCGTAGCCACAAGAACCGTAGGACTATGAAACAATTTCTATGTTTCACACAAACAACAATAGAACACAACTATAAACAAAACATCGTTACAAAGACGCCTCGCCTCACCAAGACGTTTGATACTGTTTTGAATCGCTGTTTCTGTTCCTTTTATTATAGCAGCAGCGATGTTCTTCTTACGAGCAACAATGTGTCATCTGTTATTCCAAAAGCCAAATTTGTCTGTACATCATGCGCATTCAGAGCCATCTATTGGTTTGTTCAAGATTTAAATGTAAGAATAAAAGTTTTCAAGAGAGACCTTCGTCATTGCCACTGAACATTAATGATGTTTTAGTCAAGGCGTAGAACTACGTCGTAGCCATTTCCACTGCACACATGCTTTGCCGTAGTAGTACTTCATATTCAGTTAAAGGGTTAATTAACTCGTAAGATTTTTAAGTAACGCGACAGGACTGATAATTTGCTACTTACGTCAGTCTGGGTTAACTGGTTGGCAAAGCGTGATCCAAGCTCAAATGAACTCTACAGATGTTTTAATCCAGGAGCACGTAACACGTTTCATCATTTCTGTTGACGGTCGAATGCTTGTTTCAACAATAAATAGAAGATGCATTAGAGGATTTCACAGGAAAATTAAAGAAATTGCATCGATTTACATTTTACATGTTATCTGCACCACATGCGTAACCGTTAACTTTGCTTCATGACCTAGTCCAGGAAATCTAGAGCAATTATACCCTTAACCTGGGCAAAATTGCAATAGAAGCTTTTAAAACAGTTTTTTATTCAGGAATCATTACTGAATAACATATTCAAAATTCGACAAAATCGGACCACAGGAACACTCCCAAAAACGGTTTTCAAAATGGCGGACCATGATTTAAAAACCTTGCGTATATCTTGCAATTTTCTTCTGTATCTCGGTTTCCTGTAATCCGATTTCGACGATTGTTTTTTTAAATCAAAGGTCATTTTACGTACTATATTTTTTATTAGGAGCACTGATGTCCTATCTCGCACAGTTTCTTGTGAAAAACGACATTTAATTTTAAAAATCATAATTTCTTACATTTACACCTTAAATAATTGTCTGTACCTCGGGTATCTGCAATCGGATTTACATGAAACATTTTTTTTAAATAAGAGCTACATATAAATGCTAAAGGTTTTAATAACGCCACTTTTCTCCTATCTTACACCGTTTCGTGTAAAAAACTATTAATTTACAATCAACGTATTTTTTATTTATCTATTTAATCATTTGATAAAGCTCAATAAATTAAAATATTATTATTGGTTCTTCCATGTGAACTTTTTGGTGTATTTTAGTATCGCATGAGCTAACTGAGACTTGTCAGCTTTCCTCATCACACTCTGGGATTCAAATAACGCAGGAGGATAAGAACAAAGTTCATAACACATCACATCTTCAAGATTCATATCCCCACCAGCAGCAACAGTCATCATTCTCTGAAAGAGAAGTGCTGCATCTATTTGTATATCATCATTAATTCGACTCACAACAGCAGCATCAGATCCTAGAGTTTTCGCTTTCTCGGATCTTTTCCCAGAATATTTGAATACATCATTGCCCATCATTTTTTGTACGATGTCTGTACCAATGGAATGCAGTTCATCAACATTTACTCCAGGATCAGCTATTACACCTATGACAATGTCAGAAAGATCTGGGCCAGAATTGAATGGGGATATTGATTCTAGTCGGTCAACAACTTTTTAAATATCGTTACTGTCCCTAGTTTGTCTACTTTCCCTCATTTCTTTGTGTTGTTCACTGCTTTCCAACAAACTTTTAGTGTATTCCTGCATTGCTAAGTTATAAGTTGAAGACACAGGCATAGAAAGTAGTTATGTTTCTCTTTGAATCTCTGTAAATCCACTTCCTCGTGTCAGACCTCCTCTACTTTTCAGAGAACGCATTAATACTTGCTCTATCACTAGATCTGAACCTAATCCGGCCCATACCCTATCACTTCTTCTTATCACAAACTTGCCTTCCTGGAACATTTTGTGAACAACTGGATTTTCAGATTCCAAACTGAACATTTTCTGCAAATATTAATATAATGACTTGAGGTAATTGTGATGTCCAGCTGCTGCAACTATTGGGAGAATCTCCATCACAGATTGCAAATGTAAATCCCATGAGCCAGTCCTTTCTGCTGTTATTAAGTTACGTGCAACGTTGATCATTTGCATATACTTTAGCCAAAGTTTACTTGTTCTTGAGAAAGACTGGAGGTGAGTTTTCTTCTCCTCCAAAGCAGTACTGATTTGAGATAATGCCCCACATAGCTCCACGTCCTCAACATGTTGTTTGCCATTTATGACGTTATCAAGTAAGATACAAACTTCTTTAACTAGATGATGAGGGGATCCATCTTCATTGCGAGGGAAAACATCTGAAACCAATAAGGTACAAAGAGCTACATCTACTATCATATGCCCTCGCATTGCTCGAGAAACAGCTTTTCCAGACATCATATGCAGTACAGCATTTGATCCATAGATTTCTTGAAGTACTTCAGATAATCCTGAACCATTCATCAAAGTGTCACTTAACTCAAAAGATTGATCAAAGTATGAAATGTTCCCATCATTATAACAATATCTTGGAGATTTTGTTGCCCATGGATAATTTGGGAAGCTTTCCAAAATAAAGGCTGATCAAAAGTAATGATACAAGGGATACGTTGTTTATGTGCTAACTTGTTCAAGTACTGCAATGTTGAGAGTATACATGTCATGTCACTAGCTGCCATATCAATGATAGGAAGAAATGCGACTGATGCAACACCAGGTTGTGAAACATTTGTTCCAGAATGAATTGTTTGCATAGCTCCTGACCAACTTGGACCTGATCTTTCGGCTGCACATATTTGCCACAGAAAATTTAACCTACTTATAGAGGCAATGGCCAATATTGGAAGTTTGCTGAATGAAATCTCCCTGAGCATGCTTCTTGAATGTCTGTATTCCACAATATCAACTGCTGCAACATTCTTAATGTCACTTTCAGCAATCTTACAGCGTTGAATAATTGGATGGGTCTTGTTCTTTGAGATTGTAGCTGCAATCATACCCATCCCATGAAAGGTGTTCTTTACATCCAAAGTACAAACATTGTGGTCAACATTATCGGCTGCTAGAAGAACTGCAGTGTTGTTAGCAGTATTTAACGAGATATGGCTACCTGATACTGCAGCATTTCTTTCAAATCTAATTACTTCGGAATATGATGAACAATAACCAAGTCTGTGAAGCAAATCAACAAGGTACCTTGATCTAAAGTTGTGATGCAGCTGGATAGCTAAACCAATCTGCAATGGACATAGTAATATTCTAGGACATATACCTTGCATAATGCTCTGACCAATTGAGCCAATTTTTATAGAGGGATCCTTTCCCACAAATAGTTTTGACAACAGTAATTTCAAACTCTTAGGTACGTATTGCAAAGTACTTTCTTCAGTAAGGTCACTTGGAGATGGGTATACATCCACATTAGAAACGTTGAGGGATTTCACCTCACTTCTGATTATTTTGGCTGCTGCTTCTATTAAGTATATCTTCTGTAATTCAATATCACATTCTTTTGACTTTTGTTGATAATTTTGAAGAATTTTAAGTGGCTGTATCAAGTAAAGTGACTACATCTGCCTTTCCACTTCCACCAGAAATAATAATTTTCTCTCCATAATACTCCAAAAGTTTCCTCTTCATATGTCTCCGACCATAGGCACAGCTTCGACTCCTTTCAAGATATTCTTCCATTTTTGAAATTAAATCTCCCATCAGCAGTTGTTCATCATTATTTTCCAAGTACGAACAAGTCTGAAGGAATGCAAGGTACTGTTCTTCATACTTGGCCGACTTTTCTTTATGTACTTATTGGAGGAAGAGTATTCACGGGGAATGTTCCTACCAGTTCGAAAATTGACACTACAAGTGTTATGATAGACGCAGTCCACAAATGTATCGCAAAACAAGCAATGAGTGGCACTACGAATTGGGTCTTCATTTAAACGTACACTTTTCTTGGTTTTGTTTCATCACTAGTCTGCCGTTTCTTGACACCAATATCCTTTGAATCTGTAAATCGTTTCCGACATGAAACATAGACACTAATACCAGGAACAGCAACAACATCAGTTCTGCGCCTGTGGCTTGCTTCATTTATGCCATCTGCTCCTTTCTGTTTAATTTTAACTATCTCTTGCTAACTGTCCAATTTTTCCTTACATATCACACAATATTCAGACATCTCCATTTTTAAATTAAACAGAAAAAAAGCAAATTATAAATAGTTGCCTTTTAAAATATTAAAGCCGTAAAAACAAAAATTAATAATAAAAAAAATTAAGAAAACAGGCAACTAACACACAAATTAAACATTATTTAGAAATACAGGGTGGCCCAAACGGAGGTATACACCCCTGCATTGATCAAGTATAACATTCTAGCTTATGGGTTTATTTGCTTCGGCTGTTCCGGGCTTAAGGTATAAGTAAAAATACATTAAGAACAAATAATAAAGAAGCTAGGTGATAACAATAAGAAATGGTATGAAATACAGGAGATAAGCACGGAACTGTGTACCTACTTTTGGGCCACCCTGTATATTAGAACATTTGGAATAAATTTATACTATTTTTGGGAGGGTTATAATTTTTTCCCCTTATGATTTAGGAAACCTTATGTAGTTATATAATGTCTCCGATGGATGAGTGGTTACGCTCGTCACCTTGTGGTGAAGAGGTCCCGGGTTCGATTCCCGGTGGCGTCATTTGGTTCAGATCCCACGTTAAACTGTAGGGACCATCTTCAAACGTCATCATCAACAAAACAGTGAAAATCGGATGAGATGAACCCGAGATACAGAAGAAAATTGCAAGATAGACGCAAGATTCTTTAACCATGGTCCGCCATTTTGAAAACCGTTTTCGGGGGTGTTCCCGTGATACGATTTTGTCGGATTTTGAATATGTTATTCACTAATGATTTCTGAATGAAAAACTGTTTAAAAAGCTTCTATTGCAATTTTGCCCAGGTCCAACTGTAAATTGCCTGGACTAACCGAATTATTTGCCCTTGTAAATGACAACGCGAAGTATGACACTCCGATATGGGGATGTAATACCGAAGCCGTACAATGACTACAGATACTTCATCCCATCATATAAGCTGCAATGATTATAGTATTTTCGGCCACTCTGTTATAATGGTAGGAATGACATCTGGAATCACAAAGACAATGCAGGTGGTTTTGTCACTTTTTGAAAGATACACCCAAATTTCGCAACTCCAGACTGCCTCCTGTAAAATAGTATTCGTACTGCTTTGGACAGTTCGCCTTCCCAACCATATAAACATGCTTTTTTACCAGGTGTAAATTTTGCTCAATTATGAGATTTATGTTTGGAACATTGTACTGTACTTAAGTCAATCCATTCTAAGTGGTCAAGCTTGTGCCGCTCGGCCATCACCGTTTGATATTCATTCTGCAGTGAGTCTTTACAGCGAGTAAGTGTTCACTGACTTGGGACTGTAGATATATGTAGGTATATCAAAAAAAAAAAAAAAAACATTTGGCGCAACAGCCTGATTTTTGGGCCTGATCCAATCCACACCATTTGTTAGCGACTGGTGGAACTACGTCCAGCCTAGCGACCATACGTTAACTGGCGTATTGAGTTTTCTAGAGCTAGTGGCCGTCACGTCTTTTATTCCCGTGACTTTCCAGTCTGCCTCACGAAACTGGAAAATTGGGAAAACACCAGCCAGAAATCGAACCCTGGACCCGGCGAATATGAATCCAAGGCTGTACCAGTAGACTACAGTGCCCCTTTTCTTATATTTCCTTCTGCATTTATGATGAGTAGAGTTTTTTTTTTTTTTGTAGTTATATGAAACGGATTGTAGTTTCCCACAACCCAACCACGCCTTTTTTGTTTAGTGTTCTGTGCAGTGTGTAGAGCAAAGCGCAAATAATTCGCCTGAATGTTTCCTCGCCATTGTAGAGAATTCCTAAAATTTTGTACATTGCTTACGAAAACTAAGTCAAACCCTAATCCATTCCAATTACTTCCCACTTTGACTAAAAAATCAGAAGTTGTGAATAACTTTTAGGCATATTTTATGAACAGTAACTGGATTTCCTCTTTTTTCTTTAATATGTACATTAAAAATGGAGTCAATTTAATATTGAAAGATCACTTGTTCTGTTAATATCTAAATCATACAGTACATTGTAATAGGTTATATATCAATAACCGAAAAAAAGGTGTATATTATCTTAAGCTTATTTCAATATTAGAAATATATATATATATATATATATATATATATATATATATATATATATATATATATATATATATATATATATATATATATATATATTGCTAGTAGCAGTAGTTTGATCAATACAAAGGACGGTAGCCAGCCCAAAAATGTAGGGGGACGCTGTACAATTTAGGGGGTTTTCCTACAACGATTAAAATATCACTGGTTCTTCTTTTTTATAATAAATTAGAGCCATTAAATAATACACACTCCGACCTTTTTTTGATTCCATTTTATTTATACCTGGCTGTCCTGACAACGACGTTCCAAAGACTTATTATTTTTTGAAACATTTGAATATCTTTATATATTGACAATCTTAACATTTCTTTCTCTTCTTCTGATAGTAAAAATCAACCAGCCTAGTACATATTTGGAATAACTTATGACCCTAAATTACAAATATACAATGTACTGTTGTATATTATGGCGCCCGACGGACTTTTCTTTTTATTCATTAACTTCATAAAAAGAAAAAGAATTCTGGACAGTCTACATATACATGTTAATCATTCGAGTTTTCGAATGCACCTCGTATACATAAAAATTACAATTCATATAATTATACATAGATATCATATTTAATTTTATAACAATATTATCATATTTATTATCATATTTATTTTAAACTTTATCATCATCTTCATTTATTTATACGTTTCAATGATGATAAGGCACATTTGAGATTTTATTTACAAGTTATTTGATTCATTTTAGGGGCCATTACATACTTGTTGCAATCCAACCATTATCTATATGGGCAGCATGAAGAAGGTTTTCAAAAAGATGTATGTGCTAGTGATATAGTTGTTCTTAGAACACAAAAATGATCGAATATAAGATATAGTTAAACAAAATATAGATTAAGATTGAAATATCGATAATAATCAGGACATAACATAATAATTAACGTCTTATTAACATCATAACATGAATAATGTAATTGATATCGCACTTTTGGCCATCATAAGAAAAGCACATAAATAGTATGAAACATAATTATTAAGTAATACACATAACATAAATGCATATGCTGACATAAATTGAGTAAATGCGATCATAGACAGAACTCAAGATTAAATAACATAAAGTAAAATACAACAAACCGAGAAATCATAATGATATTTAAAGCAAAATCCATTGAGTACGGTTCCCTCAGACGCCGCAACTCCAATCTAAGTTACATGTCCAACAAGTTCATTCAAATCACATTGAAAGTCACAAAGAGAAACACAATATTGTGCATTATTTACTTCTTCAGTTCTTCTTTTCTTACGTTGAGAATTTTCGTCATCTATGAGATTTTTACGAAGTCCACATCGAACGAAATTAGATCTAATGCTTACATGCTTCTTAGGTGTACGTGATCGTACTACACCGGTACACATGAATTTAACATCTTCCTGCACATTGGGATCACAGTTCAATCGCACATGAATACATCGAAGTTGGTCTCGATTAATGTTAGTTTGATTCAAGCTAGCAATGTATTGCATCACTGATGGATTTTCAAACTTTGCAACATCACACCTGGATGACTGAAATTAAGGCACTGCATTACGTTCTGCAAAGACAACATCAGACCGTTCGCCAACATCATTCTGATCTTTTTGTTGAATACACTGTTCAACACCTCCAATTCAGTTGAACAATCACTAAAAGCATTGGTGGGAACGCACGCTTTCCTTCTGAATTTCACAAATATTGGAATCAACTTTCTTCCTGCTACATGAATCATGTCATGTACACATCACCCAACGGTTCTATTACCATTACGTCATTTCCAGCATTAATATCATATAAAATATATCGTGAATACAAACGGTAAATAGCGTTCATGAGACGAAAATGATCATAACTTCTCGCACATTGATACATACCAAAATCTTCATTATATATAACAGCATTAGGACAATTAAAAACATTTGAACGAAGAGAAAAGTTAGGATGATCTGATCCAATCAGTAGGGCAGTATGCTTATCCGCAGAAGGTTCAGGTTCATTTAGCGTATTCTTGCTGACTGACGATGAAGTTTCGGGAACTGTCAAACCTTTAATCTGATTGGTTTGTTCCTTTACCGTTGTCCCAAATTTGGCAACAATTTGTTGGTTCATTTGTTATAGCTGATGTTGTAAACCGTCATTACAATGTTACAACTGTTCTAGTCGTTCATCAAAATATTGGGCTTGCTGGTTCACCCTTTGATCCAACCTTTCCAACTGCTGGTTCACCTTAGCGAACTGTTCAGCTTGGTCCTGAGCCTGGTCCTTAATCTGTTGAGATAGTTCCTCGCTACTTCGAGCTTGGTCCTTGAGTTGCCGTGATATTTCTTTTAAAATTTCCAACATGTTGTCGGATGACTTAATGGCTCAATCTTGATCGTCTTTTACTATACTTCGAAAAAAATTACTTTTCCTTTCCACTCTCGGGTTTTAGGCACCATATACAACGATTAAATCACTCTGGTTCTTTTTTATCTAATAAATTCGAGCCATTAAATAATACACACTCCGACATTTTTTGATTCCTGGTTGTCCTGACAACGACGTTCCAAAGTCTTATTTTTAAACATTTGAATATCTTTATATATTAATTAACTTTATATCTATTTTCCTTCTCTTCTTCTGATATTAAAATCAGCCAGCCTAGTACAAATTTAAAATATTTTATGGCCCAAAATTACAAATATACAATGTACTGTTGTAATCCATCCATATTGTTCATTTTTAAGCCTGCCGTGAAACATTTAGTGGGCAGTAAAATTTTAGGGGGCCGGCAACCCGTAGAACCCCCGTGGATACGGGCATGTACATTGCATTCTGATTGATAAATTTGTGTACGGATTCTTTCTTCTTCGTTCTCTCTTTTGGTCCATTATTGTCATTTCACTATCTTTCTAATTTTCTTTTGCTTTCCTTATATTTCGGAGAAAGACGTTTAAAATCTCCTTTTCATAAGGAATGTAATACACATAAGATGGCAGGAAGAAACATGACAATTAGAAATAATGTGCTATTTAAAATTGATAAGTAAAATGTACGCAAGCTTACAGAATTTTTCACATGATAAAATTGTGTTTGAATTATATTTGCTAAACATTTTGTTAGAACTGCTGTTGAATGTTTCTGTATTTTTCTTCTAAAACTATGTGGTATATTCTTTAATGTGTGCTTATGTATGGTGTGTTTAAGTTAAAGATATATGAAAGTTGTATACTCTTCGATTTTAATTTTTGTGGAAATGGTGGACGAACTCTGTTTAGGGGTTCCTAACACTCTCATTAATTAAAGTAAAACAGTAATTGAAATATATAATTTTATTTCTGTAATCTGCAGTAATCAGTTCGATATTACTAATTAGATTTATTCCCATAACTAAATTGCAATTATTCTCAACCTACTACAAGTTTACTAATATGAAGTGTGATTTCATGATCTCTTATCAGAAGCGCTAACCTACTATCAATACATCATAAGTACTTGATTGATATAAATGTTCAAGTTCAATTTGTGGTAAAAAAAATGTAACTAATCTTAGAATATGATTTGACAAGATTAAAATTGGTCCGATACTCTCCCACGTTAGTTTAAGATAGGTAAGTTTTTAATTTTCTACGAAGCAAACTAAAACTTAAAAGAGAAGTAGCAGGAAGAATGGTAATAAGTTTATATACGTTTTTCATTTAATTTTTGGGCATTATTACCGAAGGGCCCTGGAGCAGTTAATGGCCTGACTTGATCGAACTTTTGGCGATCCGAATTGTGGCGCTCAGCCTTCCAGGTCAATGTCCTAGTGGTATTTAAGACCACCCCTCTACATATTGGCAAGGGTACCTTCGCCCAACCTCTAAATTTTGGCACGGATACATATGACCATTTCCATAAAGTGTGGAAATTGCCAAATCTAAAATTTTGGTACGGTAGCGTAGGACCTCTATAAGTATGATTGTACATCTCTTTCCCTTTCATGGGTAAAAATTGGCAAATATTCAAATTTCGGAGGTATTTGACCTTATTTATCCCCTTTGATAAGGTTTTATTACCTTATATGGTTATATGGGTATGCATAGTGTTCCATTCTCTTTCAAAAGCATGGGTACATTGGTGCACCCCTTAACATTTTGGGAGGGGTACCTTGGACAACCCCTTAAATTTTGGAAATTAACAAATTTAAAAATTGATAGAATACTACAGGGTACCAATATTATCACTAGAAATTTGGATGGTCCGTCTCTTTCCCTTTCATGGGTAAAAAATTGCCGAAAATTAGTACGAACAAATGTTCGGTTATTGACCTATTTTATTTATTTGATGGATCTTATTACCTTATATGGTTATATAGACGTATACAGAGTGTCTATTCTATTTCATAAGATGTAGCTACATTAGTGCATCCCTTTAATAATTTGCGAGGGGTACATTAGCCCATCCCTTAAATTTTAGAAATTGTGCAATTTAAAAACTTGGTATAATAGTATATGATCTTAATATGAACCACTAAAATTTCAGTGGTCCATCTCGTTCCCTCCTAGAGTTAAAAAATTGCCAAAAATTAGTACGACGATTCAGTGCAATTTCACACGGTGCAGTTTCACACGGTGATCACTATTGAGCAATTGCGCACTGTCTGCAGGTATGGTGCATTTTCACGCGGTCCACTTGTCAATCATGCGATTCACCATGAAACCGCTTTCACTATAAGGGCTGGGAGGACAGAACAAATGTCAACTAAGTAAGAACAGGAGAAAAGCAAACACAAGTCAAAATAAGTAGAATAATTGAATTAATACTAGCTTCAAGTATTTTTTCCCAATTGCACACCATATTTACATATATAGGAACCACACATAAGGTATTGGTTATACCAGTTACGTATGCATTGATGTCAGCTAAAATAGAAAGAACATACAAGAAACTGTTCACATTTCTTAAAATGTGGTCCGGCCAGAACGAATCTCGAGTGCTGAAAGTGGATTTTAACCTTCCTGCAAGCAATGTATTACATGCGATGTTTCTTAATTCACAAGTTTCTAGCTTTAATTACAATTTTAACTACAGCATCTGGTGAAAGCATTCTAGGTCTCATCGAAAGATACTTCCACAGTGAAGATGTACGTCATCATGTTATTATATGTAATGCTTTAGCATTAATATCATCAGGCAGGATTGATGAAAGTTTGCTCATCGTCATGGAAGACTGTCCGTCTGGTCAAAAAATCGAAGAGTTAAACGATTATCTCATTGAATAATGGATGAACATTCCGAACATTCAGAGAACATACAACTGCAATAGTCAAAGGCACAGAACAAATAATCGAGTGAAGGGTCGGCGCAATAAGTTAAATCGCAGCCTATCTCGGAGTACACCACGTATCCTTAAGTTTGCAACTTACTAAGAGCATATGTGGACGTCTAATTTTCATGCTTTTGTGAGACAGAGCTTAAAAATTGCAATCCGGAAAAGAGTAAAAAATCAATTCACATCCACCTTGACCACAGATTGCAAATATTACTGGAGAAACTAAAAAATAGCATGGACTTTAAAGAAATGCTTGAGAACCTTGGGCTTAAGGATGGGCAGGAGTCGATCTGAAACTCCACTCGAATTCAAGTCGACTTTCCAGTCGGGTCAACGGTAATTTTCTCAGGTCGATTTTGATAAATAGCCCGCTCACTCAGCTTCTTTTAACTTGTTTTGAAATCATGATCTAATTAGACTGGAAAGTGAAACCATGAGATTTGAAGCACTAATGTCGAATACGTTCAGTGTTGCTCATGAGAAGAGGCAGTGCTCGCATCTGCTCTCGTCGCGGTAACAAGACGACTTTAACTTTTTAATGAACTCCGTATATAACTGACATAATTAATTGTGTGTATAATTTATATACTTATTACATAATGCATGCAAAAAGAAAGAAACACTGGCAATACACGAATTAGAAATTCCTACCACAAGTGGGTTCAAATCTTACAAGCGGTGCGATATATTTAAAAAATAGTCGAAATTTTTTTTTCCGTTATGATACTCTTGCCGATTTTTATGAAGGCGTTCTTCACTTGTATATATAAAGGAACATGTACAGATGTGAGGAATGACAAGGAGATTCATGCTCATATGTGAAAGATGCCCTATGTAGAGAGCGCAGGTTCACCTAGATGAAAATTAATAATTCGCACTTATTTCTGTTATGTCCTTTATTCGTGGATCTGCATTAATTACAGAACTTACAGTTACAGTTACATACATGCATTAATTACAGTTACTGCAAACCTACCAACATGAAGTGTTCTGTTGCAACAAATAGATTTTTTTTGAATAAAACTGAGTTCTCAATATGCTCTTTGGTCTGGTGAAGTTCTGTTAAATTTAACCAAATTACTTCTTACGAGAAAGAGCAGTAGGGAAAATTCACTAATACTCATGTACTGAAACATATGATTGCTATTATTAAACATTTTCATATAGACACTTCTATAAACTTTATGTACAAAATCCTGTATTTAAACAAATACATGTTTTCTAGTGCGACAGGTTATCTATTACAATAAAAATGAAAGAGAACATGTTTCTGACTTAACTCTTGAATCATCAGACCGACCTCGATAAAATTTTCAACATAGGTGAAGTTCGGGATGGTTTTTATCATTTCATTTTGAAGGTGCAACTTCAGGGAAGTGGAGAGGGAAATGACATATTAGTGTCGAATCTACAATTTTCAGGGTCACTGAAATGAACAATGACACTTCCGATGCCATTTAAATCAAAATTTAACCCCACAACCTGGAGGAGGGAGGAGATATATTACAATTATTGAAAATGACCGATATTAGTTTCGAATCTATAGTTTTCGAGGTTCGCTAAGTGAATAGTAACACTTCCGACCGTTTAAATCCAAATTCGGTCCCGCAACTTGGCGGAAGGAAGAAGATATATATATATATATATATCGATTTTTTTTCTGTCGGTACGCAACGTTAGTGGCACCTTTTAATGGGAGCGGAATATTTCCTTTCCTGTCTTAAAAATGGATCGACAAGAAACTTTAAAAGTACCAAATAGTAAATGTATAAGTTTATAGAAAATCAGAGTCTTTTGTTTGTTTGTTTTCGTTTTCCTTTTTTTAGCAGAAAGAGCTGCGAATCTCTGTTCCTTCTTAAAGCAAGTTAATAATATTCAGGGATCCTTCCCTCGCGGGTACGTCCTCGTGCTTCTCTTTTTTTCATTCCTTTTTTGCACAGTGACATAAATCAAAAAGGCTCTGAACCGACCAGATTTTTTTTTCTGCAAAATTGACGTCTCACAAGAAATTACTCTGTCACTAATTCAATGGCCATTCCATAGAGATGGAAAGTTGAGGGTTAAACCTTGAGATAAATAAAGCGATAAGGCAAAAGTGGACGGTGAGCAGAAGTCAGACTCTCTCTCTCTCTCTCTCTCTCTCACACACACACACACACACACACATATATATATATATATATATATATATATATATATATATATATATATATGCATACACGACATAGGCATTCAGTAAATTGAGTTGAGTTGAGTTGATTTTGAGTTTATCGTCCCGTTCAGCAGCGAGGCTATATGAGACGTGGACCTACTGATTAACGTGGAATCCGAACCACATGAGCTCCCTCCGATTCAGTAATTTGAATTGTGCATTCAAGATGCAGAAATTTTAGAAAATTTCTATTCAATTATTTATACAAGCCGTCTACGAGTATTTTGTTGTGGCCACGGGTGCAGTCCAAACTACCCTTACCTCCTACCAATTTTACAATTTAGGAATCAGCTTCTTACGGGATGTGTAGCCTACCGAAGGACCACACAGATGTTATAGAAAATAATGTGCTATTGTTTCTTTGTACGCTTTGGCAGAAACTTCTTTGGATATCGAAGCCCGCTCACTTTTGTTACTTCCGGACACGTTGAGAAAAGCAATTTAGTAAACCAATCTTTTTGTCTAAAATCTTAGTTTTTCCGCATTGATAAACAACTTCAACTCGTCGCGCTCTCGAGTTTGTGCTCAATTACAGCTGGAAAAAATTGAAGTTCCGACCACAGCGGCTCAAGAGATCCTGTGAATCTGAACATTTCGGAAGCGCCCTCGGTTTCAGGGACACTAAAACGTGGTGGGATCAATTTTGAGCAATGAAGTATCTTTCATTTAGTTGGTCGTGTGATTTGTTGTGTGGTGTGGCAGACAAGAAAGCTGTAAATATTTTCGAATTATGAAAATTTTAATTGAACCTTGAACGTACGTATAAGTGTGTATGTATCTGATTTTTGTCCAAATGTAGTCTGATTCTAGGGGCAAGTTTAAAAATGTTAATACAATTTATCCTCAAATTGAACTTGAACCCCTCCAAATACTTTTGATACATACGAAACAAATAGGAGGCGCGGTGACTCAATGGTAGAGCGTTCACCTCCGGTGCTTGGAGTCCCTGGTTCGATCCCAGCTAGCGCCGTGTGGATTTTGTTGTGAACATACACCGCGCTCGTGGGTTTTCTCGGGATTTTCCCGTTTCCTTCTACTTCCTTCATTCCATCATTTCATTCATTTCTAATCACCGTCTCCTTTAGCCTAACCAGCATAACCGTGGGACGTAAAACTTACGGTTACGAATTATTATTATTATTATTATTATTATTATTATTATTATTATTATTATTATTATTATTATTATTATTATTATTATTATTATCCTGAAAGGTATGCAACCAACTTTCCAACTTTTCAACAATTGTGAACGTGAGGTCCAGCGTATCGGCACCTTTATTATTAAAAAACACTCTATATCTTTCTATCTATGTATCCTATATACATATATGTATATATATATATATATATATAGAGAGAGAGAGAGAGAGAGAGAGAGTGAGAGAGAGAGAGAGAGGGTAAGATAGATAGATAGAGATATACACATGATCGAAAATGGCGATCGAATCCATACTTTTCGGGGTCCCTGAGATTAACAGAAAGTGGCGTCTAAATCCAAAAAATCAGTAGCATTAATACTTCTTAGAATGGACGGGAACAGGAAAAGGTAATTAAAAATTACCGATATAGTATCGCATTCATATTTTTGGGGCTCGATAAGTTTATTGGTGACAGTTTTGTTGCCTTTTATGTCCAAAATGAAGCGTATTCTCCCCGAGCAAGATATTCGGCTAGTCTGTAATAATAACGACGGAAGTTTCATATATTCAAGCCTTTAATATATTTCTTGCTGCTCAAATTTACTCACTTGTGCAGTATATGTGTGTATGTATAAATAAGATCATATCTCTTTTTGAGTTATTCGAAAAACATACAAATAATAAAGAGGAAGGATTTTACCAGAAATCAGAAAACTAAAGAAGTAAAATTTAAACTTGTGTGCTTTAAGTATTTTTCCTGTTAGTAAAATACATTGTGTAATGCTGCAAACATGATACAGCAAGTAAGGTTACAAGCATCAGACGAATAAATAGTTTTTAAATTACATTTTCCGGTTTTGGCTAATATTTCCGAACATTTTTTTTTATTAATGGATTCAAACTTTTTGGAAATTTTACTGATCTCGATAAAATTTTCAACAAAGATGAGGTTGAACACAGTTTTTCCCCTCTCCCCCACAACACAGAAGGGGAGAGGGGAAAATGGCACATATTAGTGTCGAATCGATAGTTTACGTGGTCGCTGAGATGAACAGTGACACTTCCGGCCGTTTAAATCAAAATTCAATCCCGTTAGTCCTCTAAGGGGGAATGGTGACATGTAAAGATAATTGAAAGTTACGGATATTAATGTCGAATTCATAGCTTTGGGGTTCTATAAGTTCATTGGTGACAGTTTTGGTGCTCTTTGTGTCCAAAATGAAACGTATTCTTCCCGTGCGAAGAACAGGTATTCTGCTAGTCTGTAGTAATAACGAACGGAAGTTTCACATACTCAACCCTTTAATATATTTCTCACTGCTCAAATTTACTCACTTGTGCGGTATATGTGTGTATATGTAAATAAGATCACCTCACTTTTGTGTTATTCGAAAAAAATACAAAGAATAAAGGGGGATTTTACCAGAAATCAGAAAACTAAAAAGGAGAATTAAAACTTGTTGCTTTAATTAGTTTTCCGTTAGCGAAATACATTGTATATACAGTAGGACGTCGACAATCCGAACGTCAAAAATCCGAACGCGATCCCTAGAAGCTTTTTATATTTTGTCTTAATATAACGCTATCGATAAACAAAGAATAGTATGTCCGTCGACTTTGTGTGAAGCTAGTGTTTTTACTAAGGATTCTTTCATACGTAATTGTTTGTCATACATATTTTTATTTTTTATTTCCTCTTAGGCCTATGACTTTTTAAGAGTGACTTACAAGATTAGTGTAATTTAATGTACAAGCAGGTTCTTCAGAAACATAAAATGTAAGTAGATTTTCGTAAAGTATTGTAATTACTGTATGTACTGAATAACCACTCTATCGATAGAAGAGCATATCGTACAGTATATGTAAGCCTAACCGCATTTTCTTGGCCATTTTCGAAAATCCGAACTATCTGTGGTCCCAATTAGTTCGGATTTTTGACTTCCTACTTTATATGCTGCGGACATGTTACAGCAAGTAAGATGACTAGCATCAGGCCAAGAAATAGTTAACTATATTTTCCTGTTTTTGCCCATATTTCCAGACAAATGATTTTTTTTTTTTGTAATGAATTCAAAATTTCCGGAAATTTTATTTTATTTATTTATTTATTTATTGAACAAATTCCCAGATACAGCATAATTGTGCCATTTTACACAGGGAAATATCAACAAGCGGGAAAAAGAAAAAGAAAAACAATTTAAAAATAAACAACAACAGTAACATCAACAGTATTAACAAAGAGTGCACAAGTAATATTATTTAGCCAGCACGCGTTTTATTGCTCTTTCAAACACCGGGTAGCTCGAAAAAATGTCCACCTCACTGGTTAGATTATTATAATAGTTGGGTACTCGGTGAAAAAGAGACCTCTGTATAATTGTCAACCTAGGGCGTGCAAGATGGAATAGGTGGGTATTCCGGGTTTTGCGGGAAGGGACATGCAAGGATAGTTGTTGAATTAGGGTTTCTGATCTTAGGTTCCCATTTACAATCTTATGAAGAAACTTCAAATCAGAGTTATTTCTGCGTACTTCCGGCGTCTGGATATTAAGATATCGCAAAATTTCCTCCTTAGGTAACATTCGAACTGCGGGAACACGAAAACGTACTATTGCAATAAAGAAATTGAGAACAGACTCAAGTCTAGAGAGATGTGTAGGTGCGGCCATGGCCCATATGGGAGAACAGTATTCAATCTTGGGTGCTATAAGAGTTTTATAGAATGTTGTTAATGATGCCACAGTACGTAGTTCAGTGAATCGGTAAAGAAGCCCCAGCATACGCATTGACTTCTTAACTATTGACGAGATGTGTTCAGAGAACGAGAGTTTGGAATCAAAGATGACACCAAGATCATTATGACTGGCAGAATGTGTTATAGGGGAATCGTTAATATGGTATTTGGAGGGAACAGGAGACTTTTTCAGAGTAATTGTAATACCGTCACATTTCTTACTGTTAAGTTTCAAATGCCACATTTTACACCAGTCTACAAGATAATTTATGTCTTCCTGTAGGGCAATTGTGTCATGGAAACATGATATTTCTCTATATAATTTGCAATCGTCAGCAAAAAGCAAAAGGCCACTAGGATTAACTGATAGGTGAGAGTACAGATCGTCCATATACAGGAGAAATAGCAGGGGCCCTAGTACGCTTCCCTGAGGCACCCCCGAGATCACAGGTTGGGGGTTAGAAGTCGTCCCTGAAATAACAACTTTCTGTTTACGGCCCTTTAGATAGCTGGTGATTAATGAGAGAAATTTACCATGTACATTAAACCTATTGGAAAGCTTGTGGAGAAGAAGAGTGTGACTGACAGAATCAAAGGCCTTTGAGAGATCAAAATAAATGACATCTAATTGAGTATTGTTATTTATACATTGAACTGCACAGGAGAGAAGAGTACTTAAGTTCGTGAGACTTGAGCTTTTCGGTAGAAAACCATGCTGAGAAGTGTGAATGTAAGGCGACGTGAATTTGAGAAGCCTGTCTTTGATTATTTTTTCGCAGAGAATAGATATTACAGAAAGAAGAGAGATTGGCCTATAGGAGGATACTTGATCTTTAAGTCCTGATTTATATATTGGGGTCACATGAGCTAATTTCCAGCTGGTGGGATAATATCCTTCTCTGAAGCATCTATTGAATAGGATGGATAAAGGAACTGAAATAGCTGAAGCAGTTTTGTTAAGATAGAGAGAGCCAATGTTGTCGGGCCCAAGAGATCTATGTGGAGAAAGCGACTGCAAGAGAACCAAAACCTCACCCGGGGTGGTAGAGAGGTCTGATAAGGTGTTAGTACAAATGGGGAGGAGAGGGGGAAGATGGGTTGTAGGGGGAAAGGCGGTAAATGTTTTACAGAAGTAGTTATTAAAAAGGTCGGGTCTCTCACCATCACTAGCTTCAAAATTCTCGTCATGAACTGTAGCTGGTATGCCGGGAGATTTCGATCGAGATTTAATTACAGTCCAAAATAGTTTAGGGTTGCTAACAGTAAAATCACCAATTGAGTCCATGTATTCAAAGTACTTACGTCGCTGTACCTTCTTTGTAAAGCTTCTAATTTTAGCGAATTGTTTGTATGTGTGGTCACTCGGATGTGACTTCCATAGATTCCAGGCAACCTTTTTGTTTTTAAGAAGATCACGCAGCTCATTGTCGAACCAGACCGGAAACTTCTTCGATTTTGATGTTTTTACAGGGACAAAATCCTTTATAGTTGAGTGGACAACAGATGTGAATAGGTCCACCGCCTCGTCGACAGATCCTGCCTCCAGCAAACACCAAGGAAAGAGTTCAATAGCCCGACAGATGTCGCCCCAGGCGGCTTTCTTCCAAAGAAGTTGTGACCTACTTTTAAGGGGCTGGTTTGTAGTACTGGAGGGGGAGAAATTGAATGAAACATCCAAGGAATCGTGGTCCGAGGGAAAGAGATTTCTGCATGGAACAATACGACGAGGTTCTAAGTTGGAGAGAACATAATCCAGATTGCTATTTTTGCGGGTATTATGCATATTGTGCTGACCCAGTCCAAGTCCATGAATAAAATTGTCCATGAAATAATTGTCATTTCCGTCTTTAGCGATGCCATGCTTACTGTCCTGCCACGTGATGGAGAGGTTGAAATCACCCAATAGGATGACGTCACCGAGTGATAATGCTTGTAACAGTGAGTCATGGCAAGCTTCTAAGATGTACTGAGGAGTGTTCTTATGCGGTCTATAGAAGCACCCAATAAACACAGAGCTACACTTTGAAATAAACACTTCGACCCAGATAAGTTCACAATTCCGTTCAAGTTCCAATCTCCTCTTGCTCTTCCACTTATTATTTATACAAATCATTACTCCACCTCCACGAGTTATGCGGTCTTTACGAAAGATGGAGAAATTATTTGAGAAATTAAGTTCACTGTCGTTCACAGATTCATTGAGCCACGATTCAGTCACTGCAAGGCAATCCAGTTCCATTATCTCGCCTAGGTTGATTGAGCATTCGAGTAGTTTGTTTATATAGAACAACGAAGACATCTCTATAAAATACATGTTTGATTTAACATATTAACTAAAATGATTCTGGCCTCTTTATTTTAACACTTTCCTGCCATCAAGGGGAACTTCATAAAATTGCTTGATATAATTTTAATGCGTCTATACTAATTAAGCTAACTAGGATTATATTTTACTTTCTTTTGTAGCCATAACTCCGTTCTATCATGGTGATAACTTTGAAGTGTTTGGATGAGTTGTGCACAAAATTTCCCTATTCTAATACAAGAAACATAAGTACTCAATTATCTTAAATCTAAACTAGTAAATACAAAATAGTTTTAATTTTGAAAGCGTAATATAATAAAATATTCGAAAATTTCAATTTTTCACAAATTTTCCGTCTTTTCCAAGTTCGGGGAAACCGTAAAAATCTGTTTTCTTACCCAAAATTTCCGTTTTTTTCCTACGCCATCACAGCACTAGTTTGAACAGACAGTGCACCGAACATTCCTAACAATGGGCCTCCACAACCGACGATCCACTCATGTGCGAATGTTAACACAACGATATCGGCAACTATGACTGAAATAAACATGTGACCATCGCCACTGGACTTTGCATAGTGGCAGAGCGTTGCATTGTCTGATGAATCCCGATAACGTTTTCATCATGACGATGGAAGGGTGCGAATTCGTCGTATTCCAATAGAACAGCTCCTTGACACCTGTACTGCGGGACGGAGACAAGCTGGCTGCGACTTAATTATTATCTGGGGAACATTCACGTGAGCATCCATGTGTCAAGTGGAGCTCGAGCAAGGTACCATGACGGCCGAGGCGTATCGCACACTGCTTGCAGACTATACACACCCCTTCATGAGGACCATGTTTCTCAACGGTAATAGCATTTTTAGAATAGATAATGTAGCATGTCACAAGGCCAGGAGTGTGATGGAGTGGTTCGAGGAGCGCAGGAGCGAGTTCCAAGTGATGTGCTGGCCTTCCAACTCGCCACATCTGAACCCAATCGAACACATCTCGGATGTGATTGAACGTGACGTTAAGGCGCATCGCCCCCTCTCAGGATTTTACGGGGATTAAGTGATCTATGTGTGCATATGTCAACTCTTTCCAGCGACCTACCTAGGATCATTGCGTGCATGCCAAGACGTGTCACCGTTGTTATCCCTGCTAAAGGTCGACATACTGACAATTAGGTAGGTACTCATAATGGTCTGGGTGATCTGTGTGTATATTTTAACTCCTATATTTTGTCTCGACTCGAATTTTGAGACGTCTCGACTCGAATTCGAGTCGAGTCGAGACAGAGACTGTCGAGTCGTGACACGACTCGTGACAACATTTTCTCGAGACGAGTCGAGACAGGCTTAAATCTCGACTCCACTCGACTCGTGCGCATCCCTAGTTCTTATCTTTACGCACAAAGGGAATTCACGTTCTGGCTAATCTTTGGAGACAGGTAATTCCATGCAAGGAAGAACTTTTTAGGGAAATGCAGCACCGAAAAGCTTGACTCTTGGCGTGTTTGTATGCAGATGGGAACTCATGTAACGAGGGCGAGGGCTGTAGTAACGAGGGCGGGAAATTAAACCAGGCGGTCAAAATGCAAGGAAAATTTTGACAAGAACAAAATCCACATAACAAAATCACAGGAGTATACATTGGATGCACCAGTGAACACTCTATATGATTATTTTTTCCCTTAAATTGTCATATATTCAAAAAATGTTATCTATATTTTTTTAACTGAAACAAATTTTACTTTCTTTTTAAATGCTGAAACTCAATAAAACGTAAAAATATTATAATAAAAGGGCAGATTATCTTTAATTATCTTTACAATATCCATATGAAAAGTTCTAGGTGTTCCTGTTTATTATAACTTTAACACATTTGAAATACATTTAGTATATTACAGTAAGACCATTCATTTTAATTTCAAAAAGTAACTGTGATAATATTTGATTTTTAAAAAGTCGCATATAGCAGTTTTTTATTTTGAGTTATGTATAAATATTTATTTTAATCCTGACATACTGATCAAGATTTTTTGTAGCAAAGATCAACGTGTGAAATATATACTTACTATAATAGTTTTAAGTCTTTTATTGAGTTTAAAATCAAGAACGATCTGTATTTTCTCAATGGCCACTTCAAAAAATGTTTATGCAGAAACCTCAATCACTCTATTTGTATGTAATTTATGAGAATATTACATCAAACTTAATTAAATACTTACTAATTACTGGAAACAAGCCAAAATTAATAATATTCAACATTATCATATCAAATCAGCAGAAAATTACATATTTCTTTAGTCTTTTGAATCCTCATCAGATGAATCATTTTATGATTCATAAATGTTTATAAGTAAGTTCTAACACTTTTTACAATTACAGCTACAGGTTTTCATGCACACCACTGAAGCCTGCACATACTTGCAGTTGTTTCTGTTCCACGTATATTTACATGTACAAGACTAATTCTGGGTAACTTTTAGCCATAATCTCCTGAATAGTCCATTTGGACACCAATATTCCATTCATGTGCCAACCAAAATGTCCTAGATGAAGGAAGTCAATATTCCAAAAAATGAAATGAAATCTTTGTTTTACGTCCCACAATTATGCCAGTTAAACTAAAAGAGACGATTCTGAGAAATGAATGAAATGGTGGAATGAAGAAAGTGGAAGGAAACGGGAGAACCCCGAGACAACCCACGAACAAGGTGTTTGTCCAGCACAAAGTCCACACGTTGCGAGCTGGGATCGAACCAGCGACCACAAGCACCAGAGCCACCGCGGCGCTGTGCCACTGAGCCACCGCGGCCTCAAAATCAATATTCGAGTCGCTGGCGTGCTGGCATACACAAACAAAATGTACGTTTGAAAGAGTGCTCGGTTGATGTGGAACATTAGAGCACACTACATTGATAGAAGATGGTCTGCTTTTTCGTAACCGACCAAATCAGCACAGACAACATTGATCCAAGATTCATGTGAATCGGTGTAGAGATTCACCACAAATTCTTCTGTGCGTGGCATCGTCTCATCATCTACATTATCAGATCCTAAATTACTTAGCAAGTATGATTTTTAAAAATATACATTCCATACTTTCTGTTTCCCAATATCTGGGAACTGACTGGTGGTGATTTTTCGGATATTTTTTTTAATTTTTGTGTGCTGAACTTTCTAAAAATGGCGTGCTCACGAATTGATGATTTATTCGACCATTACAGTCCATGTTCTATTAAAGGAGATACAATATTTAGGCAAACAGGAAGTATTTACTGACATATCCGGATAAATATTGAAGGACGATATTGTCCGAGTCCCCAGCATTGGAAAATTATTTTATTTTAGTGAAAACAGATCTGATCTCGGATCATTTCTATCATTAAAGCTGACTAAGTTGTGTATGCAAATATTGAAAGACGAACAGTTAGTTATCACATCGGGTGGATTTACAGACCTACTTCAGGTGGAGTCATCACAGGGAGACCTACCATTTCTGAAATATAATCATGAATAGGCTGACCACGTTTTCAGATGCGGGTATAAGCAGCTCGTCATTCACTCGAGAGACATCTATATTATCGTTTACTTATAAATTGTTTTAAAACAATTAAAGCAGATGAATATGGATATTTACCAGAACGGCAATAAAGTTTCAATTTATTCCATTTCGCACAATTTGAGAATGAGCTCAACTATGAAATATGTCATTCCTTGAAAGAATTCCATGTACTTGCTGGAAGCGACACCACCAATCAGTTTGCAGGAATTGCAAAAAAGAAAGCATGGAATATATATTGTAAGAAATCATACTTGCTAAGTAAAATAGGATTATTTAATATGAATGTAGAGACGATAGCAAGCGCAGAAGAATTTGAGATGAATCTCTGCGCCGACTCACAAAAATATATCAATCAATTCTGACTGTGCTCATTTGGTCGGTCACATTTGGTCAGACCAACTTCCACCAACACAGCATGCTCTAATGCCCAACATCAAATGAACACAGACAGCGACATGAATATTGACTTCCTTCGACTAGAATATTTTGGTTCCCAAAGTACGAATGGAATATTGGTGTCCAAATGGACTACTCAAGTCTGTGTTCTAAAAGTTACCCACAATTAGTCTTGTACACTCCGAATCAAAACAAATTGCGACAGGTAACGCCGTGCAGTTAGGCCACCGAATAAACACCATCTTATCAGATAATCGTGTCAGGTAAAGAGACCCCCTATCACTCCTGCTTTCTTCTGTCCCATACTAAATTTAGCTAACAACATGAGTGTATTTCTAATTTCAAACTTCACATGTATTATTTTCTTTCAAATTAAATAACAAAACAGAGACGAAAGAAGATTCATAGGTTGATGCAAGGAAGAACTCAAAAACACACACAAAAATATTGAAACCAATGAATGTCTATTACACAGAGATGAGGCAAAGAGACAGAGAGGCGAGAAGAAGAAAAAGAAAAGGCAGAACAGATAAAACTGTGGAATTCAAACGTAGTAAGAAAAGAACCTAACATTATAAAGTTCGGTTTCCAGAAATCCAACAGTAATATAGAAATAACGTTTATTTTTACATACTTTTTCCAGAACTATTCGAATATATAGAGGATGATTTAAATATTCATTATATCACTTTCATAATGGATAGCATACTCAATTTCAAGTAGAACAGGACAGCTCTAGGATACATCTAGGATAATGTCAAAGGTTTTACACATGCTTTGTTTCCACGTGATTCGATTGTAAATTCGTATTGACTTCAGATTCGAGTTCATTGAACGTATTGATCCAAAATGCATTCTAATATACCCAGTAGATAGCGTTGGTCATATCCTCTATTTCAAACTACTAATGCAAATAAAAAAAACTCTAACCAAAGGGGTTATCATTTTCTAGTTTTTTTCGAAGATTTATCTGTTCCCAAAATCCAGCATTAATTTTATCTCTTACGGATATAACATAATTTGCACAGATAGAATAAACACTCTAAGAGCTCAAACAGATCGTCATGTCAGTCGAATGATGAACGTTAGGTTATCGACCACCACTGGATCGAGGATTCAAATCCGTTGTGACCCGGCAATTCGACTGAGACTGGATAACCCAGAAGATATAATAGAGATTTTACTTATTCCCTTGCGTTTAAACAGTGTTTCTGTCAGAGATGACAAGAACTGGAGATGTTATCCCCAGAGCATGGAAAACGCGATGACGAAGTTCACACTTAATTACATTCTCCAGATCAGGTATATCGAGCTCTGGCTCCGTTTTAACTTTGGAACATGAAGTGCGTGTGTATGAGAGAGGGAGAGAGGGGGAGAAGTGAAAGATGCAAAGACAGGATAGGGAAACGTGAAGAAAGAGAGCGAGAAGGGAGGAATATACATATGAAACAGCTTTATCATTGCAGTGTATGACGTAAAACGCACACACTGTTTACTTGAAGTATCGCCAGTGATGTGTTATAAGTTCTCCATAAGAAGACGAATATCTGTTTGCAGTCATTATTTTATGCGAAAAAATCATACTACCTGATGGGGAATCGAAGAGGGGTTTTCCATTTGGAAGTCTAGCACGTTTCACTACACCAACGATTGCTTTAGCCAAACTTTGTTTAAGAAAAAGTGTAGCGTTATTACAGATCGATGATATCTTTGGAATGTCCTGGTAATTCCCTGGCTCTTTCAGAACCAACATTCGTAAATTGTTTCTATCATGATACAGATGTTTGCTTCCACATCCTTATGTATTGCTTGTACAGTATGATAAGTCGAAAAGTTCGATCCTAGCTCGCGCCAGGTGAGCTTTGTGGTTGACACACACTTTCTTCATTCCATTATTTCCTCCAACATAATGCGTTTCCTGTGTGATACATTAACCACCGTAAATTGTTTCCTGTCCATAGTAAAAGATCTGCAAGTAAAAGGGAGTACACTTTCCTTACTTCTAAACAAATTAGTTCTCACACAATACAAATATGGTTCAGAAATTGTAAACAAAATACGTCGAACGTATATTATCCTTCAGACTATGACATTGGCTTTGTTTAGCTTTTAGTTACACTATTCGACGAAAAAAAAATTTGGCAGACGGGAGAACATATATGATTCTAATAGATCGTTTCACGTAGAATTCAAATATATAATCAGTTTTCCTCCATCACCCACCATTTTCCCGTGACACTCATATAACCTTGATTTTTTTCTCAGAAATTTGTTATTTACGTGAAGATAATCACATGTAACTTCCACGGTAATTATAATAAAATCACGGTTTATATCTCATTGGATTTGTAATGAAACACACTTTACAATGACTTGCCCATCGTCTTGCCATGTTTAATATGAGAGAAAGTATAGAAAGTTTTTTGGGAAATGCCCTCCAAAAATTATTTTATAAGATTTCTTGTTGCTATCACTATTCATACAGTGATACAGAAACGGAATTTGCACGAAACTTAGATTTATGTCTACATAATAAGTCATGTTAATTTAATTTGAATCACATTATTTCACCTAGATATATAAATAGTTCTTTCTATTGCTGAGCTAAACTAAACTAAAGTTTCAACATATGTACTTTACTAAAGAAGTTTTAAGTGTTAACAAATGAACACTTACCGTAACAAAATTCCTGCGTTTTGTTGTAAAAGTTCTTCTGAGTTTGGCTTCTGGAACATCTCTCTTGAACATCCAATAGTAATGCCGTAGTACTTATGAACTCCACTGCCCTTGGTACATCTTCACCATGGCGGAAATGTCCCGATGAAAACGTTTGCCACTTTCATCACTAACGGCACTGAGATTATCAGGGAAGAAATCCAGCTGGAAGTCTAGGAAATGGACTTTTATGGACATGTTGCAACCCATTTCTTTTAATGATTGCAGGAAATCACTGACAATTTCACGGCAGTTTGAAGATTGGTGGTTTTCTAAAGAAATCTCTTAAACTTTTAAATGTTACTGAAGTGCGCCGAAGGCTAACTCATATATATCGATGCTTATGAGTGAAATTTTCGGCCACAAGAAAAACGAAAATACCCGATAACATGTGGTAATTTATGAAATATGAACAAAATCACTAAATAATGATATAGGATAACTTATCAGGATACAAGATAACTTAATCAATGTCGTCGCCTTGTGCAGTTCGCAAGAGCACGTGCACCACCAAATATCGTGGGAAGTCTGTTGCTCTAAGATATTTAATAATATTTAGAATCTTATTACATTGTCCTTTCATTTCTATTCTTTGCTTGCTTTATCCCTTGCGCATATGCATTCTATCGTCACACCACGTTCACAACAGAGCAGAGAGCGTAATAAGCTGGTCTTTGTGTAGTACGCAAAAGAAACGCGGGCAGCTGAGGGGAGGAACTGCGGTATCCTGACGTTGAAATGAAGATTAGCACGAGTAGCTTTGACAAGCTCTGTTATTGACTTATTTCCAATAATCTGGCGCTTTAAATGAAATGAAAGAATGAACTTTTGCGTTGACATGTTATTGACTAGTTTACAATAACGTGACACTTTAAACATAAGCCAACAATGAACTGCAACTTAAAATATGTAGAAGAATATAGTAGTACTATATAACTCATTCTTTCAATCAGTTACCTACAGTTCCTTTATCTCAATTTCTCGTAATGAAAACACATAATGAAAGAAACAAAATTACGGCTTTCCAACGTTGTACCGAGTAGAATGGGGGTTTAAAACCTTTGCCTACATATTTGTAAGTTAATGTAGAATAAAATTCAATTTTAATTTATTTTGGACACTTTTTTTTAAATAAGTATAATCTCTGATGTTTGTAAAAAAAAAAAGCAAATAGCTTATCAAAAAATGCTGTACTCGGTAATATTGCTAAAGTCTTACCTTTTGTATTGTGGGAACCTGAAGGAAATTTCGGAATTGATTTTTATTAACATTCATATTTAACACATGTAAAATCGAAAAAGACGAGTATAGAGATTTGCAGTAGCGTATGTTCAGGTGTAAAATGGAAAGTTTTTTCTTTGGGGGGGGGGTGTGGAACAGTAATGAAGTGTCTTGAGATAACAATGCAAAGGCACATGGATAAAGCGTTACTAATTAAAGGTGCCTCTGCAACTATCATAATAATTTGATACATTGCATGTGTCATGTATACTGTTAACAATTCAATGAAGAGCATACATGGCAATTCAAATATACGAGTTGAGTTGATTTTGAGTTTAACGTCCCTTTCAACAGCGAGGTTATATGACACGGGACCAACTGATTAATTAATGTGGAATCCGAACCACATGAGCTCCCTCCGGGAATCGAATCCAGGTATCCAATACCAAAGGAACTTACACTAACCGCTAGTCACGAAGAAGCTCTTCAAATATACCAGATAGTAGACGATTGAAGTCTTAGTACTAATAAAGATTTCGTTTATTATATTGTGAAATTGATGGTGAGTCTGTAGAAAGAGAATAGCATACAACAAAATTCGTGAAAATCATAGCAAATAATCCAAAGTTGGCTTCAGAAACTGAAAATTGTGTTACCGTATTAAAGAATATGAAAGCATTTAAAGGAGTACCGTAACTCAAAATAGTCTCAGTGCATTACCTATAGTATCAACAAAGAAAAGAGTTGAAAAAAACTAAACTTCAGAAGAGTTACTGACAAGTTGATTGCCCAGAAGAACATGAGAAGTAATTTCATATTCGAATGAAATGGAGCATTGGTTTATAAATTGATACTTTTCATTATGTGTAAATATATATATGGTTACTTTCATGGATTATTTATAGTTTTTCTTATTTAGAATACTGAAATAATTCTAGAATAGAATTTTCTGACGACTGTTAACTAGCGAAAAATTCTGTCACTACACGTCACTGAACTTAATCTCGCGTTAAAGTAACAAATCTGGAAATTTCAAGATTGATGGATATCAGACAAATCTTTTGGTTTGAAAAGAAGATTATTCTTTCTAGAGTACGGGAAAATTGTAAAGAATGTATGCAGTACTTTGTACACTACTGATACGTGTTCCTTGGTATTGGAATATTTACAAACAACAAAATATAATGATAGAAAGTACATACTATTACATATTATCACATTCTCTCATAAGATAAGATTTTATTATCCTTCACACCTTAGTAACTATTTATTTTCCAATAATTTGTATATCTTCAGTTTATTAGACAGGGTTTCTTCGTACAATAATGAGACTGGCCACCGCGCGGCACTCCTGTCGCTAGCAGCGTACTCCCGGTGGAAGGTCTTGCGCTGGGCGTCTAAGCCAAGCAACCAGTGATGCCAATTTGGAGAAGTCGCTAAATCTAGGGGATTCGACTTTATATAGAGAAAAAATAGTGTTTCTGATAAGCGAATTTTTTGATGATTTTTGAATGACAATGAGTTACAAATCTAGCTATATTTGTGCTGCGAACAACTTGACCTATAATCAAGTACTATTAGCTCGAATCAGTTCAAATATATGTTAATTTTCCTTTTGCTTATTTCAATCAGATCAAAAGTAGACAAGTTGGGAAAGTAGATAGCATTTATCGCCATATTCCCGCTTTGATTGACGTTATCTCTTGCCCCCTAACGGCGACCAACTCCAACCTTTAATATCGTTTAATTTGCAGAGCTTCCGTTTACAGGCACAAATAATACATTACCGATAGCAAACGGATTATCTGTAGAATGGAATTTTACTTTTGTTTTTTTTTCAACTCATTTTTGAATTCATTGAAATGAAATTGATTAATAAAGTATACATACATATATATATATATATATATATATATATATATATATATATATATATATATATATTTTATTCAAAGTAAAATTATGATCCATTGGTTTACGTTTTTACACCGGCAACACTGTAAGCAAGGCACCGGGGGCAGTCATGTCCGAACTGTGGCACAGTGAGGATTTCACGTGCTTAGATTAAACATCCAGGACAAATCCTCCCGCTGGGAAGATCGCTATTTTAATCGAAGCGTAATGATAAAAAGTCAGGTCCACCAAAGTGTTAAATATTCCTTTTAAAAAATAAAGTTGATGGTCTCGTGAACTAATCTCTGTTTTACATAAATTTTGAACAATCTACGATCTTCTCCTACCTTGGAAGACATATTTTAATAAATTGAAATTATGAAAACCAGCCCGAACCAAGTGCCAACTATTTTTAACAATTCAGATCATTTATTTTTGAACCGCCCTTTACTCTTGGGATACTCATTTGATTCACCGGGATATGATAGAAATCCCGCTCGGATCAAGCCTAAATATAATCTCAGGTGTATTTGAAACAATTATGCTGTTTACCGAGATGATAACGTTGATTTAAATGTTGAATAAAAATTATAGAAATTTTCAAGTTTTGCTCCTTATACACAACTCTTATATATGAAAGCATTATAAAAAATACTATCGATAAGTATTTCGAAAGTCCTAAATATTATATATCCTTCCTACTGCGCCCTAAAAATGTGCCAAGCCACGGTGTGAATTTGTAGAAGGGACAAATAAAAATATTTAGCTTAATATAAGATTTTAGTACATTACTTTCCTCGTTAGCCTGTACAAAAAGTAGATATATTAGAAGAAATATTTAAAAAATATCTGTGAGAATCAAAATGGAATTCCGAAACACCCTCAATTTCTCTCCCATATTGTAATTATTTTCTTGCTCTAAACATTGCTCGTAGTCATACCTCATTTCATACGTCATTTCGTACATAAGCCAGTTGAATATGAGTGAAATAAACAAAACCATTCAAAATGTAACAAATGAACAATATTTAACAATATTCATAGTGATGGCGTAACTGACTGAAGAAAATGGAAGAACTAAAAAGTAAAAGGCCTAATGAATTGAGTCACCAAATAAATAAAATCTCGTCCATTTTTCTAACGCATTTTTCTTTATTTTTAATTTCTAATTTGAGGTAATTCCTCCCATTTAATGTAGTAAGATGTTTATTTAAGATTTTATAAAATTTACTTCGCTTACTGTCAGGTATTAGAATTAAAATTTTACAAGAAAAACTTGATTTTTCTCTAAGTTTTGTAAAGTGAACATGAGGCATTTTGTAATTAGGCAAACATAATTGAGGTCTTAGATCTTCAATGCCAACTACACCATTAGGACCTAAAATACATGCAGAATATCAAAATCATTTTGCCGAAATGGTGTAACTTTAACTCAAAAATATAATTGTATGCAGTAGTAAAATTAAAGCTTGTCCTAAAACGATGCTCTTATGTCCACTAATTCGCCTCCAACGATGTTGCCAACACTGTGATGTTGAAGTCATGCTATGGCCTATATGCTTTCGTCTTCGTAAGGGAACCTTGTCAACAATATTGGCAATATTGTATTTGCTCTGTGAAAACTAAATTTCTCACTGGGAATATTGCAACAGCACGTTGCGACCTCATTGGTACACTCCAAACGTCAATTTGGTTGTCGCATAATATAGTTCTGTACTTGACCTGTCCCGATATATAAACACCATTAATTTAAGAGAAGTTTTAATGAAATCCCCTCAAAGAAATGTACTGCTAAAGACATAGGGTACTTAATTATGATACTTCTTATGGTTAACATTACAGTTTGGAGTAGTTTGGTTAGCTAATAGAAACATAAAGTATTGTGTGAGAAAATAACTGTGTATTCGTCTCTTGTCTTCTATTTATACTGTAAATTTATTTCTTCTAACGTCTTCTATGAAACTAATTTGTTTATTGTCTTATCTTTAACATATTGTTTTTCTATAATTGTGTGAATATGACAATCATGTTTTCTATATATACAATAAATATGTATTTGAGTTAATAGCACTTGTTTGAATGTCTGTGATAATTTTGAGTGTATAAGCAATTTTGTCAGTAAATATTATTTAAAAAAGGAGAACTATTGCAATGTGTGTGTGTATATATTTTAATTGTGTACTTTGTTTGGTTCCGTGTATTAGCCTTTGGCATTCCATGATACATGACTGTATCATGGGCATACGCCCCTTATTACCCCCTCCGCCTTTCATGTTATTTTCTCCTTTAACTTTTTAAAAGTTCAAGGAATTAAAGCCGCTTTTGTTGGTTTTTAAGCTTGTGCATAGCGATAATATCACATTTATATATCTGTTTATCCGTACTACACATATTTTGAACGTTATTAAAACGATTGGATTATTTCAGTGTCAAAACATGAACAAAGGCATGTTTCAAGAAAGCTTTACAGATACAAGGTTGATAGTGCCTGACCATATATGACAAAGTGTCCCTTATCAGTTCAACCCTCTTTAACCCTCTAATTACTTATTATTATTATTATTATTATTATTATTATTATTATTAATAATAATAATAATAATAATAATAATAATAATAATAATAATAATAATAATAATAATAATATGTTTGTGGTAGGACCTGGGACTAATGAGTTTCTATTTTATTATTTCAGGTTTGAGCATGGAAATGTTTCTTGTACGTTTCACGATCTTCAACATTCTCTTTTAACTCTCAATATTTTCTTCATTTGTGTTCATCTTCTTCCTATTTTTCGCTTTCCTTCCATCTTAACTCCTATAGCGGCATGAAGAAGACAATTTCTTCAATCCGATTGGCTATTCTGCGAAGGATACTGGTGCAGTTTGTAGAAAGGACTGTATTACTTTGTGTGTGTGTGTGTGTGACAGAGAGAGAGAGAGAAGTGCGTATCGTTTTCTGATTGTATGTGACTTTATGAAACTCTATTCTTGTACGAAGCATTTCCTTTTCCTTCCCAGCAACGGATGTTGTGTATAATTTACAAGTTGGGACAGGAGAAGTGATTGAAATTATTCCCGTTTTAGTGTTTGGTTATTTATATGAAGGTTTCACAGGGTTATTTTAGAAGGGTTTGTGTGCAGTTTCTTGGCTAGATAGTACAACAGCATCTCTTTGAAAGGAATTATGGTGATTCTGTCCCAGTCCATCTTTCTGAGATTCTGGAAGGATTTGACACTGAATCAAGAAGCGAAAGTATCGATTGAGAGTTATGGGGAAATATTGGAGGCTAATGGTGGCGGAGGGAAATGTGCGTGATGATAGTAATAGCAATTTTTAAGCACATATGTCTGATTTTAAAAAATGGAGGCGAAGAAACAGGGGTTTCACAAATTTTGGATCATCCAACACGATTAAGACCTTTGCAATGCAATTTGGTATATTGAGCCACGGAAGACACATATTTCTAGGTAGATCATATTGGAATACGTGCAGCCAGGGCCGGTTCAAGAGCACAACATTTCCCGACAGGGATTTTTGGAGAGAAATTTCACGAATTATCTTAAATTTCCCTTTCCGTGTACGTCACGCTCATATTTGTACAAGGTATCATCTGAAAGGTCTTTTATTGTCAAAAGAATGACGTATGAATTGCAATACTCGGATGATAATGCTGTGGTTAAAAAGTATAATTGCAGCAGTTATTTTGTCGCTGTTTCTTCATGAAAAGTTTGGATCTTCCAACAGGGTTGGGAAATATTTTGTCCCGTCGTAACTATTCAAGAAATTAGAATACGATTTGGCATGTGCGTTACGAGTATATTACAAAGTAGATTTTATTCCGGTACGTTCTGCCAAGGCTACTCAAACGGACGCTACACTTTACACTTACGAATTTACTTCCATTTGAAAGCTTGGTGTGTTTTTAAAACAACGACGTATTTACCATAATCTTCAAAAGATTTGTGCGAAAGTAGAAACCAGTTAATTAGAAGTCTACATTTCCTATTTTTAAAAAACAACAACACTACATCACTGTTGTCTTTACGCAGTTTCCCTATTTGAAGTCGGTTATTCAAAAACGACTGTTGTGGGTTGCAGTCTTATCGAATCCTACTCAATTGTTGAATTGGTTTTGGGTTATTTAATTAGAACTTCTGCAGCAAATATTTTTGTCTCAATCACGAAAAGGTTATTTGTCGACACACACTTGCTAGAATAAAAGAACATTGGAATCTTGAGAAATGATTGAAGGTGAGACATCTATGTAAAAAATGTAGGTTCAATCAAATGAGGGAAGGAAAGAAAATAATATTTTAAGAATTAAAACACAGATCATTGAAAAGTTATATTACTAAAGTATATGTAACAAAAGAATAACTGAAACAATAGTTATAGTAATATCAATATAGAACTCAATTGTGGTAGGTCTAATAGTTAGCGTACTTCTCTGCGGCGCAAGTAGCCCGGATTCATTTTCTCGCTCTATCCTAGTCAATTGTGTTCAGTTGGTCACAAGGAAGGGGGTGAGGTTAGATTTGCATCGAAGTTGCACAACCCTAGTACCCCGCAATGCTACGTGGTATTATCATGGTTGAAGATGGAACAAAAAAAGCCGTTGCGGGGTTCCTAATCCTATTAGGTCGCTGGGGCTCGTTCAGCTATGAAAGTAAATTTATTAACTTTGTATGCGTTATATAATAGTACATGGGAACTTTAATGATAAAAGTGTTATGAAATTTTTTTAAAAAATGAAAGAACTTTCCTTAGCCCGGGTTTGAATCCACCCCAAAAGCGATTTTCATTATTAGCCAGTGCACTAGTATGCTTGGTCATGAGAACCGATAGCAGTTGCGTTTGATTTGTGCTATATGTATGCTACGTAGCGAGATACGGATAACTTCAAACAATCAGAACCGCGCATATAGATACTATGGCCAGGGTCGAGAGTTATTAAGTATGCAGCCCGGACTCAATGTGTGGTGATAGCTCATGAATCTCAGACCACATATTAATCTGTAGATTCACATCTCATACAGCCTGGGTGCTAAACGGAACACTAAAATTAAAAATCCACTAAGCAATCGAATAGAATATGGCTAGTACATTGAGGGTTATCCTCGAAACCCGGCTTTGTATTGTTCAACAGTAGAACTTTCTCTGAAGTTCGATAGGCCCGAAAGTTGTCTGATAGCTGCTATTCCGGACATGCTGCAAGAATCTGTCGAATATTCAATGAGACGGAACAGTCTTCGCCATATGGGAACAGTCTTCACATACATACTAAGCAGGTAATTGTGACAAGATAATGTCTAATATACAAACTACGATTTCGCTTTCACCAGAATTACTTCACTTTGGCGCCACATACGCAACGACGTCTGCCCATAATACATTATCAGCCTTTAATAGAGGAAAGGTGCGTGAAAGATAATACATGTACCACACATGACACATATATGCTATATATCTTATTGAGCTGTATACGACGAGTGTAAATGTTCACATTAAGTTTTCGTGTGTCAATAAACACGATTTGATTCTCACGCAAACCCTTTCCGGCCCAGTGGTTTCAGTGTGAAACCACAGTTTTAATTCTTTTCTCCGTGCAGCCTAGTGGATTTAGAATGAAACCATCTTTTAGTATAAACTTTGCAAGCCATCTAAGGACAGGAGTTTAAATTATTTCCAGGATTTTCATTCGCGCTGAAACTGTTGTTGAAACTGTTGAAAGTTTGTTGTTTTCTTTCCCTTCATAAATTCATTCTTTGGGAAACAAAGGGTTAAAAGATAAACGCTGTAAGATAATCAAACATTAAACTGAAATAAATACTAAAGCTTACTTTTATGAAGTTTTTGATTATGACAACGTAACAAGATTGCAGTACATAGTGTTGTTAATGCGACTTAGCCTAAAAAAAAATAACTCTTAAATGTTAATTTCTGTTTAACTAAAACTATTACCCAAAGATAAGACATATAAAGTCGAGGTAACTAAAGAAAATAACATACTTAAGGATAAATTATTATGACTAGTTTTTGAGAAATTAATTGTCAATTTTTGTTTTGATGTAAAAAATTGTTTTTTATATACTAGGTGTACTTTTGTATATGCAGGAAAAGACATTGTTACCAATCAGATTTTTATCTCTTCTTGTTTACTTTTTCCTAACGATGCCACAATACTTCTTATGCGAGTACTACTTGTAAATCTCTCGTACGAGTAGATCTAGCGTATTTACTTTATGTATAGGTACACTACTCAATAACACAGTGAGATCCCTATATAAGTTTTTTGGGAGTGGCATCTAGGAATGTATCTTTTGTTGTCAGATATTCAAGAAAAGTACCCAGAAAATGTATCCAAATCCTTTACAGCCCAAACTTTGGACATGCCCGGGCCCAAGAGGATACTAGATTTATGGGCTACTATAGAAAGAGTAGCATGGTCAGTTCATTGCCATTTTGAATCAGAAGGATATATAGGATACTGGAAAATAGATAGCTGACCTAAGATTATGATCAGGACGAGAGGTAAAACGTGCATAAGGATTGACTAAAAAGAGCTCCATTTCACAGTGGCCCATTCAGCAGCGAGGCGATATGAGGTATGGATCTACAGCTTAATGTGCGAGTAGAATCACATGGGCTTTCGCCGGGAATTGGACCAGGGTTTCCTGCGCGGACTTCCTCCGATTCCAGATACTCTGGTTGCAATAGTATTAAAAAGGCGAATTACAGAAAGAGATATATCGAGTCAAGTAGGTTATTTTTTTTTTAAAATTAAGTAGGTTATTTTTTGTCAACTTGAGAGAAGGAAGCAACGTTCTGTAATTACCTTTTGAATTAAATACAATAAAACCAGGACTAAAACGTGCATAATGATGCTTAACGCGTCTAGATACGACTGTCTTAGTCTAAGAAAAGCTTGAATGTTTCCCGCGTTTCAAGAATGGTCTTGTTTGGCTGAAAGAAATGTCATATTGCTTGAAAAACTTCATATATTTGTCTCACATTTCCTCAGCGGAGTTCATGTTCTTTTCTAAACTGAAATCTGATAGTACGGTGGCTCAGTGAACAGCGCTTACCTTTGCTATGAGGGTTCACTGGTTCGATCCGCTGCGAAGTAAGTTTGAGGTAGACAACATAATGTCCGTGGGTTTTTCGTGGTATTCCCATTTCCTCCCACTTTCTTATTCTACTAATTCTTACATCATCATTCACCTGCTTTATCATCGTCCTTTTTAGCATCAGGTGCACAGGCGTAGAGCTCTAACCTGAAAGATTTGATTTTCTAAGCTCACATATACCCTCAAGGGAGTGTTAAGATGTTACATTGACTCAAGCGAATGAAATGGCAGGACTCACTGTCAGCGGAAAACTTTACTCCTACATTTCAGAGACTTAACAAACTCACCCGCATCAAGAAATATACGTAAAAATCTAACGAAGTAACTATTTGTCTTGTATACTTAATTGTTTCATATTTAACTACTAGTCCCTGAACTTATTAAACGGACTGAGTATCCCAAAATGTTATAAAAAAGACGAAGTTCAAGAATCATACATTCAATTAACTGAATTCAATTCCTCTCACAAACTTCCTAAAATTTTGACAAATTAGTACATAAAAAGTGTTAAATCTCTTCGTGTGCCTCGGTGAACAGCTTGCACATTTTCCTTCGATATAGTATAGTTTTTCTATAGATTCATGCTCGCTCTTGTTTTTCGTTGAAGATATATTTTCGGATCCATTGACATTGTGATTCCTGTAGCAGGATGGAATTCTACCATAACAGAAACACTAAAAATACTGTAATTATCAAAGCTGAAACCTGTACAAGCTACCTTCCACGGAAACAAACATAACTTGAAACTAAGGTGCACAGCTCTATTCGATGAGATCCAAAGTTTCTCTGGGGTTCCTGTACTTCTGTGCAGTGTTATTCTACTAATATGTAACATTATAGAATGTACTATTATACATGTGCTAGTAACTAGTAGTATGCAATATAATGTCTGTATTATTCTGAACCGTGGAAAGAAGATAAACGATTGTTAATTACTGCCAGCTATATTTTCAGAAGCAGATTATCTTTATAAGAAAAGGAAGAATATGGTTGAGGTGTAAAAACAAAGCTTTAGACTAAATAAATAATTTCTCTGTTAACTATATTTATGTTAAGGAAGTGTAGAAAGGAAGTTATAGTTGACTCACGAAGTTTTGGAGAGGGTCCAAACCCGGTGGAACCCGTGGGTGCATCCCTGGCCATTGATTCACAAAACAATTTGTTCTTCAAAAGACAAAAACATTCTACATGTATAAATAATAGTATCTTCATCTCATACAATCAAACATAGAAACAGTCTTTGTTAAAGATTTTTTAACGTGATCCCCGGATTTAGACCGTTGGATGTGGATATGTGGAAATTGTATCAACAACAGCAGTGAAGAAATGAATATAAGAAAAATATGCATTTACTCTTAACTTTGATAAAGAAGAAAAGAGCCACAATCACAAGAATGAAGATGATGCAACATAGATCAATCAGAAGAAAGATAACAATTTGAAGGAGAGTGGAAGAAATTATTGCGAAAAACAAAGAAATCAAATAACTACTCTAACTATAGAATCGGACTCCAGTAATTAGCCGACAAAGTTTCAGGGACGATTTTTACCAAATACTAAAAACCCATTTTCTTAAAAGAAGTTAGTAAATGATATATTACCCGAGACTCAAAATATGAGATCTGCTTCCAAGAAACATATGTAGACCTATTAATTGTGTTGGTGTTAAGATAATGTTTGGTTAAAAACCGTTAGTTGATGTACGAACATTGAGCTTGTAGTTGAAGATTTTATCTGAAGCGATGAATATTGCTTATTTGATTTTACAGTGCAAGTAAAAATGTAATTTAACGTTTGGACTTTAATTTTACGCCTCACATACACACCTTTAAGACGGAATATAAATTATTAATTAAAGTGAAAGATTATAAAATAATGTATAAGCTGGTATGTGGGACGAAATAGGAAAACCTCAAGTAAATCCACGGATACAATGCTTACAATCAAAAACTCGCGTGGTGGGAGATCAAGTCAGAAAACTCTCGCAACAGAGGTGTTTGCTCTACAGAGGAGTTCGTTCGTGAGAGTAGCCATTACTGTTGCTACGATGTGTCATATATTATTGGTGATATCTGCATTGAAGATGTGTGTTGAGTTCCTCTTTATCTATACAGACATGACTTCTTATGCGTTAGGCTGTCTACATAATACAGTAGAGTTGCATAGTAATTTACGCAGCCTGTCTCTTTGATTCATTCTTATAGTGTCGTTCGGCTCCGATAAGAAGTCGTTTTAAAGGCTGTTGTATTACTTTTGTTTGCAATGAATATCTTCTTCAAAATCAAGTCAGATTAATTTCTGTACAAATTGTTTTAACCAGCTGTAGGCAGTCTCTTCCTTTGGTTCGGTGATCGCCAACGTAACAGGTGGCCATATATGTTTGCTGAGTGAAGAATCACAATGACAGTCATGAACTTCTCAGCATATATGTAACAAACAGATTGTGTGTTGCGCTGGCCAGTGGTATTGAGAGCATTTCCAGCGCATTGTAGGTCGAACAGCACGTTCTGGATCGATGACTTTGTATCTTCGTTTCCTGACATATATTTCCTGGTATATTAATCTGTTGTTGTAAGAGAATAGGCGATTATCTTGACTACATCATCATACCGTTTGAATTATGACTGCGCTCTGGATGTTCATTTCTTATTTATGAAGTTCCTGTCGTCGCAACACAACGATAAAAGAAATAAGCTTGTCCTTTCCTAAAAATATGTTTTCTAGGAATATATTCTTAAATGTCAGGAGCGCACCCAGAAATATTTATCGGGAGAGGTGCAAAGTTTGAGGACCAATTACTATACAATTTGTCTGTATAGTAGTGAACCGATGTTATTTTGTATCCAAAAAGAAGATAAGTCTTTGTTAAATATTGCCACTTACTCTATCAGAGAAAATTATAGAACAAGATTGTTTTGTAAGAAGAGAAAGAGTGCAGATGAAGTGTAAAATCAAACGATTATACTCTATCAATTATATATCTGCTAAACAAGCATAGTGTTACAAAGGAAGTGTCTGTCGAGGTAAGAATTTTTGGGAGTGGGTAGACCACTGCGTGGATGCGCTCTTGTTACATGTTTTCTAGAAGAAAGAGTATTCTTATTTGGTTCAGTTGTTCCTTTTTCTGAGTGATGAAAATATAATATTTAAAGTATGCTCTGTTTCTAAACTATTTACCCATGTGTTTAGAGATGTCTTTAGATTAACGACAATGTTATTTCCATTTTTTATGAAAAAATAATTTTCCCACTTTTGTGGAAAACAATTATTCTTCTTTAGCAGATATAGGAATGTTACATATGTTTTAAATTTAGTACTTTCAAAATTTCCATAAATTTAAATGCCCATATTTATTGTATATTGACGTGCTTATAATAGACAAATGGGTTGAATTAAGTTGAGGTACTTCAGATTCAACTTTTTTGCTATGTGAATTCTGTATGAGGCTATGGCTATTTCAACTATCGTTTGAATTTATGTGTTCGTCTCCACTGGAATTCGATTGAGCAGAATACAGAATAACAAGATGAATAAACACTGCAAAGTAAGACGTCTCGTTTGGGAAGGTCTTGCTTGGTGCAGAAGTACCGCGGTCAATTCCCGATGGGTGACCATCGACCAGTGATACAAATCCCAATTTAAACTTTAAATATCATACTACGTAACATTGCTGCTAACAAAGATATGAATATCAAATTAATCAAATCAAAGAAAAGACAAAATTTCAAATCTTCTAGAAAAAACAAATAAAATTAAAATATTTTTCTCGAAGTCTTTATACCTTGGAAAGATGTAGACTAGATAATGTTAATCTAATATTAAGCTTCCATTAAGAAATGCTGAACTTAATCAGGAACCTTATTGACTTGTTAATATATTATTTTTAATAAAATATCCTACATAAACCAATATTGGGATGGTATCCTTTCAATGCGCTTTCATACGTTATATAACTATTTTTAAAATTATTTTGTTTAAAGTTTGAAAAAAAAACATTATTTTTTTAATGAGGTAAATGTGTCATCGCCCTCCTCCTCTGGTCTAGTGGCTTAAGGTCGTTCTTTTGGTGCAGTGGTGCAATTCTCTGGGTTCGATTACCAGTGAGAGATCATTGAACGAATTACAGTTGTTCAGATTGAACTCTAGCTGTAACTTCACATCTCGTATAACATGGGTGCTAGAAAAGGTGCTAAACTTAAGAGGTATAAGGCTTACAGTAAAGTCCAACATGTGAACAACATATAATTCGTATCGAAAATCGGTAGTCGATTGGAATGAAAACCTGCTAGTTCGATATCGGATCGTATAAAGTTAAGACCAACATCTTGAGTTTTATGGTACGTGAATTTTATCATTTCTTACCTTTCCCTTTACTTTCTTTTTTTCCCAAGTTCGATCGTAGCTCAATGGATAAGTTGTATATCTTCTATGTATATGGTTCGATACTCAGTGTTTGGTTATGATTGGTTACGATGTGAAATAAAATACTAAACAGATTTAGGAATAATAGAAGTTAGATCAGTCAAGTAATTTCAGTAATTTAGTTGTTAGATAACAACTACCACAATAACATTTATGTCTCAGCAATTGCAATATTGCTCCTTAGTGGGAGAAAAATCTATTATATTTAACATACGTTGCAATATGCGAAAGTCGCAATAAGTTGGAATAAAGCTCGAACAATATATAATTATGCGATTTCTGTTCATGTTATTTCGGGTTATTATAATTAACGTTAGATCTATTAGAAGGCGCTACGATGTTCTTCATATCAGATTTCTGTACACCTTATCCCAAAACCGCTATAATGTTCATTGAGGTTGAATAGTGTGCTTCCTGAGTTCCTTAGGATCAGCATATGACTATCGTTTTAACAGCATGTGAGTATATATAAAGTTGTTTGAATGATCTTTCACATGTAACACCCTGTAAACCTGAACCTTTTTCTCCCTGAGTTAAATGTGAAAAACCATGTGATCTCCTATAAACTTTGGGTCTGTATTGACTGAAGCTAACTCAACCGAGAATTATTATGATATATTGCAATAGATTCCAAAGCATAACGGGTTTGATTCTATGTGGGGTGCACTCGGTCGGAAAAATGTAAAATGATTTCCCAGGCCAGCTATCTAGAATAAGCTCTTTCTCATTCACACCAGGCAAATGATGGCGTGGTACCTAACTTAAGAGTCCCAGGTCACTTCTTTCCTTCAACAATCCCTTATTTCCTTTCCCTTTCCCCAGATAGAGTGCTCACCGAGGGACGTCATCCTTCATACGTGACGGACGAAATGACCATAGATGCCGAAAGCCCAGAAATGTAATCCCTCAATAGCCAAGATTACAAATCAGAATAAACTTTCCGAAAACAACCTCATTATTGCCTTTTTGGGTAAGTGGAACAACAATAAAAGCTGAAATAGTAGTTAGAGAAAACAGATACTATATTTTGAAAAACATAATTAGCCGTACAGAAGGTAGCAAGGAATTAGATATTTGGGTGGTGCGACTGAATCAACTTTGACATCTGGAGGAAATCTTCGTCAGCCACACAACTCAGCGATGGAATACGACCATGGATCTAACATTTCAAACTCAGTATGTTCAGCAAAGAGACCGGGATACCCAAACAGCCAGAAACCAACGTATCAAACAGAACCGTATAAAAATGCACCATGGAGAAGACAGACTGGGAAATACCAAGTAATTTTTTTACTACTTCAAAGTGAGTAAGTACAGCAAAATACAAAAATATCAACAGTTAATTTCGATTTGGAATAGCGAAGGATTACACTATTTGACATTGGTTTCTCAAACTTCGTTCTTATAACACATTATTGCAAAACAAGTTCTCTGAGCACCGGTCAATATTATATGTATTCTGATTATCTTCTCAGAATATGTCATGGAAACAGGTCGTAGGAAAAGTGTCCATTGCAGAAACTTTACGCATACATCATACCAGGCCCGTATCCAGGGGGTCTAGGGGAACCGGGGTCTCCTAAAGTTTTGCTGCCCCCTAATATTTTCACCGGAGGCTTGCAAATTAACTATAATATGGTTGGATCGGGCCCCTCGTACATTTTGTTGCTGGCTGTCGGCCTGCATCATACCAGTGTCTTTTGTGAACTCAGTGCAATCGGTATGGTGAAAGAAAAATTGGACACAAGGGTGCTACATGAATTGATTCTGACAAACAGGGTGTGCAATTCTCTAGGTGTAAATAATAACCTTTAAAATTTCTTGCACCAGATTGTGATTAGAATTGAAAAGTGTATTTCCAATGAGAATTGTAAACGGTCAGGAGAATTGTTGGATCATAATCAACGTTAATGGCGGTTCCTTAAACATTTCTCTCTACCAACATAAGGTATTGTGACTGGTGTGGTGGCGTATTGTAGGAGTGATCTAACATGTCAGGTAAGGTGAAACTATGAATGCAAATTGTTGCAGTACTGAACTCCACAAAATGCACCGGAAACTTGTTATTAAGTATCCAGCATCAACCATGGGCCTAGGGTTGCAAAAACCACACACACTTACATGTCGCTCAAAGGACGGTGCAATCTCTCCTTATGTTTCAGAATGAAAAGGCTCCTCTCCTACCGTGTTCCGCTTTATTTTCACACTGTCTACTATCTCTTCTGGCATCTTAATCAATTTCAAAGAGCAGGGACTTTCTGTTATAATAAGACAGAACAAAATGCGTTTGTGGACATTTTCTCATCGGAAACAACAGCCTTTTGGGGCACGGAATCGAATAACTGGCTATGAGATGACAAATGTCCATGGTTGCCGATAGCGGCTATTTTGATTAACCAGATACTGTAACTTTCATTTTGTTGGCCTTTAAAAATGACGCACTAGGTCGGACATTTCATTCCATAAAACCTAATATGATAATTTTGCTGAGTGAAAAAAATACGCTTATGTGGTAGAGTTCGACTGTTAGTTTATATTTTGTAATTATAGAAAAGATTTGATTTTCGTAAAATTAGTAGCAATAACATTTAGAGCATATCAGTTACAGTTGCTATGTTCCTTCATGTTTGCTATAAGCGAGAGCGGTGGTCGAAAATAGCAGAGTAAGTAATATACTATGACAATCATCAAAATATTCTTTATTAATTCTTGCTCTTCAAATGTTGTCTACACTATTACATAATTCGTTACATTTGATATTATCAGTTGCCCAATTTGTTACACCTCACAACATTAGCTGCAGTAAATCTCGATAACAAGAATAATCGTAACCGCCTTTGGAGGGGAGACCCAGATTCGCTTCTCGAAGGGAGCTCATGGGTTCCAATTATACGTTAATCAGTAGGTTATCGTCTCACATAGCCTCGCTGCTAAACGGGACGCAAAACTGCAAGTCACCTCATCTCACCTGAACAAGAACAATCATTCAACCAAATACTAAATTCAACTGTGTTTATTCTGGCTCTATTTCAACAAATTCATCTTGTACATATCACAACTTATGATAAATACTACAAATATTTACTGTACTATCCAAGTATTTCGACAGTATTATACTACCAGGACTACTACCTTAAAGCTCACACTTTTAGTACACTGAAGTCTTTTATATATCACACAATTAAAAAATTTAATCCCAAAACCATATATCTTCTACAATAATAAAAGTAATTTACAAGATGAAAACAGCTACTTCGCTGTGTCTAAACTGTTCCCTTAGGAAGCCAATTGTTTGATTTAAGCGTTTTTCGCTTTAAATTTACGAGTAATACCTGGAACACCCGGTGGTAGACCTGAGTCCCACTTCAAGCATATAAGGACCAATCTCATATTGACTAAGAAAGTTAACTCCTAACAAACCCACATCAAGCATATAAGGGCCAATCTCATATTGACAAAGAAAGTTGAACTCCTAAGAAACCAACTTCAAGCATATACGAACAAATCTTATACTGACAAAGAAAGTTAAACTCCTAACAAACCACTTGAAGCATATAAGGGCCAATCTCATATTGGCAAAGAAAGTTGAACTCCTATCAACTCACTTCAAACATATAAGGACCAATCTCATATTGACTAAGAAAGTTGAAATCCTAACAAACCCACATCAAGCATATAAGGGCCAATCTCATATTGACAAAGAAAGTTGAACTCCTAAGAAACCAACTTCAAGCATATCCCTTTTTTCATACGGACAAAGAAAGTTGAGCTAGTAAGAAACCCATTTCAAGCATATAAGGACCAACGTCGTAGTGACAAAGAAAGTTGAACTCCTAACAAACCCACTTCAAGCATATAAGGGCCAATCTCATATTGACAAAGAAAGTTGAACTCCTAAGAAACCAACTTCAAGCATATAAGTAACAATATCATACTGACAAAGAAAGTTGAACTAGTAAGAAACCCATTTCAAGCATATAAGGACCAACGTCGTACTGACAAAGAAAATTGAACTCCTAACAAACCCACTTCAAGCATATAAGTAACAATATCATACTGACAAAGAAAGTTGAACTAGTAAGAAACCCATTTCAAGCATATAAGGACCAACGTCGTACTGACAAAGAAAATTGAACTCCTAACAAACCCACTTCAAGCATATAAGGAAAATCTCATATCTACAAAGAAAGTTGAACTAGTAAGAAACCAACTTCTAGCATATACGAACCAATCTCATACTGACAAAGAAAGTTGAGCTCCTAAGAAACCTACCAGTTTATTTCACTTGCAATTATTTATCGTCTCCTCTATTCTACAATAGATAATCGTCAGTCATTGAACTAAGAACTTCTTATCGTTAGTTTCTCTACGAGGAGAGCATTGAGGTATTCGAATAAGTATATTTATTTTAAACAAGTACCAACTTCTTACACATAGATGGGACACAATGAAGCTAATTTGATTATTTTTGTACAAATGATTTTTTTTCCTTTTAGGATAAAAAATTCAATTTGCATAGTTACTAAAATATATGCTATTCAAATCCAAGTTGCATCAAGAGTTTTCTTAACAATACTCTACTGAAACCAGAATTGAATCCAAGTCTCGCGCAAGAAAACTGTTAACTCTAATCTCTTAGTCATAAGTTAGCACTTACCAGGTGAAATATTTCGCATGCTGGTGTCGCCCGTAAATTTTGGTATTAGCGTTTGGACTATTAGCGACTTCATGTTCACTAAATATACAGAAAATGCAGATTCTAACCACTAAAATGGTAAGAGATAACACGTTTTTGCAAACGTGAAAAATAAATACCCAAAGTTGATATTACCTGTTTTCAAGATTCTGTATTGTATTATCTAATTTTTCAATCATCATTACCATAGAAAAAATGTTATGTGCTAGAAAGAATATTCAAGAAGAATTACTTTTAACATACATATAGTAAGGAGTAGACGTAGATGTGCACAAAGAACATAATTATTATTACAAGACATATATGCCATGAACTATTATATAAGACGAATATCTTAAATATATAACAACCTATTTGTAGATTTTGTGATGAATATTGTATCTTGTCAGTATATATAGAATGCTGCTTTAGTTTATTTGTAACTATTATGAGCGTCAATTACAGAACAATCTTCTTCCCTGAGTTTGTGAATATATCGTTTACGAGGACCATTATCCCTTTCGGGATCCTGGGTTTTTGGGGTATATTTTAGACTTTCAGTCAAGCAGCTACTGCATCGTCACTATTTGTCCTAGGATCATGGTTCATACCTCATTCTCTGCAGAATGAAGCTGGCTTTCAAATGGTACCAATTGCATGCCCATAGTTTATACCAGAAGTGGGAAAATTGATGTCAAAGGGAAATTTCGGAGATAAATTTTTTCACAATTTGGGTCCCTCTGGAGCGGCCCTGTGTGAACGTAGAGATGTCAAAAAATCTAATAAATAGCACTTTGTAGACTAAATATGTGTACCAAATTTCAAGTTTCTATATTGAATAGTAAGGGCGGGAGAAAGTTTATCAATAATCCCCACAATGCCCCAAATTACCGCAAAACACCATGATCTCAGGGAAAAAATTTCCTGAGACATCCCTAATTACCCTAGGATAATAATTTGACCGTCATTCTCTTGAGAATAGAACTGCCTTTCAGATGGTGTGACTCACGTCTCCATCATGTATGTAAGGCGGGTAAATCCCGAAAAAGGGATTTTTTGGTGTAAATATCCCTTTTTTCAACTTTTGCCCCTCTGGACCCCCTGTTTTAACGCAGAAATGGGAAAAATCTGGTAAATACTACTCGGCGGAATGAATGCTTGTTCCAAATTTCAATCTTCTACGTGAAAAAATAAGCCCCCAAAAAATATACCGACCATGTCCCATTTTTTCCTATACAGAAGTATATTTTGATAAAAATTCCCTCAGAAATCCCTAATTACCCTAGGATATTAATTCGACCGTCATTCTCTTCAGAATGGTATGACTCGCGTGTCTCCATCATGTAACTAAGGCGGGAAAATGACGTAAAACGGGATTTTTCGGGTAAAAATATCCCTTTTTTCAAATTTTACCCCCTCTGGATGCCCCCAGTTTTAACGCAGAAATCTGAGGAAAAAATCTGTTAAATACGACTCGGTGGACTGAATGTTTGTGCAAAATTTCAATCTTCTACGTGCAAAAGTAAGCCCGCCAAAAAATCATGAACATAGGCTTCATAAGAGAAAATATATATTTTAAAATTATGACGTCATCACCTACTATGTCTGGACGCAGGAAGGTGTGAAACCATACGTGATGTCTTCTACAATGCCTCTGGATTTGAAAAACAAAAAAAAAAACGGACGAAAAACCTTAAATAGGAGAGTTATAACGCAATGTAGCATAAAACACCCGTATGGTACAAACTGTACCATAGGATGCCCAAAGGGCTATTTATATTTTGAGCCTTGGCAACACTGATTGTGATTGTGTGATTGTACAGTCCGCGGCAAACAACCTGCAACATGAGCATGTAAGTATATTGTAAAACTACGCCTAACAGCCCAGGGAATCAACATAACGTCTAACTGGTGTGTATCACGCCAGGAGAAACCTCGGCGCCCTCCAACGCACACTTATTTTGGAGCAAAAAACTTCGTCACTTTACAATTGTCAGAGATTGTATGGTAGTAATTACCCATCCTGCGTTTTTCATGCGAGTTGAGACAATGAGTAGATATAGTTACAATACTGAACTTCATAAAATAAATTGCAAACTTGTCAGCAATTATCCAGCAATGTTCATCAAACATAATCCTAATAGTCATTTAGAGCAGTGCTATTGCACCGGGAGTACGCGGTGATCTTTTTGGAGTTACGTAATGCTGCTTCTGGGGTTTTACTGGAAATGTCTGTTGACAATTCACTGCAAACAAAAGTCGATAAGTTGTCAATTTGTGACTTTTGTATTTGTACTCGAAACGAGTACAATGAAATCAGTGACACTGTTCTTTTACAACTTCTTCCATTCCCTTCAACAAATGTGTGTGAACAGTGGTTTTCTGTGTTAACATCAATAAAAACGAAGCACATAAATTCCTTGAGTCCAGAATCAGCTCTGATTCTCGCACTCTTGAAGATTCGACCAAGAATCGAAGAGATGGCATCCCGGAAACAAGCTCAGTCATCTCATTAACATATTACTTCTAAAGTTATTTTTAGTTTTTGAATTTTTAAGACTGCCCTCTTTGTACGAATTGCCAGGGAGCATGAGGGGAAAATCCTTCTCAATAGATTTGGATGTCACCCATATATTTCGAAATTTAACACGTTATTTTTTTTCGGATGTGCATTTTACCCATCAGTAAATAGTCTCTTGATTGACATACTGATTGTTCTTTGTTGGATCTCTATTTGCCCCCTTTAGTCAACAGAACATGTATATTAAGTTTAATAAGTTAATTTCGATTTAATTTATTTTAAACAGCTTTAGGGGCACGAAAGGGAACGTCGGTGAATCGAGTATACAGGACTCGTATTAACACTATCCTGCGCGAGAATGACGTCTTGGTCTTGTCTGCCCAGCTGATTTCACCGTAGATACTGAAACAGCTGTCTGCAATTTCAATATTAATTTGCGCACTATACACTATTAGATGCTTAAATTCTTCTAAAAATAGTAGATAGTTTTCACACATTCTACGTTGCACTTTCACCGCTTTCATCGTTAGCATTTTCACCTACAACAGATAACAGCTATGGTAAGAACAGATTTACTAATTGCTAAAACACCACAAACACATTAAATTCAAATTTGGTGTCATATATGGAACACGTTTTATATTTTACTTATGATGAATAGATATTTCTAGTGTTTACGTATTTTTTTCACGTATTATCTGAGAGTGTAAGATAGCAACCAGGGCCTAGAGTTGAACGGTATTCACCAGGTTATGGCACATGCTGATGATGTAAATTTAATAGGTGATGATAGGAGAACAATAGAAAGAAATGCAGAGATCTTATTAAACGCTTGCAGGGACATGGGATTAGCAGTAGATGCGGAGAAAACTAAATATATGGAAGTGCGTCGAGACCGTAATACAGCAAATTGTGGATGCGTTAAAATATTAAATAATACTTTTGATAAAGTGGATACTTTCAAATATTTAGGATCGATATTAACAGAGGAAAATCGTATTCACGAAGAAATTAAATGTCGACTAAAAGCAGGGAATTCGTGTTACTATTCGTTTCAAAATCTGTTGTCGTCGCGAATTCTGTCGAGGAATTTGAAACTTAAAATATATGAAACGATAATGATGCCTGTTGTTGTGTATGGTTGGGAAACATGGTTGCTTACTCTGAGGGAAGAACATAGACTGAAAGTTTTTGAGAACAAGATCCTGAGAAGAATATTCTGACCCAAGAGGAACGGGAATGGGAAATGGCGGAAACTTCATAACGAGGAACAACATAATGTATACGGATTACCCAACATTGTTAGGGTCGTCAAGTCTAGGAGGCTTAGGTGGGCAGGTCATGTAGCTAGAATGGAAGAAAGTAGAAACGCTTTCGAAATCTTTACTGGAAGACCCATCGGAAAACGACCATTACGAAGACATAGGTGCAGATGGGAGGACAATATTAAGATGGATCTCGCAGAGATAGGAATACAAAGTAGAAACTGGATCCAATTAGCTAAGGAAAGATGTCAGTGGAGAGCTTCTGTGAACGCGGCATTGAACCTCGGGGCTCCATAGGCCATAGAGTATGTTAGTTATTATCTGAAAGTGTGAATACACAAATCAACGTGTGGTTCAATCTCTTTCCTAGAAGTTACTGTTTGAGTTGAGACAGTATTCATGAGTTTTAGGACGAATTAGAAAATTTAACTCACTAACATTCAGGGAACTATCCAAACGTAAAGAATTTTAAAATAAAATCCTAAGACAAACAAATCGATCCAAAAGGATCAACAACGTGGAATGGCAGAAACGTCATATTGATGAATTGAATAATGTGCATCGTTTATTGTATCATTTACTTATTTTGCGTTGTTATAGTTATTAAGTCTAAGGCATTCAGGGGAATGAAAGAAAGTATGTCATGTAGCGAGAATGAAAGAAAGTAAAAATGCGTTCAAAATTTTATCTGTAAACTCAATCGCAGAAAGACTATTAGGAAGACACACGCGCTGATATAATGATAATATTAAGATTAATCTCGCAGAAATAGAAATGCAAAATAGAAAGTGAATCCAGTTTACTAAGGACAGAATGTGAATGTCAAAAGAAGCATTTATGAACAAGAAAAACTCACGTTGAGGATCCTTGAATAGAGTGTTAAGAAAAAGATCTGTTAAATATGTCATATGGAGTATTGGAGTCTATTCGGTGGAAACATAGACAACACGCAAAAAAGCACTATTGGAACCTTTCGAAATGGGTATGGAGAAGAATGGAGAGAATTAGCCAGATCGAACGAAAAGCGAACTGCGCGGTGTGAGGGATAGTGGGGAAGAGAAAAAACTATTTTGGAAATGATTGAAACGAGGAAGAGAAAATAGTTTAGAACTTCGGCTGAGAAATAACGGCACTATTAACATTGTAAACTTCCTGATTATCTAGACGAAGAGGGTACCTGAAGATCGTAATGAATGATACTTTTGAGTTGCGGCAAGTGAACTGCTAATAATGGCAGAAAAAGTGTGATAGTGAGTTACATACTTGTCTGATGTGTATTATTATAAACATTTTGGAGACATTTCGTTAATACAATAAATTGGATTATAATGATCAATTTTATTACAGTACTATACTTCCGATACTGTTACTTCCAGCTTTATCCACCAACCAGCTTGTTTAGCTTCGCTCACATGAAAGCACGTTGATTTCTTGTTCTGTTGTAATTCATCACACACACACACATAAACTGGTTTTGTTTATGTGCGTAACGCGGTAACAGCCGAGCTTTCTCAAGGACACGAAGTCATCAATAGCCAACGCAAAGTCCGCTGTCTACTGATTTAGACGGTAGTCCATGTGATTGGAGGATGATTCATGGAGCGGCGCGACTTAAAATCATTGCAATCAGCTTGGAGAGATACTTGGTGATTAAAATTTTTAAGCTTTTTTTATATTCTCCAGAGGAAAGAATGAAATCAAAATGAATTAGGAATTAGAAAGACTGACTAGATTACATGGAAATACTAGAGCAAAGATATCAGATGGTAAGTGCGTGTATATTATTATATGCCATGCTTTTCATCAAGATGTAACAACGAGCTTCAGTGCTTCTGCTGCTGAAATAAATGCGTTAACACATGTGCTACTTCTATGACAATCACGTACCGTAACGTTTAATTAAAAAACAGAGAAATCAACCTGACACACCATGAATTATACTGTATTATCGTTGTCTTAGATTTTGAAAAAAGTTAGTAGGTTAATGCTAATTTTGGCGATTATTATTTAACTTTAATTGATTTCACATATATGGTTCATAATAAATAATAATCTCCTATCCATTACTATGAGAAAGAAACCATATACTCTAAAGCACCATAGAAATTAATGTTTTCCTCGATCACTATTTGCCCTAAAACATATAATGTTTTTCATCTGTATATAATATATCTAATGACACAGCCACGTCTCATATGTCGATAATAATAAGGGAGCGCGGTGGCTCTGTGGTAGAGCGTTCACCTCTGGTGCTTGGGGTCCCGGGTTCGATCCCAGCCCCCGCCAAGTGAACTTTGTGGTGGACAAACACCGTGCTCGTGGGTTTTCTCGGGGTTCTCCCGTTTCCTCCCACTTTCTTCATTCCACCATTTCAATCATCTCTCATCATCACCGTCTCCTTTAGCCTAACCGGCATAACCGTGGGACGTAAAACTCAAAGATTTCATTTCATTTCATTTTTTCGATAATAATATTAATAAACAAAATATTTAAATGTTAATCATAATTTTGACCTACACCTCATTAACTTTACTCTTTGTACTTAATAAAAAATAAACTTCCGTGTCAGTTTTGTTTCAATATGTGGCGTGGTTACGGTACAGCATAAACGTTTACATTTACAGAAGAATATGTTCATCGAGTTGCTCGGAAACTACGCATAAGAATATATTTCTGGAGTTGAATACCTTTGCATTTTGTTTAGACTATTGACAAGTATTGATTGATGTATACAAGGTGTTAAAAAAGAAACGCAATTTCTGTTTTAACATCTTTCTTGCTCATTGTACAACCTTTAAAGTACTCTCTCCCTTAAAGTAGTCTCCTCTACTGTCAATACACCGATCCCAACGTTTCTGTCACATCTGGAAAGCCTCCTGGAATACTCTTTCTGGGATGGTGAACAGGTCTTTTGTGGCATTGTCCTTAATCTTCTCTATGTTTTTTTTTAAATGACGTCCTTTCAAAATTAGTTTAAGTTTAAGATACAAAAAACGTCTGCTGAAGCTAGATTCGGAGAATAGTGTCAGTGGAACACAACGGGAGTCTTGTGATTTGCTAGATAACTGCGGATGAGGAGCGAAGCGTGAGTATGCGACAGGCACACTGCATCATCCAAATCTGATTTCCCAACAATTCAGGCCTCTTTCTGCTCACAACATCTCTCAACTGCACTAAAATGTCCACCTATAACTGTTTGTTTACTATCTTACCACGTGATACAAATTCATGATGCTCAATGTCTTTCCAATCAAAAAAGAAAACCAACAACTAATTGATCTTTGACCTACTCATGCGTACTTTTCTTGAACAAGAAGAATCTGGTTGAATTAAAAAGAAATTGAAATTTCTCTCTAAATATATTCCCAAGGTTGTAGCTAAATTTCACAGAAAGGCCTTTTTCTTCAAGCTCTTTAATTGTCATTGTATCATTAATCTTACGAACAGCTTGTGCACGTGCTCACTTCTGCGGCTATAGCTCATCAACTAACGGTCAAAGGGAAACGCGGCAAATGACAATTTGTTGTTTAAATCTGCTGCTAGGCGCACTTAGAGGCCACAGCGCTCTCTCTCTGCCGGTGGGTGTATTATTTCAAAAGTTATTTTGAAAACACTACATATTTTATTGTTTCGGATTCGGTGTTCGTTATACGCTATATCACATTCCAAAATTTATTATGCACCATTCTCCTACTTTAAATGGTTGGTTTTCGTACTTTAAAATCGCATTACGATTTTCGAACGTGCTTTGCTGCGTTAGGTTTCCACAGTGAGTTTGCGTTGAGATATTATAAGGGTGTTTTTGGATTTCAAAATTGCATTTTACCCTTCATTTACTGTCGATTTAAAAAATGCCTTCTTCGTCTAATTTTTCAAGAACATCGTAAAAATTGTATTTACAAGACGTAAATTGCAAACAAATGATCCATGTCTATAAACAGATGATCCGCCCAAAGCCCCTTTATGCTCACCCAGCAGGGAGACATGCAGCCAAGACACATCTTATTAAACTGCAAAGAGTTCAAAACAACGCCATCAGGACAGTGACGACGCCAGAGGGGGGCAAGGGGGCGAGCGCCCCCCTAGAAGCTACTTCTGCCCCCCTGATTGCCACCTAGACTGCCCCCCAGACTCCTACAAATTTTAAACATTCTACATGTAGTATTTTATATCAGTATCATAACCAATCTCATCGTCAAATTGTAGTCTACTTTCCATGCATTTACTATGTGGGTGGCAGATTAGTCCTCAAGCTTTCTTCTTTGAGCGCCTGGGTATGCACGCATACTTCTGTTTTCTAATTTAGCGCTTTTGAGGTAAATTTTAGTTATACTTCTTTCTTATGATTTTTAATTGTTGTGCCTAGCGAACAATACTAGATTTGGTCGATTTGTTTTATTCTCATTTTATCAACTTCGAAGGGAACATAAGAAAGGTAAAAACAGTTACATAACTTGTTTGTATTTATCCAGGTTTGAAGTTTTCAGTTTCATATTTTGTTTTTTTTTAAAGGTTCTATATTTCTTTTTTCTGAAACAGTATTCTCGACTTTCAATATTCAGAGGATGTGCTTATAACAGCTTAGTTTGCAACTACCAGGGCTTAATTTTTTGAATGGGATAAAAAGAGTTGTGTTTTCCCTTCCTGCATTGATAATAATAAATTTATGGAATTAAATTGATTCCCAATAAAACGTATTGGTAGAGTGCTGATCTTTACTTAGTAATTGGTTTATACTAGTGTTCCCTTACTTATTTTGTTTCAAAGTACTGACGTGACGTCTACCATATTGACTAGGAACTGCTGAAAAATTCGTAGCCCAACCCAGAAGCGCACGTGGAATGGTGAAGTTTTACTTCTTCTACACTTCCCCCGGAGTCAATATACTACCTTGTACAGTGCTCCAGTTTTTTGCAGAAAAGTTAAAAAATCTGAAGATTTCCTCGCACCACTGTTCGTAGCACTACCCCTATCAGATCTAAAATGACGCCCTTTCAAGTGTTATTTAAGTTTGGAAAATAAGTACAGGTAATAGTTAGACGAAGCTAAATCTGCGGAATAAGAATGATGATCTAGAAATTGAAATCCTAGATTATGCAATGTCAGTTGTGTTCGCAGGGGCTTGATGGACAGGTGTATTCTCCTGAAGGAACAGAATTCCATTCTTTTCATTTTCCGCGGCGTTGAACTTCGAATTTTTCTTTCAGTTTTGTAAGTAATGCAGAGATTCTGGATTAAATATCTGACCGTAGCGGAGGTAGTCTACGAGTATGGCTCCATACTTATCCCAGAAGAATGTTGCAAACAGTTTCTCAACCTACTTCTGTGTCTTGAACTTCTTGGGGCGAGGGAGAAAGGAGTGCTACTACTCCATTGACTGTTGTTTCGTTTCAGGATCATAGTGGTAGAACCATATTTCGTCCATGGTTACTATTCGTGAGTGAAATTGATCAGCTTAAATTGGAAGAAGACTTCTCTTAATGCCGTCACTCTTTTATTCTCCTGACAAATTTTTTGGGAACCCATTATGCTGAGAACTTGCGCATACCCAAGCCATTCTGAATTATGCTACCGACGCGTTCCAAAGAAATGCCCACAATCTCTGACACAAGTTTTGCTGAGAAGGTAAAAACGAGGTGAGAGGTTTTTCTGAGAAAGCGAGGTGCAGCCATACCTCAGACTGTAATAAGTATATCGTGAGTTTACTATACACTTTAAAAACTATATAAATAATAGCTTAAATTATTTTTGTCACTCAAAAACTGGGGTGGCCTAGGGCCTCCGGCCCCGGGCTATATCCACCACTGGCTGAAATGCTGCAATTTTCAAACTAATGTCACAAATTGCATCCATGATTTCGGGAAGGGTCATTGCTTTTAATCATTATGGATGTAAAGCATAATTTGTTGAGAAATCGCCACATTTATACTAAGCCACTAACTTCTTCATCACTGTATATAACGGAGGAGAGTCCTGTCGTGTTTCACTGCTTTCCTTATTAATTTACTTCAGTGACTTCCCTTGGTGGAACAAACATGTTATAACAGTTAGGATCTGGATGTTCGTAAAATTACGTTTGGGCACACATAATCACTTCAGAGGCCTGAGAAACAATGAGAATTTCATTATTAATATGAAAATTTGAATTTGTATATACATACAGAGATATGTTTTTCTAAACTACGTTTCATTTTTCTACCTAGTACCTACACTCCTTCCGAATTGGACTACGACATTTTCAGCAGCTCCTCGTAAATTCTCTCTCTCTCTCTCTCTCTCTCTCTCTCACTATATATATATATATATATATATATATATATATATATATATATATATATATACTATATATATATAGATAGATAGAGAGAGAGAGAGAGATACGTAGCATATAGTACTAGACGCATGTGTTACTTGTAGCATACGCAAAAGTAATTCAATGTACATTCAGGCTTCAAAAGTTTCATTGAAAAATATTTCATGTGCAGACGTTACTTATTTGTCAGTTACAAATTTTACTTGAAATAAGTTTAAATTATAATCATATAAGTCTATTATGAAAACAGCAACGAAATGCACAATGTAATGTAAAATAAGTCAAACGTAATAAATATATCAGTTTTGGTATGGCAAATAGCCGCCCCCCGGAAAATGTATCTGACCCTCCTTTGCCCCCATAAGAACTTAAAGCTGGTGTCGTCACTGCATCAGGATACTCACTGGCCACAGTCGTGACACTTGCGTAGCACAGCTACATGAAGACACTGGATTAATGCCCCTGGACCCGTTAATGGACCCACATTCTCGAAGATTCTGGAAGGAACTACAAGAATCTGACCACGTCATTCTTCGACAAATAGGAACCATACCAGATACTCGATAGGTCTACGCTCGACCAGAGACTCTGCAGTAATCATGCAAACCATTTAGGGCTCATATCGGCACAGCACTACCGCTAATAAGCACATCGATCAGACAACAAAAAAATCGTGAATGAAGGTGCGACAGTCGCCATTCGACATATCAATTCAAATGCGTCCAATCCACATGCTTTTAGATATCATATAGAAGGCATGGGATCCAAAGGGAACCCGGTATTGCCTACATGTAAACCAGCAGATACAAGAGAGAAAGAGGTCACCCACAAACTATAAAGATTGCCCGATCCTCCATATTGCTATTGTCAAGACGCACCACTCAGCAGGAATTACAATCTGACGTTAATTTTCCTGCATTAATATCTGTACCCCTGGGTCTGCATTGAATCTTTGTGCTGATACTTATGCCAAGAAGACGACTTCTGTGCCTAAGAAGTCCACCGGTCTTTCCACAAACGAAGACACTTTGCCTGATTGAGATCCTAGCTTAACAGCCACGAGCTTACTAAAACTTTTGACCATCTTTCGGGATCCACAGCTCTTTAAACTTGTCCAAGCGTTCAGAAGCAGACTTTCACGTCTTCAAAAAGTCAGATATTTTAACCAAATTATCGATACTTTGTGAAATTATGCAAGACATTACAAAAACTACGCCTTAAGGACATCTTATGATTACATTAAGGATCACCACCCTTATGAGGACCAATTAAGACAATAACCATTGGTTACGTTAGGAACCAATCATCAATAGTGCCACTTGTTCTTCGTATTAATAGATTACACATCATGGCCTTTCACTCAATTCCATCACTTTATCTGATTTACGTCACGTGAAAGTGCGACAGTTGCCCTTGGACAGAATACTTCAAATGGGTTCACTTCACAGCCATTTCCACAATAGGAGATATCGGTTCCAAAAGGGAACACGGTAATCCCCCCTTGAAATTGTCAGATACAAGAGAGAGAGAGATGATCAGAATATTGTTTTCATGGTATTTGTGTGAATGTTGATATTTGGTTGGCATCGACTTGGGTTTTGATCCTTGGTGTAAATATTTAAGTGCTATATTTAGCACTATTTAGCGTTATATTTTAGTCCTTCTTAAACGTAAAATGCTAAGAATATATTATTGGAAAAGTTTTTACGTGGATTATTTTCAAACATACTAAACAAGCACATACAGGTGGCACACCCAGAATGTAGGAGCAAAGATGTAACATTGAGTAAAAGACATTTGCAGAGGTAAGACAGAAGTTGGCAACTATAGACTACTAAAAAACGTTTGCATTATCGTTTAGACTTTCGCAGCCCGAGTTGTTGAGCATATGTCATGTCGCACGGGAACACAAAAGAAGGTTGAAATTTGCATCAAAGTAATTCACTCTTATGGGTACGCCCAGCCAATTGAGTGGGAAATTGTTTTCAGATACACGAAACGGTGAAATGAGGATTTCCTGTATCATATGCGAGAGGTTTCACGAATAATGTTCCAATCTTACTCAAGGGAAGTCTGTGTACGTGTTTGACCACTGTCTGCACCGGAAGTAACACTTTTGTGCTTCGTGTTTAATGTTGAATTGATTTTGCCCTTTTTTCATGTTTGGTAATTATAGTATGTATGATATACTGTACTGTAACATTTGTTGGCAGTTCCATTTGACACTAATCTGTTTGATATTTTATACCTTCCTTAGCTCCATGTAATCAGTACATATATATCTGTGATTCAATGTATTTTTTGGTGTTTATGTCTACATTTCTATGTTTTGATTCGAGTGTATATCGTTGCCAGAACCATTGTTTACTCTTACCCCACTATATGGATCAAGAGTACAAAATTTTTCCTTCGTCAAAACTATGTTATTCCTGTGTATCCTCTGCTTGATTTGCCGCAATAAACTTATATGTTATTAGAGATAACAGGCTTTCACATAGATAATATATTGCTTTTTCTCTGTCACCATTCCAGCGCAATTCTTTGATTTACAAAAAGTGTTCACTCTTGCTCTGGTTACCCATATATACTGCATCTCTCCTCGGCCAATATAGTTAGTTGTCAATTACAGACACGAATATACTAATTGAGCTGTGTGGATGAAATGGGTGAAAAGTTCCCATAACGATTTACCACGTTGCAAATAGTGCCGTAAATATGCAATATGAACCGCTGATAACTTGAAACTTGAGATCTTGTCGAATGAGGTATTGCAAACCTTATTCGAAAAGAATATACTGTATTTGCATAGCTGACGCTCAAAAAAGCTATACGAATCGCATTCTCTTCTCAAAAGGATGGAATGTAGCAGTGGTTTTGTGATGTTGGTAGCAATATCGTGCTATTCATTGAGTCCTGTGATATCGTTAAGTAGTCACTCCACTGCTTGTGTTTTCATTTCTACTGTAACGAGAGTATTCTATAGTTCAGATACTGCTTCTAGGCAGTCATGGCATACACCAGGATAATAGCCTAATATCCCCATTCACACAGCTGGAGTTATTCGGCGTGGTTTATCAAATGATCATCATTAAACACATCTCCCTCTCGCTAAATTCGTTTCCTGAACATAATTGAAGATCCGTTTTGAAGAGACAAATTTGGAGCATATTTTTGCCTCCATTGCTCTTTGATGGAACTGAGTGATGCGCTTCACACGAAATGGAGTAATATTCCATTTGCAATTACCCGTCATATCTACGAATCCATTCCATGTCACGACAAAGTTATTTGGAGGGTGGATGGTAGTCCAAGACAATATTAATCTGGTAAGTGTCACTTTTTAAGGTATTTAATTTCAACTGGTAAGGTTCTGCAAAATAAATAATATATTTAATCAGAATAAACATTATCCACTGCATCAGTAGAGTATCGAACAACATAATTTTAACACTATGAAAACATTACTTCAGATTACCTTCTAGTACGTCATTTTCTTCAACTTAATGTGGTCTACTGCTTCATAGATGTCTTGTCAATGGACTATCTTATAGTTAAAGTTAGTTTAAAAGTTAATCATAATTTTTAGAAAACATCTCAAAAACATACAAACCTGTTGTCCTGCTAGTATAAAAAAATATCTGGTAATGTTACACTTTAATTCAGTTTCATGATAATAGATGACGCTGTAAATATACAGTATCAATGTTTAGGTTTAAAAATCAATTTACTGCAAACTTATCCATAAAGCTTTACTCTAACCCATTTCATTGTGGTTAACTCAACAATGTCAACGTATTGGTATATGCCACATTTCTGAGCATATTTTTCTTGTGGAACTGTGCATCTTCCTTCTTTGCGGACAACAATATGTTCATACAAATTTAGCAACCTAAATCACACAATTAATTGTATTTCATGGTGCAGTTACAAAATTTGATTTTGGCTACCAAATATGTATAAAAATTAGGTAAACATTGCTTATGTATAGAGGAGTATTTCGCATTTTGTTTTGGGGGATATGCACAAAACGTGAATAAGCCGTTAAATGTTCCTATTGGTTGCCGACAAATTTTAATGAAGTTCTGCATATAATTTTATTTTGGGCGTCTTAAGCTTGCTATCCATCCCTAAATAAGCCACTGCTTACATATCTAGGATATGGGATATATGGCAACTATTAAAGTTGCCATGATCCGTTAATATTTTCAAAGGATTTGCTTTATTAATGAATTCGGTCAAAGTAATAGATCTAAATATATCTTTAAAAATCTCTTAGATTTATAGGTTATGGGTTAATTATAGGCACTGCTAAAGTCTCCTTTATCCCTTAATATGTTAACGAAGTTACTCCATCAATCCTAGATTACAAAGATGGTTTGTATTGAACGTTATTACAAAGGCGCAGTCTGACGGACTACTTTTGGTAGAAAAGAAAAAGGCATATTTACAGTGAATATACGGTACTTGCAAAAATAAGTACTTACAAAAATTTCCCATTCCAGATTCTTCCAATTTCGGACTTTTTCCATACTAAAGTTATTATAGAGTACCTTTATGCAAAGTTTCATGTCTCTATCTCGTTGGGAAGTACCTAATCAATTTGATGAGTGAATCTGTGAGTCCGGAAGCTTGAAAACTACATATTTAGGGGTCCAGTACTCAAATATGGTTGAAGGTAGGAATGTGAGATTTGGCATATGAGTACATCGCTCAGATATCTCCTTAAATTCTAAATTTTATATTTATATCCTTATTAGAATCGTTTTTACAGGGCCTCAAAATCGGCGATTTTACCCAAAACACTTGTTCGTGTATAATATGCTTACGGCAGTGCAGACCAATTTTCATTTTCTTCGCGGAACTTGGCTGCCATGCACTGCCGCGCATGTTGATATTGTTTACAAGCTTTAATACGGTTTTCATTCCAATCGGAAAAAAATATGTGTTGTGTAGGCGAGGTTGATGTCATAATGGTCCTCCAAAAAATTCAAATTTTGTCAAAATAAATAGGATATAAAAATTCGAAGTTTGGTGGTACACGTTGGCGCATATTGGATACTATTTTCTAGTACCATTGTGATTCGAATTTGAAAGAAAAGTAAGTTTTGCGATCCAGTTTGACCCCCCATCGAAACCTCAAATTTCTCGAAATTCGTGAAAGTATACTTGCCGCGACCTTATCCTGATAGCCGAGATACGCAGCTTCAATTCAGGCGACTCCGCGCACATTACATAGTTCCCCTCGTTACACAAGTAAAACATTACTTAGGAGATCAATTCAAAGAGCTAATTGAGTTCAAGTATATAAAAATGTCAATACAGAAATAATATTTAAAATAAATGATAATACATTTATTAGTAAAGGGTTATGAAAATGACGTCACGACTCAGAATCGGAAAGAGAGAAGGAAAGAAAGGAGTGAAAAGCCGGCAGCTAAGATGCGAGTCTCTTGCAAGTGTTGCAAGATTATAAACTTGAGAAACCTTATAACAAAAGCAGAGGACCAGTAAAATTACTTAATTGGTCAATGTTAGAAACCGTCCACAATGGATAGGAAACGGCTTAATATTTTTATATGGTATATAAATTAAATAGAGTAACTACCCCGTAAGAAACTTCATTGCCTGCTGATAAATGAAACAAAAGAAATAACGGAACTCACATGTAACTTCTGCAATTTTTGTGCAGAGAGTAACACTGCTCTGCCAAATATCGTCTTTGCGCGTGTGAGTACGTGGGTGTACTGAAACTGAAACCATGAAGAGTGTTAAGTGCGAAGTTGAAAATATGAATGAATCCGAATTATCATCTTCTCAGTATTATCGCAAACACGAGGAAGGGAAACCTCTTTAAAGTCAAGCAAAGTAAATTGCCAACAATTTGTACGCTCGACTAAGAGAAAAATATGCAGACACAACTATTGAAGAAATTGTTAATATGATTGTTGCCGGGTCGCTGTGGTTTACTCAGTGTCAATGTAGAGTTGCTGTGCTTTTAGAAAAAAAAATCGTATTTTTAATTTGTGTGGGAGGGTGGCTGCTCGTATGTTTCTGTTTATGATTGACCTTTTCAGGTAGATATATGAGAATAACTTCATTTCTTATCCTTTCTTGGAGCTCCTCCGTGGCTAAGCGGTTAGCGTACGCGCCTTTGGCGTGGGAGGCCCGGGTTCGATTCCCGGTGGGAGCTCATGTGGTTCGGATTCCATGTTAATCAGTAGGTCCACGTCTCATATAGCCTCGCTGCTGAACGGGACGTTAAACTCAAAATCAACTCATCAACTCTTATCCTTTCTTACCTTAATCAATTGAAATGAATAAGCAAAATAGTTTTCATGCTCTCGGGTTTTAATTGTGAGGATTGCAAGTACATGACGTGCGAATTTCCAATACATTTATTACTATTGTCGTGTCTTCATGAATTATTAAAACAAATAGACCAAGAAATATATTTTTTGTAAGCGGCAGGAAAAGGACGAGAAATCATCGCTCCGCGCATATCAGCTGAAACTCAGAACAGCGCCAGTTGAAACCCTGGCGACTGAGAGCCAAACCAAAACACACACACACACACACACAAAGGCTTCCCTGTGAAAAGGTTCGCGCGCCGATATGTATTAATGCGCTTGTGATGCGGCTCTCAAGTTAACATTGCGTTTAGCATAGAAGTTCTAATTTGGTTGCACAAATTGCTGAGTATAGGGTACCAATTTATGGTGCCATTTTTATTGCAGTTGGAAAGTAAAAGAGTTGTGCGGCTCTGCTCCAACTGATATCGAAAATTGAATCTTTTCGAAACTGAGGGTATGAAATTTTAATTTTGGTGGTATAAATTGGTACGTATAGGGTACAAATGTTTGGTAGTGTTTTGATTCGAATTTTAATGAAAAATAAGTTGTGCTTGCCAGTCTAACTCGACACACTAAATCAAAATTTCTCGAAATTGGTGGTTGTATATATTACAATTTTGGTACTACAAATTGGTAAATATTTGCTACAAATTTCTGATACCGTTATGATTACAATTTGAAAGAAAAATAAGTTATGCGTGACAGTTTGACCCGTAATCAATATCTTCTAAGTATTGGTGGGGGTGCTAATTCGATTTTTGGTGGTACAAATTAGTACATAACTGGTACAAAATTTCGGTCCCGTTTTCATTCGAATTGTAAGGAAATTGTGTTGTCCGGGCCAGCATGTCCTCAACCAGGTTCACGGAGCCCCCAAATTATATTTTCTTAATTTTTTGTGATATATTATGGTTAAACTAAAACTCATTGTAGTACAATACTGCACCAACCAAGTACTTTCATATGACATACAAAAGTCTTGTGTACCCGGTGTATTAAGTCGTGATTTCAGGCCTTGCTTGACATGGGCCCACATTATGTTTCGTTAATTTTTTCATAATCCAGGACGGGTAAACGAAACAAACTACGGTACAATCCTGTACAAACGCAAATCTTTAAAATGAGCCTACTAAATCTTTTGCTCAACGTGGTGGGGAGTCAGGTTCACACAGACCCCATTTTTTTCTTAACTTATCATAATTCATTATGGTTAAACTAAAATTCATTTTGCTACAATACAGTACTAACCATGTACTTTCGTATGACATAAAATTGTGATTTCAGGTGGATAAACTAAAATTCATTGTGATGCTATTCAGTTCTAACCAAGTACTTTCAAATGACATGCAAAAGTCATGTGTGCCCGGTGTATTAAGTCGTGATTTGAGAGCCTGCTTGTCCTGGTCCCCCATTTTTTGTTGTTAATTTTTCATAATCCAAGACGGTACAAACGAAACAAATTACGAAACAATCCAGTATAAACGAACATCTTTCAAATGAGCCAATTAAATCGATCCTAGGACATTTTGCGGGACGCGTGAACTTGGCCTCCCACTTTTTCTTCTTTTTTTATACTGAAGTACAGTACAAATAAACATATTTGCCGTACAAACTGTTACAAATGAAGCACTTTTTATTGATATGTGTAAATCGTTTGTACTAAGATGTGGGGGGGGGGGGGGAGATTTACAAGTGTAGTGTTCTCCAAAACGGGAACTTAACAATTCTCTTAAGCGTACCTGTAGATAACCCTTTGTAGCGATATATTGAAAAATTACACGTTATGTCCCTGCTCCACTTACCCCAACTTTTACCACAGTTACTCTAAAATAAAATTAGCATACACTCTATCCCAAACACTTCTTATAGATTTATAAAAGCTGAAGATTACTTGTGACTGTACGCAACTCTTGTTGATTCTAGAAAAAAAAAAGACTTAGTTAAGTTAAATTCCCACGTAATCTACTAATATCACATGTCAATTCGTCCGTATTCACCGCGTCAGTCGGAGTAGTTTTAAATGGTTCCGTCTTGCGAATGCGAACATCGTGGGATTTCATGTTGAGGAAAGGAACAAATAAGAGATTCTTGCTTTTTCAGGTGCCTTCAGGAGAGAGGGTTTTGTTCTTATTGGACTTCGTCTTTGTTTTTTAAAATATTTTTCATTTTATAGTACCAGTAATTGGAAAAATATTGTTGATGCTTAGTTCGATTTCAATCCTTTATATTTGCCAATTGATACTGATTTCAAATTTAAGGACCACACAACTGAAGATGGAAAGTTATTATTGGGTAGAAAATTTTGTAGCGAAGTCGCCATCAGCCATTTTTCTCATCTTTCCCTCTCTGTTAGAAAATTGTGGAAAGACATTTTTCCCTGCATCTTTTCTCATTTATAGACTAACACCGTTATCAATATAAAAAAAAGTTAGAGAAACTGCAGAAACACACAAACCTCCACGCACATCACTGCCTGCCAGTTATAAATTAGTAGAAACACAGCTTTCCAAGGAGTTTTTCTAGTTAAAACGCAAACTTTAATACAACAATTAACCACAACAAATCGTCAGCAATTTGACAAAGGGTTCTATCTTAAAATCTCACTTTTTCAGACATAAAGAAAGAAACAGGAATTACTTCGGCAGGAAAACTGTTGAATATGTAATAACTCGTCACCTATTCCACATATAATCATTATGTGGAACTATTGGTCAATTATGGAATATTTAATCTCTTCCTCCTCTGTGAAATTATATTTCTTTCCCTATGTCTGAATGGGATTTTTAGATACGACTCTTCGTCAAATTGTTTCCAAAATGGAAATATTAAGAAACAAACTACCTTGCACACACGTTACTACCGAAATTCAATTATACGAACGAAACAATCAGGAGTGTAATTTCAGATTTTTCTTGTGGGGGGAACAAAACTCTGTATCAGTAGATTTTCAGGCTTTTATTGACATCTTTCTATTTTACAGATTCATATTCTACAAATGTTAAACTAGGGGGTGGTGCAATTGCCCCTCCCTCTCGATCCTCAATTTCGCCTCTGAGAAAAACTAGCCACAACTATTACTCTATAATTGAAATGTTCCTTGAACGCCAGTGCTTCTTGAGACAATTGTGATTATAGATGAAGCATGTGGTGAACGAACGATTTTCAAGGTCGCCAAGAACAGCGGTCAAAGGGAAACCGAGTTGAGTTGATTTTGAGTTTAACGTAATATTCAGCAACTGGACTATATGAGACCTAGACTTACTGATTAACATGAGATTCAAACCACATGAGCTCCCATCAGGAATCGAACCCTTCCGTCCCATGCCAAAGGCGCCTACGCTAACCATTTAGCCAACAACTAGCTCGAAATGGAAATCAATTCGGACGTGTTTCATACTATACTAGAGATCTTTTCATGTATTTGGAAGTATAACAACAAAGTTTTAAAAGAAGATGGCACTGTTTTTCAGGATATTTAATATTCTGCAGTGTGCAATATCACAAAAGTATCTTCTACTTTCTTTCACAAAGTTACCTAAATAATGAATATCTGAAACTACAGCTTTGACCAGTTATTTCTTCTCTTTCAGTTATAAAGATTTTCCAAGTTATTGCTAATCTTCTATGACAATTCTTTCAGTTATTAAAAATATAAATATACAGTCCACGTTCCTAATGAAGCCCCGGAGAAGGCGTTACCTTCTGTGGCCCGCCCAGTTTCGACTGGGAATGAAATTGCAGTTTAAAAAAAAATCCTAATGAAACGTTGATCATCCAATTTGACCACGCTGTATAAAGAATATTGGGGATTTTTATTAACTTTTGAAATTTTTAATTTGTAGACCAAATTTCGTTTAAATGCCGATTATTAAAAAATTCTAATTTTCTGGTATGTTATCAATGATTGTTCTGTATTAATACAGTAATCGCTGATACTCGCAAATCTACAGATTTGTAAAATGAATGTTTAAACTGGAAATAAATGTGTGAAATAAATGAATTTACTTATAATATTGGACAACACAAGAGTACTTGATTGCTTACTTTTAATTGAGTTAGACGTGTACATGGACCTCAGTTTTATAAGTATAGAAAAGAAAATAAGTTATTGATACCTAAATGTTTAAGAATCACATTCATTAGTATCATATAGACTCCGTAATAAAATTTCAACCAAAGGCATTTAAGTGCGAAATCGACATCTTCGACATAATTTACTTTTTCTTTAATTAAGTAACATTTGGTATTTTATAATTTTGTTCTACGAGGGACAACAGCGAAATTGACATAATTGAATAATTGGAGTTTAAGATCTCTTTTCAACACCTAGGGTGTGTGAGGTGGGAACTAGTTTTAAAAGAGGCATTCGAATCAATACTCATCTTTGTATTCGAGAAAATTCAATCTGGTTTTATAAATACAGAAAATACATTCATTCGCCATTCCAAAAGGAACGAGCACTAACACAGACGTCCAAATTCTGGGGTTCAATCGGCCTCGAGATTAACAATTGAACACGAACACTGGAAGCGAAAAGTAATTAAGAGCCAGAAATAGAGCGAACACGAGCTTTAATGGCATTAATGAGCGAGAGCAAGAGCAAGTGCGAGCCTCATTGAACATAACGAAACTGATTCACTAACAAATTCGACATGAACGACGTAAATGATGACGGGATCGAGCTAATACGAAAGATTTATATTATTAATCCAGAGTGAATCTGGTAATAGTGAGCCGGAGGCTGAGGGAGTCTATTTAACAGTAATGTTCCATTCATCAACTAATTTGGTTTGGAATTTAATACCTGAAAAAGCAGTATATATATATTTTTCACTTGATTTATGGAGTTTGTTTTTTCAAAATTGCTATATATATATTTATTTCTGCGCTAATTAACTGGTTGATAGATCGCAATCACTTTTGTTGAGAAGAAATATGGCCAAAGGCACGATTCACGTTATTTATATGTGTGATCCATCCACCGGAAGTTGTAGAAATGAACCATTTTTAGTTCTTACGTTATTCACTATTAAGCGAAAAAAAGGTGATAGATAGCAAGAAGTGTATTTCTGCAATAGGTTAAAATTCGTAGAAATGGATTTCTTCTCCAACCTGAACAATGTATTAATGCTGGAAATTGTAGAAATCTAGTACTACTTAGAGTTTTAATATTAATTAGAAAATACCACACCATCCAAGCCAAACTCTTCCACGTGGTATACATAGATAATATTACATATTAAAATACATATTTGATATGTCGATAAGGACTATTATCTGCTATGCACACTTTGAGTTTGTTTGACATTTGCTTCCTTTAACATTTTTTCCTACGATATAACTTGGTAACGGTCTATTTACAATCAAAGAGCTCAATTTAAAAAGAAACTAAGTCAGAAAACTAAGTTTTCATGAGACTTTTTTGTGTGTGTGTGTGTGTTTCCATCATTCTATTTCTGTGAAATGAAAGTAATCTACATAAAAGAAAACTGTAATTCCGTAATTTCCGTAACATAACGGTGAAATTATCTATAGCAAGAGTTTTGTAAGAGGTTTCAGGCGGCTAAGCGGTTCTGGAGTTATTTCAAACAGAAAATAACTTAAGAAAATACTGTTCACTAAGGGCATTTTGGAAAACGACGCTGTTTTCTTTTGCCTAGAATTAATTTGATTTATGGAGTTTTGGCAGGGAACCCAGTTCGGTACACGGAGATACTAAAATGGAACATCTCAAAATTGAAAAGAAAATTGACTTAGGCTCTTTAGGAATCCACCCCTTCAATTTATAAAAGCAGTGTAATGTACCATTACAGTTGAAAGTAATGGCAACTTTTTTCTACGCACCCTGTACCTAGTAAATCTTTTTTATTCGATTTCGGTTTAATTACACAATTTATTTAAATCCTTACTTCAAATTAAATGTAATGAATCGAAAGGTTTCGTTAGTAATCATATTTTAACTGAATAATATATTTATTTATATTTTGATTAATTGTAAATCCCATTTTCGCATATACAAGTTGAATAGTTACAAGGTTTACCATTCTGACGTCATACCGAAACATAGTTCCGTCATTGGATATAAATTTTCTTAATTTCAGACCAATGTAGAATTTAGTCAGGTACCTAATTTTTCCCTCACCCCCTCTCACTAGTCCATAGTCACTTTCAGATCCGGTTATATCTAGATTTCACCAAATTTCCATTCGCTTTGTAATTTCCGCGGCTGGTAGATTTCGTTCTGATTGGAGGAATTCTTCTACCTCTGGCGTTTTCGGCGCAATGTTATTATAATAATCGAAGACACGTCACGAAGCACTATCTGTGGAAGTGATCACCATATTTTGACTTCATTAGGACTGAAATTCAAACGAACTTAAGGTAATATCCAGTTAATTTCATTGATAAGCGTCGTGTGATCATTTAGGAGCCAGAAACACATATTTTTGTTCAAAGAACTGTAAAACCAGGGGAAAATATCTGATTCCGGATTTCTGTTTACTAGGAAGCCATGTTTGCTGCCCAGCTAGAATAGACAGAGTGAAATAGTGACTTTACTTTCTTTTTCTTTCAAATTCAGTTAGGGATTAGGGAAATTACGACCTGCTTAGTGCATGTTGTTCGTGTATTAGGTAGATGTGATTTATTTTTATTTTACAGTAAGTGCATGTACGTAGTAGGTTTGATAGTTGTAATGTTAATAATCATAATGGCAGCTTAAGCTAGCGTAAAAGGGCTCCTATCCCCTTTTCGAAATTGAACCATTTCTAGCGGGGGAATGGGTTAGTTATTGTTTGTATTAGGGCCTTTTCCCCTCTCAGGGGAAGGGTCCCTCAATAAACTTCGTTAAGGTGCCCCCAGGGCATCAATCTTTAGTAATAATTTTGTAAACAATTGGTCAGGTCAATTGGACCTAGGGTTAACTATTCTCATTTTGCCCCTTAAAGTTTAATAGAGCCAACTCTATATACCAAAAAGGAGTACTTTTCCCCAACATGCATGTAATTTAATGGTGTTTGTTTAGTTAGTAGTTTTTATGTGTAGTATTTATAGTGGTGTGTGTAGTTAGTAGTTCTGAGTGAGTGTGTGATTTCTGCGGTTAGGACAGTGTAGTTCATATGCGTTAGTTTAATACCATTTGTCTAACTCAAAGCACACTAAACGAAAGTAAATATTAGATTTCTGATTAATGAGTACAAGTATATATTTCAGTACACGGTAAATTATGTCTCCACTACAGCGCCACCGTGTCCGTTTTCGGTAGTCAATTGTTTGTTGACATTACGACGTCGCATGGCTTAGTGATCTAAGTTGTTTAATTTTGGCCATTTATTCTAAAATTACATCCCGTGGACATGGTTTTCGGTTCGAATGAGTATGCATTTATATGAAATGGCATGAGATCTTACTATTTTGAAAATTACAGCTTGCTATGTCATTTAGAACCCGAAATATCCACTGAAATAAAGAATGCCTATTTTCTTAATAGAGGTAAAGTCCATATGCTGCTACTATTTGTTTCAAAATGTAGTTTTAAATTCTCTTTTCCCGTGGCTGTAGAAAATTTCTATTGTTGCTTTAGTTTATCAGCAGATCAGAAATAAATTAATCGTTGACAATTTAACTTTCAGTAAATACACGTATGAATTTTTTTTAACTGCGAAGTAAATACAATTTGGGTGCTTCGAAACAAAGAGTCCGTGGTTCGATGAATGTTATCGTGTAGCAGTTTGAGCGTGATAGATTGTGATAATTATATATTTATTAGTGTGTAATATAAATATGGGTATGGCCTGCGTGTAAAATGTATGAAATAGGGTGTCTGTAAAATATTACTTCGCGCGAAAATGAGTAAATAAATAATGAATGTAATGATATATTGATAATATGATATAAAATAAGAATGAGATGATATGACACCTATATTTAAATGGATAGGCCTAGTATATGTTATATAGTGAGATTATGAATATGTTTACTAAAAATCTCTCGCATTTTGACTTCTACACCAGTACATTCATCCAACCAAGTTTGCTACTTGGATAGTAAATTGTAGTTGGGAATTGTGTGTTACTTCGCAGTTAAGGAACTCATACTAACAGCCGCGGATCTTAAGTCTTTCAACAGATAGGGTAGCATCATGTGGGAATTACTTCTAAAGGTTGACAGAAATGATAATTAAAAAACTAACTGCTATATCCTGTGATCATCGAAAAGTACAGGTTCGGTCATTTGTACCTTTAACATTCATTGACTCTCCGAAATTTTTTTTTCTCCTTGCTGACCCTATTTATTATGCAGTGCTCATATAACTTAGATCAGACTATCCGATTAAATCAACCGCTACTAAATTAATATTTATGTCAATCGCGTACCCGGACGTCGACCCATGACCCTCTTAAGTACTTTTATTTCTTTTCTTAGTTTAATTAGTTGATGGAAATTAACGACGTCCCAGACTGTGGCATGTCTGCGCAGGGTAGCCATCGGTGATGTTTGGTCATTGAAATTACCGATCCAAAATTCAGTTTATTTTTTTAATTTTGGCAAATCAGTAGTTAGGGGTATCTTAGCTATTACTCTAGTTTCATTACTATTCTGGATTATTTTAGTTTCCGAGAGGTCGGATGATTTTTTCTTTTTGAAATTCTAAATTAGCGCCTTCTCTAACCTTCCGGTGGATTCCGGGATCTGCAAGGGCGTTGAATGGATACGGTGAGTGGTGGGATTTCCCTAAAGCCTTTGTCTTTCCGAAAATCCCATCGGGGACACAGACTCGTCTCGACTTTGCAGACATCATTTTTCGGCTATTTATTTGGTAAGCCGAACCCCTTTTGGCATAAAAGAGAATATTTGGTTATAGTATGTTGTATACGCAAATTCGACCACTTATCTTTCGTAGTTGTAGTGTTCTGTCTCCTCTCTTTTACCTATTCTTTCTACTCCTTCTCTAAAGTTTTTTTTTTAAATTTCAACCTCCCCCCGGTTTCTGAAACTCATGAAAACATACAATATTTATATCACTTATTTCGATCGTATGTACTAACTGAGACATCGAGGGATGCAATTCGTGGAGGTATTGCAGCACAACTCAGGACCATTTTCGCGATATTCAATCCACCACGGGAGAAACTGACGAGAATGTACACTATAATTTCAGATTCCCAGAAACTTACTTGTTATTCATCGATCGTACATCTTATACCCGCTGATCACTGATTTCTGGTTTTCTTTCTATTCATTGGTCATGTGGTGTATGTATCAGTAGTTTAGGCCCACTAGTTTCGAATAACATTGATTTTTTTTCTCTGTATATACATCTATATATATATATATATATATATATATATATATATATATATATATATATATATGTACTTACATAGTTTAAAAGGTTACGTGCCTGCTCTATTTGTTGTATTTCCACCTCTTGTGTCAACTTATTAAATAACACCAACTATTTCCTTATACGCGGATCTTAGTAAATTGAGAATTATTATTATTAATTATCGGGTTTATACATATGCATTTCAATGTTGCAACCTTATGAAAAGAAAAAGAATTTTGTTAGTCAGGGTTTTTGTTTTGTCTTTGAGCCAATAAAATGTGAATGTTTATCGAATATAAAAATGTTATGTAGAATTTAAATGTCGACGAAATACTAAGATGGATATTAAAGTGAAATTTATTATATTGAGTAATATGAAAATATATATATATATATACGAGTATGTATGTAAAAGGCTCGGTATTTACCCTGGTTGCTTTAGGTTGCCAAAGATTTTTGACACCCGACATTGACCGATTATTTGTGATGTAAAGTATTACTGCGTAACTTATAATTAATGACACCTTATCAATTTGTTAGTAATGTTTGTAACTATTCAATTTTTTAATACAATGTCAAATGTTGCATTGAACAAGTAGCAGGTCGTAAGAAAACAAAACCGTAATCCTTATCCTAATTTATTTTGCGAGATCATAGTGAAATCAGTAAACTACGAAACAGTGAGCCCCGCCAACAAATCCTTCTATCAGTAAACTATGAAACAAATCCTTCCCCTACGATCGGAGAACTAACTATTTGTCGTTCGTGAGTTCAGTGACTAAAACCTTTGACTCCGCGATCTATACTAGAAAAAAAATTAGTGATCTTAAATTCAATGAACTGAAATTTGGTCAATAATTTAGTAATGTGAATACAGGAATATGGAAATATGTTCCCTATGTTTGGGACTGGACTCGATATTTTAAATCTCGATAAACTTTGAATATTCATACCAAGTGTGTCAAGTGACGAAATAAAAAATATATATGTAATATGAAGCAACTATTTGTCTGTAATTAAAACCAAAACGATTAGATGCTCTCATGGACGCCAATCATAGTGAATAAAGAGAGTTGAAAAAGGAGTTATTATCGACGTGAGAACAAAGACTCATAAAATTGTCGAAATGTCTCCTCTTGGGACACAGACTCAATAAATTGCTACTAAAGTGCTTTTTTAGAATGATTAACCAATTATAATTTTTTTTCACAATGATATGTATTCATTGCACTGAATCCTAAATATGTTGACCTTTGAATTTTCTTTTTTTCTTTTTTTTCCTTTATTTTTTTTGTCTTTCGTCTTTTGTCGAATTTTTTTTATGTAATCCAACTTTTAATATCTCTAGAAAGAGAAATGTGTTATTTGATATTGTTGAAAGTAGCAGATATCTGTGCATGCTTATGAAACGTATTTTTTTTCTCGTGTATCAAATTTTTCCTGTTATGTCAAACTAAGTTTTCTTTTATTGAAATGTAATAAATGTCTATAGAAATGTAGTTAGGTTAGTTTAATTCAACTAAATGTAACCTGAAGTATACACTGTCCTGTGTGAATGTGTGTGTGAGTGAGATATAGGCTTAGTATTAAGTACATCAATTATTTTGACATATATATGTGACTTACTATAGTTAAATGGTAGTTGGTAATTAAAGTTGTTGAATGTCAATACTAACTTAAATTAAGTTGGCTCTATGAAGGAAGCAAAAAGGACTGAAGCAACCTGAACGAACGATCATCATGGGAGAACTTGGAGAGTCAGAATCTTCGACAAACGTGTGTTGCTCTGATTTTTTTTTTTTTTTTTTGTGGTCGATTCTAATATGCCATCAACTTCGTCGTTTATTTTTCAAATATTGGATATTAGTCTAGAACTTCTGGAAATATTGAATAAACGGTTAAATTAAACTTTCTCATCTATCTCAGAGCTAGATTGCGATAATTCGGTAGTTCGGGTTAAATGGATCTAGGTCTGGGATGTATGGGTTAACATGTGTCTATCTTTGATCACCTTAATACCAAACATTCACCCAATAGCTATTGGAAACGATACCAATTCGATAATTATTCACTTTCCTTTACAATATTTCTAAAAAATATCCAGTAACAGTTCTTTTTCTTTTCTTCTTCTTACTTTCTCTATTTTTCTTCTCTTCTTATCCCAACTTTCTCTTCTCTTCTTTACTTCTTCTTCTATTTTAATAAAACTGAAAAGGGGGGTCGTGACTGGGAATTCCATATATAATAAACACGGTCATGTATTTATTTATTTTATTTTATTTTCTTCAGAAGTCCGATAAAAAGTTTTTTCATTTCGATTGAATCTAGTATGTTCGAAATTAAGAAATGGATAATATATTCCAATATAATTAGACATAAGCCTATAGCTTCATGAATATCCCCTCCCCACCAGGGGCGAAGGATTCCTACTCACTATTTATGCTATACATCCCATATGTTACAGAGTTTTTCCTTTTTTTCCCTCTTTTTTTTCAGTTTTAGCAGTTTTGAAAATTATTCAAATAAACCTTCTTATGCTTATAAATATAATGTATTTATGAAAAATTAAATGAAATCTTTGAGTTTTACGTCCCACGGTTATGCCGGTTAGGCTAAAGGAGACGGTGATGATGAGTAATGAATGAAATGGTGGAATGAAGAAAGTGGGAGGAAACGGGAGAACCACGATAAAACCCACGCACACGGTGTTTGTCCACCACAAAGTTCACTTGGCGGGGGCTGGGATCGAACCCGGGACCCCAAACATCAGAGGTGAGCGCTCTACCACTGAGCCACCGCGGCCCCCAATGTATTTATGAGTGTCAATTTGGAATGAAAATACTGGATAATTTGTGACTAAAATGTTATACTTAATTTACATACCATAATCCGGAAAATATACATGAGACATTGATTTCTTGGCAATTTTTCTTCCAAATTTTTATTAGTTCGTTTTCTATATTTTCGACCGTTTTACTTTGATTATTTGGTAATTATTGTACTTTACCCATGTTTGATTTCTTTAACCAATAAATTGCAGCTCTTTTCCTGATAATTAAACGTATTGGTTAGACTCCTAACAAGACATTTAACGTAATAAGCGGTGTCGTACTGAATGCTCAACTTAATCTTATTAATAAATTCCTTTGCGGTCTATCGACATTTTGTTTTAAGGTTTTATTTTCCAACAATCTGTGGGCCAACACACTTCAAGCATATGCCATTGTTGCACTTAATAGAGTTTCTTGATATAATTTAATTAGTTTCCTTGGTAGCTTGTACGTGGTATTTGCTATTGATATCAACTTGTTTGGAACTGTATGACCCCTGTCTACTATATATCTTATATGTGGCCCAAAATTTAATTTTTCGTCAATTTATATACCCAAGTATTTGAATTCAATTTCCATTTTTATCATATTAGTTCCTAATTTGATTATTAGATTCCTACGCAGTTGTGTACCGAACAACATATACTTCGTTTTCTTTGCAGATAGTTGTAGCTTACTTTTGTTACTCCAATTTTGTAAGATATAAATGACTAATTCTGCTTTAATTTCTAATTCTCTTCGTGAATTCTCCGAGATGATAATTGCAATGTTGTCAGCAAAAGCCACTATTCGGTCTATTTCTTCTTTACTGTTTAGAATTTCCAGGCAGAGCTGCTATTCTATGTCCCACAACAACGGTCCTAAGATCGATCCTTAGGGCCATACTTTTTCTGTCTTAACTACAATATTCCCTTTCTTGCCTTTAACTTATATTTTTCTATCTGTAACGTAATTTTAATAATGTTTAATAAGTACTCCGGTACATTTAATTTGATGAGATTTTGAATTAATGAAGCAATCCAAAGATTGTCGAACGCGCCTTTGATATCCTCAAATAATGCCAAAGCGTATTTATTTACTGAACAGCTTCTTCTAATTTGTTCTACAAAAGTGTTGAGAGCATTTTCTGTCGATTTCCCGCGCCTAAAACAAAATTGTAGTTTATCATTTTCAATGTTCCTAACATTATTAATTCTACTAGCTATGACTTTAAAAAAAATCGCGATGTTTCTGACAAGTAAACCTTACGTTTGGGTGAATCGAGTTGCTGACTGAGACACATATGAGAAAGTAGTACTAAATATGGTCAGTATTTCAGTGAAGTTGTAGGTGCGAAGCTCCAGGGGTTTAGGAGATACAGCTACCAGAACATCACATGGAAGTACAGAATAGTCTTCATACAGTTGGAGGTAAAAGCTCTGTAAGACCTCTTGTAACGACAAATGGTGAATAACAAATATATGAATATATATTAGGACTAGGGGGAAGTCTTATAGTAAGGGTATACCTGACGGCGGCCATCTCGAAATCCGCCATTTTGAATTAAGGTTAAGTTTTAAAAATAGGAATAGGGTCATGTGATACATGATTTAAGGCGCAAATTTAATCAGAAGAACAACGGTTACGTTAATTTTGAGTTATGCACAATTGGTAAAAAGTTACAGGGAAATTAAATATTGTTGCAGCATATGTATTAGTCCTTTACCCCAACTTGTAAAGTTTGTTTTAAATAAAAAGCAGGTGGATAAATATTAGGTCTATGGTAAGAGTTGCCTTGATGGCGGCCATGTTCAAATCCGCCATTTTGAAGCAGACAAAGGTTTTAAACAAAACGCATAACATTGACACATTATTAATAGCAAATTTTACCATAAATCCAACGGTATAACCATTTTTGCTTTATCGTGAACCAGCATTTGTTATCGCATTCACAAGTTGCTAATTTAAGGAAAAATGACCAAAATGGAATTGTGTCATAATTGAACTTGGGTCTTTCTTCCAGAAAGTCCTATATTAGCACAATCGATATGTAGTTCAGAAAAGAGTGCATCACTTGCACAAATGCTCTGCTCACAGTGAGCACACCTGACAAAGGCAATCGAGTTACACTTGACACATCTGTCGTTAACAATTCCGTCAAAGCAGTAGTCGTAAGGAGCGATCCATTTAGTTTTGTGCTGGTTAATGATAAAGGAAAAATGGATATACCGTTGGATTTATGGTAAAATTTGCTATTAATAATGTGTCAATGTTATGCGTTTTGTTTAAAAATTTTGTCTGCTTCAAAATGTCGGATTTGAACATGGCCACCATCAAGGCAACTCTTACCATAGACCTAATATTTATCCACCTGCTTTTTATTTAATTATTATCATTAAAACAAAATTTACAAAGTGGGGTAAAGGACTAATACATATGCTGCAACAATATTTAATTTCCCTGTAACTTTTTACCAATTGTGCGTAACTCAAAATTAACGTGACCATTGTTCTTCTGATTAAATTTGCGCCTTAAATCATGTATCACATGACCCTATTCCTATTTTATAAACTTAACTTTTATTCAAAATGGCGGATTTCAATATGGCCGCCGTCAGGTGTACCCTTACTATAAGACTTCCCCCTAGTCCTAATATATATCCATATATTTGTTATTCACCATTTGTCGTTACAAGAGGTCTTACAGAGCTTTTACCTCCAACTATATGAAGACTATTCTGTACTTCCATGTGATGTTCTGGTAGCTGTATCTCCTAAACCCCTGGAGCTTCGCACCTACAACTTCACTGAAATACTGACCACATTTAGTACTACTTTCTCGTATGTGTCTCAGTCAGCAACTCGATTCACCCAAACGTAAGGTTTACTTGTGAGTAGACAGATAGGACGGTACGAACTTACATCGGTTAGGTGTTTGTCTTGTCCTTTTAACAGTATTATTAATTTAGCTTCTTTCCAAATGGTTGAGAATTTCTGTTTCCTGAGTAAAAAATTAAACATTCTTGTAAAGTATGGAATCCAAATACTTTTCTTCTTGTTATAAATTTAATTTTTTATGCTATCAAAGCCTGGGGCTTTTCCTGTTTTTAGTTTTCTTATAATTTCTTCTACGTCGGTACTTGTCACCTCCTGAATATTGTGTAAGACTTCTACGGGTTGAATGTTCTCAAATTCTCTTCTTATTTTGCGTTGATTATCATTTTCATTATTTTGTAAGTCCCTGGAAAGAATTTGCTAGGCAGTTTTTCTATGGTTTCTTCCCAAGTTTGGGTGTAAGAACCGTTATTGATTTTTATAGTTAATAATGCCGTTTATTTGTTTGCATTCTTAGTTTATATGAGAGGTCCCATGGATCCAGTTCTATGCTTTTCCTTAAAAATCTCTCCCAGCTTCTTTTCTTAGATTCAAGCAATTCTTCAGTATATTCTTGTTTGGCAGTACTGGATATGAATAACCTTCTCTGTTTGATTATTGGTGATAAAGGTGATTGACAACTTTTTCTTTTAGCTTTTAGGATTTTTTTAGGCACTCTAATTTAGGAGCCCCGAATTCGCTGTGTTTAGGTTTTGGATTAAGTTTTGGTGTCGATTCCTGTAAAGCTAGCTTAGTTTCCTTTTCAATTTCCAACGCAAGTCAATTTATATTTTATGATCTTCTATCTGAAGTAATATAAGCTTTTCCTCGAATAATTCCCAGTCTGTTTTCTCAATGTTTATGGTTTCATTATGGACTTCAATTTCGCCTATTTTCAAATCGAAAGATATTTTTTTTATTTTTTTACGCGCTAGCCAAAGTGGCTAGTAACCTTTAAGAGGGTTACGCCCTCTGTGAGGTGAGTGAAGAAAAGGACAGCAGGTGCAGAGGACAATGGGTGGTCTATGTGCTTTATTCAAATTATTAATATCAAATGTTACAATAAATAGCAAAACAACAAAATGAAATAGCAAAACAATAAATGGAAATAACAAAACTGGATGTAAGGAACTTTGATCCTTACCATTATGAAAGGAATGAAACATACATACATATATAGCAAGTGTTAACTATAGCAAAATATTAATGTAAATGGAAATTTTTAATAACGATATAGAGAAAAATGGGGAAAAGAAAAGTAATGGAAATTTGATAAGCTTATAATGAGGATGAAGAATGAGGCGAGGTGCGAAGCACAGGACAACACGTAGGATTTGTTAGTTAGGCAAATGAAACTATCTTCCGCCTAGGGGCAACTCTTGGCAATGATGAAAAACAGGGGAAGCCCAAGTGAGTATACAAAGGTAATTACTGTGCAGGATATGATGGATGAATGAGTGGAAGATGCTAATGAATAATGTAGTCAGAGATGATGAAAAACGAAGGATCTCTCGGGAGTAAAGTATAGTGATACAGCGTAAACAGGAGAGATAATGGTGGATGATAATAAAGATGTGGTGTGGAATGCAAATCCAGGTATCGCATAGTGTCATAAACTAAAGGGTGTTGGTTTTGGAAACGTTTGTTGATATAGGTGAGACGTAGTTTTTCGATGTAATATTGTAATGTAGGGAAATTGATGCGTTGGTATAGCTCCTGGGTGGGGCTAGGTAATCGGATACGGAAGGCTATGCGGAAAGCATGTCGTTCTAGGATCAGAAGCTTTTGATAGAATTTAGATGATGCGGCTATCCACGCTGTGAATCCATACGTTGAGACTGGCCGTAAGAAAACTTTGTATGTATTTCGAAAGATATTACTTCATGGTCGTTTATACTGTCCATGGTTACTTATCTTATTTTTTACGTCCAGATTACATAACGTAACATCTACGAATTCCCCTCTGGGGCCCGCATATGTTGGTTTTTTCCCCTTTTTAGCAGTAATAATCCATTTTGCTGTATAAAATCTCTAACGGCCCCTCCTCTTATATCTGTGGTAGATGAACCCCACGCAGTGGATTTAGCATTTACATCTGCCGCGAAAATAAACTTTTTTGTTAGGATGTTCCCAGATTAAGTCTTGTAGTTTTTGTAAAAATACTTGAGTTTCTATGCTATATTTAAAAGAAGAATTTAAGAAGCATAAGCTAACATGTCCATATGAAATTTCTATAGAAACGTTCCAATAGCCACAGTGTTGTGATATTATTAGGATTTTGAGTTCTCTATTCATGATAGCAATGACAGCTTTTGGCTCATCTCCTCCATAAATAATTCTTGTATTCGCTGGGAAAGCTGCCAATTTGTTCTTTATTAAGTACGTTTCTTGAACTACTAGTATGTCTATATTATTTATTTCTGCACATCTCCTTAGTTCCATCGTTGCAATTTTTGTTCTGTGGGCCTTATTTTGCAAAGCTAGTAAGGCTTTGGACGTTTTATGCATATTTGATGTGTACCATTGGTTCCTTTCCCGTTTTACTAAAATCGAAGTATAATCTACGGTGGGCGTTTACCATTTGTTTGTATACGTTACAAATGTCCCAGTATATTCCTCTACTTTCAAATGCTTCATCAATCAAATCAATTAATTCCCAACCATTTGCAGGTAGATCATACACTCTTAAAAATTTCCTTGCTCAGAAATTAGAAAAATGCATGTTCCAAACAAAATAAGTAATGTTTGCTCATATTTGAGGAAAAATGTCTCATTATTTTCAAATGTGCTTTCATTTGTGAGCTCAAGGCAAATTTTCAGGTTCCCATTTATGAGATTTTCTCACTTCTTAAAAATGAGAATGAAATAGTGCATGCTTTGCAATATCATAGATGATTAAAAAATAACGGTAACAACCTTACCGAAATAATATTACTATGTTTTACTAAGGAGTAATTTTGCTAGGGCTTAATTACTATTCAGGAAACGAGATACAGGATTTCAGTTGTAGCACAATGCGGATGGATATGAGTACGCAGTAGGTGATGCAGCTAAGGCGGCGTATGAATATATATGTCATGTGACAACGGCGAGGAGCAGCATACATATCAACATTCGAACGTAAGTTTGGGTGAATTGTAAACATACTACCATAGACTAAAAGTTACTGTAGTACATTCGTTATGGTGTAGAACGCTGACCCCCTTCATACAGGTTATAGCAGTCAGATTGGCTCCTTTATGTATCAAAGCTCAGTACTCAATTCATATAATAACGACTGCAGCAATAACAAGTGAAGGCGGGTTAGAGCTACGTAGGGCACGTTGTTTTCTATATTATACAACGGGGAGGCATGTCAATGTTTTACACCCTTCGCCATTCGTTATAATGTGTAAAATAGCTTATGTACGGAAACAAAGAATACATAAGTCATCTGTGTGTAGTTAGAAACAGCGTTACAAAACAACGTGCGATTTATTATTATGGATTTGTAGTACAAAGATACTTTGTACTGATCACCGAGCATAGATTGACGCCTCCTTTTTTTCACCACCAGTAATCGTTTTACTGACACACGTTTGCAGGTTATTTGTGGCGTAGTGCTGTACGCATTTGCTCTTAATTTAACATGGAGGCTGCGGTAGCTCAGTGGTAGAGTGTTTACCTCTGGTGCGATGAGGCCCTTGCTTTGATCCCAAGATTCTCAGCTCGCGGCAAGTGGGCTTTCTGGTGGATAAACACAGTGTGCATGGGTTTTCTCGGGGTTCTCCCATTTCTTCCCACTTTCTTCATTCCACTATCTTTTTCATTCTCATCATCGTCTCCTTTAGCCTACCCAACATAACTGGGAAGTAAAACTCAAAGATTTCATTTAGTTTTTAATCCAACGTCCCACGATTGTGTTCCAAGGCTAAGAGAGACAGTGATAGAGGTGGATAATAATGGTGTAATCAAAATGTGGACGTACGTTTCTTGGCAGTTTTTGCAAGAGTTTGTGACCTTGTTTACAATATGAATTGAATCCTTAGCAGTGGAGTTTCAGCACATTTATGAGGGGCAGAAACTGTCGCATGCCCCTGCCGTAATGAAGAAGGTGGTAGGTAGGGGGTGAGTCCTGGAACTCCGGACCTTCCCCGAAATCGCTACTTTTATGTAAATTTTAACTGATTTTAGGGGCAATTTTGTATATTTTAATACAAATTGTCCTCTTATTGAACTTGGAGCCCCTCCGAAATAAATTCCTGCGTACGTTTCTTGTAGGAAAAAACTGGAGAATCCTGGAAAACCCCACAAACACGGTGTTTTCTCATGTAGGCAACTTTTTTATGGTAGAGAAGTAGGCATATTGGACTGCGATGACTCAGTGGTAGAACTAGCCTTCGTTGCATGGAGTCCCTAGTTTGATTCCACCTGCGTCAAGTGGGCAGTGTGAGTAAACATCTTATGTGTGTTTTCTCGAGATTCGCTCACTTTCTTCATTACAGCATTTTCGCTTATTTTCATCATAACGTCTCCCTAAGCTTCGAAGCATGACTGTTGGACGTTACACTCCAGCAGAAATTGTTGCCGCTGTTCTGAAGTAGACGGATAACTATTGAATCTGAATTATCAAGAAGTTGGTATAATGTTGGAGAAACGGGAGAATCTTGAGTAAACCACGTCAATGAAAAAGAAAAGTCTTGAGAAAGTGGACAGTGATAAAAAGGAAAATGTTCAACTGTCTAATGAAGTCATCGTGGTATTCGTGGAATTTTCTTGAGTTCAAGTAAAGATTTAGATATTTTATATTATAAACAATATCTATAACTGTAGGTGTTTATTTAATATAAATTCTGATTGTACTAATAGTTTGATTTTTTTGGCATGTTTATATTTTGCTTATATCATTTTCCGTCTTCTCGTATTTGAGAACCCCGTTTCTGTGCACCGTTTCTCGCCTTTGAGGAAGATATTTCTCAAATCTTTTTGAGAAATGTGTTTCTCAAAATTGGGTTTTACGTCTCATTTCCTCAAATGTTACTTTCTTGGTTCTTCCTTTTTCGTGTAAATCTATGATAATTTGTCTAAATTTACTGTTAGACTGTTAGAATTTGTTTATCGTCTAGTTTGGCCAATTTATATTTATGTTCCATTCTTTTGTACAGAGGCTCACTTATTATTTGTGAGTTTGTCTTTGCCTCTGATTCTGATGATGTTGCGTTATCTTGAATAGGTTTTGTCTTTTCCGAAAATAAGTTTTTTCTTCTCCTTGTGTAAAGATGTGTTTTAATTTTGCAATTTTTTGTTCGTTAAATTCTTGTTAAATTCTTGTCTTTCATAACTGATGCACACATACATATGTTAATACTAAACTTCCCTTAGCCCATCCCATTCTTTTCAAAATTATATTGTATTGAAAATCACATGCTACAGAGAGGGCGTAACACATTTAGAGGCAGGGAAATTCTATAATTTTGCAGAAACATATTATATAAGTAGGGGACATATGTATGTTTTGCCCCACTTTCCCCCTCCACCCCTAATTACCAAAAAAATTATGAAGCCGCCAATGACCATTGTACTTTAACACAGAAGGATACCCCAAAGTGAGATTGAATATGCTTTTATGACATTTAAAATCATAAAAACTTACATCTAAAAACTTATAACTAAAACTACACTACATATAATTACATCTACTCCTCTTCTATCTTATAATGTCCCCAAGCTAGCGTATTTACACCATCTCGTAGTATATATCTTTTATCGTCTGAGGAATCTAATGCTAGCTTATGAACGGTTATGCTATATATATCGTGCTTATAACTTCTAATGAGGTTTATGTCTTTATACGTTTTAACATTTTTAAATAAGCTTTCTTTATAATCATCAAACTGCAACTCCTTGGCAACTACACATTTAGTTACTCCTTTAGCTTTTTTCTCTTCTTTATTTTCTACTCTATAAGCATACATCTTTGATCTCAATCCAATAAACTCCGTCATTATCTTACCATTATTCTCATCTTTCATCTTACCTATTACTTTTTTGTTTATTAGTGGTAGTCCATATATGTTATTTTCCTTGTATTCACTCGTGTCAAACTGGTCAATTATTTCTGCTATATCTTTGTAAAAGTCTTCAGTCTCAATCTCATATATAAAGCTATCAGTATCCATATAACATAAATTTATATTGTTTCCATATTTCGGCTTCATCATGTTATAATGAAAATCATACATTAACAGTTTTGATAGTTCTAATACACTCATACCAATATATATTGGCTTATTAAACGTTAATCGCTCTTTTTTCATATGTATAGCACACAAGTTCTCACTAAATATTGTTCTGTAATCAAAATTAGGTTTTGCAATTAATTTTTCTACTCTTTCAGGATCACATTCTAATTGTATGGGCTGCCTCTTTCTAATATTTTCCATAGTCTTTCCAAATACCGAGTTATTCATGAGCTTATAAAAATATTCTTCAAACTTGTTTTTAGCTTGCATCCTCATCTCTGTATTTAAATCAATGTATTTCTTTAACCAGTCTGATTGTTTGAATTCTAATACTCTATGCACTTTCTTTAATCTCATTCCAAGTGACATATATAGTTTTAAGTTCCTATAGCGAATTACATATCTTTTCTTATTATAAAGCGTCGTTAGTAGTTTTGATTGTTTAGATTCTGGCGGACACATGTTCTCTGGAGCTAATGGTAAATCAGAATGTTTGTTGTGTAAATACTTCGGATACTCTAAATCTACTTCTAATATGTAGCCAGTTTCTGAATCATCTGGAATGTTCATTATATCTATGTAAGGTTTAACCCACTTAAAGTCTTTATAAGGCATGTATTGACTCATCGCCCATCCATATAAGTTGTTTGCGTCTAGATATGCTAGGTATGTTGAACACTCATCCTTATTATAATCTTGCATATATTTGTTGTTAGCTTTTACGTATCTTTTACTGCATTGTGAGATTCCCCCTCGTATACCCTTTTCTAACATTAGTATTTTATCATAATCAGTTAACATTTCTAAGTTAATTTTAGTCATCTTTAACATTGCATCCCACGATAGACCTGGTGCTGTATAATACCAAGCAGGATCTAATCCATATGCCTTTAAACACACATCTCTAAAGTTTTCAAATATATCTGTTAATTGAAGGACATCTGTTTTGTTATAATGTTCAGTTAAGTCCTCCAATAACTCTAGATTGAATTCTTTACAAACTCGTACATGAAGCTTATGACGTTCAGGACTCATTTTTTCTCCTGTTAATCTGTTTGTAAATTTGTCTGGAGATAATGGAACAGGTTCTTTCAATTTTTCAAATGAATCAACATAATCAAATGGATAATCACCTTTAGTGTTAACTAGATCAAGTTTATCAATCGGGAAAAACTTTAATGTTTCTCGAAATTGTTCTGGCTTTAAATTCTTTGTTAACTCTGCTAAACTCTTTGGCATAAATCTAAATGAATCAACAAATCTTAAATTTATTCCATCGTTTTCTGATCCTGCTTTTACATATTTTTCATATGTTATGTACCTTTCCTCATTATTAGCGATTAGTTTAATTTTCTGTGTATCATAAGCTAACTCCTTAATAAACAAATGTGTATCATAGCCAGTTAAGTTGTGAAGAAATACAGGAACAAAGTTGGGATTTTTATAGTTTAAATTGCAATAACTGTGAGCTGCACCTCTAAACTTTCCAGTTAAATGATCATGATCTCTTACCTTTGCTTTATTTTTATTTATCTTATACAAACATGTTTTTTAAGTCATGCTTCCATTCTTTTATTTTTTCACTCATATCATCCTTATCCTTGTAGAACTGTATTTTCTTCTTCAGTATATTTATTTTTTTCTCAACTGCTGGTGGTAAGTCATTCAAATTTTTCTCACATATATGACAAGTATCCGAACTGTTATAAGCTTCTATTTCCTCCTCACTAAGCGGGGTCATATCAACTACTCTATTATATATTTTCATAATTTCTATTGCTTCTTTTCGTAACATTTCAATAAATACTTTCGCAGCATCTGGACCTATATAACTAACAGGGGCTTTGTAGTCTCCATTTGAATACTTGACATAGTAACAAAAACTCATTGGTTTATGCTTTTGATATTTTACTGTTTTACTACAATTGTGCTCTATTTTTAACTTACATAAGATACATTCAAAGTCAGCTATTATCGTAAGCTACACTATATCGTAGCATGGGGAACGTTTTCATTACGACATTTCCTCGATGGTGAAGAGATACCAGGGATAGTGGAGTTCACAAATGCTAGCTGATTACTGTTGGACACTCAAAAGAAATGTTTCAGAAGTCAAACACAGAAGGAAGTCGACAACTAAAACATTTTAGTTAAGGTAAGTAAGTGTTCATTTATTAAGAAAATACCACTCACTTCTTTTGTATTGTTTATTTAGTAGACATAAAATGATGACACGGTGTATACATCATTGAAAATATGTTTTATTCCAAATCCAATGAGGTATACAGCATGCTTATATTTTTATTTTCGTGGAAGTTATATGTGATTTTATCTCCACTAATGAATATGGTAAAATGAATAGTACACATAGCATCTTTTTATATATGTGTGTTTATTTCTCTAGAAAGAATAACGCGATTCTTATGAAACTTAGCGGGTTTACTAAGTATAAATGAAACTAACATACAATATAATTTGTGTTTATATACCTAAGGGTACCCGAGCTACAGATATGAAAATGGTAAAAAAGGGAAATTTCAGCTGACATTTCCCGAAAATGCCTCTGTCACGGGAAAACTGAGGCTGATGGAGAAAAACTGATTGTAGATTCAAATTCTACGTGAAAAGTTCTATTAGAATGAGGTATTTTAGTCCGTGTGCTAGAGAAAAAGTTTTTTTTTTTTTTTGTCGACTAGTGTTATTTTCGAATTATGTTTCCAAGCTACCAACTCAGTTATGAAGTATTGTCGGAAATAAACGACAATATAGGTAAATAGTTCATTCCTTTTGGGAAGTGTGGAGTCAGGGCTCCATATTTTCTTGAAGTCCGTACGCACTCAAGTTCATATACTTAGGACCGCAATCCAGAGACCTATATTCTAAGATTTCCTGCCTAACTAGTTTAAGAATGTTGGGTGGGTTCCTGAAAAGCTATGGAATGGAAGGATAAAAGAAAATAAATCCCGTCATCACCGGATTAAAACTTGGACTGTCCAGTTTAAAATAATTGCATCAGTTTCTGCTAGGGAGTTCTTTCAATAAGCTGCTGTACATTGAACTCAAATACGGAATGAGGATGCTCCAGTCTTTTTGCCAAAGCTGCAGTTCTAAATCTAGGCTGTAGTGTGGGTGATGTATCTCTTAGGGAGCCGCAACCTTTCAGTAAAGCCTTGTAAACAACAGCCGCGTGGACTCGAGGATTGCTGTGCAGTTTACAAGCTGAAGGCAGATCGACTGATAAAAACGACTGACTCCGACGTACTTACGCAGCTAGACATTTGAAACAAATACATTATTTCTCCGATAGTAGGTACTATATGCAATAAACGTCTTATTATCGGTGGCCTAACACTTCTATGTCACGCCAGAAACTTTTGAAAAAATATATATCTCTTGAACTCAGTAAGACATTCAAACAAGTTAGCTTATTAAGATGAAAATCAACCACAAGCCTTCCCAATATATAAAAATATTCTTTGATTATATATAGCACAAATTTCTGTGGCTTGACAGAGAGATATACAAAAAGTTTAAAGAATGCCATTCTTGAGAGAACAAATTCATCCAACTGAATCGTCAGCTAAAAGAAGAGAATGAAGGGAAAAGTAATAGCGAACTGAAATTTTATACTCTACTCTATTTATAGTGTATATTGCATTATTTCGAAGCTTCCTTCTACACGTAAGTGATGCTTTGTGCTTTGCTCAATCTCCAGCACCAACTTGGTGGCAATTAAATAAAAAAAATATCGATGCCCTTATTTTGTTCTCAGGCCTGACGATTCAACTTAGGATTTAGAAACCTCTACACAACTAGTTTTCAATTGAAAAAGGAAACTTCCAATAATCATCATAACAAACTTATTATTCAAAATGCTTGTGCATAAGTCTTAACGTTTGCAAGTAAGCATCATTGACTACTTCAAGTTTGACTTTTAGAAATATCTTTTCATACATCTTTCCATAAAGCTACAGATGATTGTACGGCTTTCAGTTAAGTTATCCAATATGGGTATTAATTTGTTCATACTCATGGATTTATAATTCAGAAGCAAATCTGATTTTGGTTATGATTAATAGACTGATTACAGTTACAGAGATTTGTTTCCAGCACCAAAACATGGGACGGAAACTACTATTTGAAGCAAGATCCTAACAAGTATTTGGAGTTTTATGCTATGCAAGTACCACTGCCTGAAATCGAGGTTAGGATCACATGCAGAAAAAGAAAGCATGATAGCCATTTGTACACGAAGGGGAACGACTTTTAGTTTAGTAAATACAAATTTTCTACTGCACGCTGTCCATGGAAAGGGAAAATTGTGTGATTTACATGTTTTGCCGTGGTTTGCTATAAATAGAAAGAAAAATATGAAATAGTTTTATATATGCACTATGTGATCAAAAGTATCCGGAGACCTGGCTGAAAATGACTTACAAGTTCGAGGCGCCCTCCATCGGTACTGCTGGAATTCAATACGGTGTTAACGTAGCTTTAGCCTTGATGATAGCCTTCACTCTGGCAGGATTACTGTCAATTAGGTGCTGGAAGGTTTCTTGGGGAATGGCAGAACATTCTTCATGGAGTGCTGAACTGAGGAGAGGTATCGATGTAGATCGGTGAGGCCTGCACGAAGTCGGAGTTCCAAAACATCCCAAAGGTGTTCTATAGGATTCAAATCAGGACTCTGTGCAGGCCTGTCAATAACAGGGATGTTATGGTCGTATAACCACTCCGCCACAGGCAGTGCAGTATGAAAAGGTGTTCGATCGTGTTCAAAGATGCAATCGCCATCCCCGAATTGCTCTTCAACAGTGGGAAACAAGAAGGTGCTTAAAACACCAATGTACGCCTGTGCTGCGAGAGTTCCACCCAAAACAACAAGGGGTGCAAGCCCCTCCAAGAAAAAACACGACCACACCATAACACCACCACCTCCGAATTTTACTTTTTCCACTACACACGCTGACAGATGACATTCGCCTTGCTTTCGCCATACCCACACCCCACCACCGGATCGCCACATTATGTACCGTGATTCGTCACTCCACACAACGTTTTTCCACTGTTCAATCGTCCAATGTTTACGGTCCTTGCACCAAGCGACACGTCGTTTGGCATTTACCTGCGTGATGTGTGGCTTATGAGCAGCCACTCGACCGTAAAATTCCAAGTTTTCTCACCTCACGACTAATTGTCATAGAACTTGGACTGGATCCTGATGCAGTTTGGAATTCCTATGTGATGGTATGGATCGATGTCTGACCATTACACTTTACGACCTCTTGAACTGTCGGCGTTGTCTATCAGTCAACAGACCAAGTCGGAATGTACGCTTTTGTGCTGTACATGTCCCTTCACTATCACATCAGACACAGTGGACCTAGAGATGTTTAGGAGTGTGAAAATCTCGCGTATAGACTTCTGACACAAGTGACACCCAATCACCTGACCAAGTTCAAAGTCCGTGAGTTCCGCGGAGCGCAACATTCTGCTTTCTCGACGAGTCTAATGACTACTGAGGTCGCTGATAATGAGTACCTGGCAGTAGGTGGCAGCACAATGCACCTAATATGAAAAACGTATGTTTTAGGGGTGTCCGGATACTTTTGATCAGATAGTATATATATATATATATATATATATATATATATAGCGTGGTTCAACATGATGTGAACGAAAAGTTCTATAAGTGATAATACTCTATCAACAATGAAATCTCTATGGAAATATTTTCAATATTATTCTTAAGTTTTGTTTGGAACCAGCGTAGTAGTTTAAAATTTATCCGCTAGGTGGCAGAGTGATTAGTTCCAAGACGGCTGCCTGTAATGCAGAGAGATCATTTTGCGTGTTAGAAGTTGGATGTTTGTCGGTCTGTTGTTAGTGTTCAACGCGATTTCCGCACAAAATTTCATAAACATCCGCCATCAAAGAACTCCATACGTAAGTGGTATGACAAATTCAACAGAACAGGATGCATTTGTAAAGAAAAATCGCCCGGTAGGCCGTCTACTTTTGAGCCAGATGTCGAAAGGGTTCGAAGCAGTTTTCAACGCAGCCCACAAAAATCAACAAGGAGAGTTAGCAAAGAGTTCAAATGCCTCAAACAACTGTTTGGCGTGTAGTGCGTAAACATTTAAAGATGTACCCGTATCGAGTGCAGTTGTTACCATACTCAACACCTAATGATCACACGTGTCGCAAGACTTTTTGTGAGTCTTTTCAATAGTCCGGTAGTGTTGATGATGATTTTTTGGGAAAACTTTGTTTCAGTGATGCGGCTACGTTCCATGTGACAGGAAGAGTGAATAAACAGAACGTTCGCATTTGGGGAACTGAGAAGCCACACCAAATCTGTGAAATTGTGCGTGATTCCCTGAAGACGAATGTGTTTTGTGCCATTTCATCTTCAAAAGTTTATGGTCCGTACTTCCTTGACGAAGAAACTGTGACTGGACAAATATTTGTACACATACTTACTACGTGGCTTATGCCACAGCTCAAACAAGACAGTGCAAACTTCATCTTTCAATTGGATGGTGCTCCATGTCACTTCCATAACAATGTCAGAACTTTCCTCAACAACAGACTGCCACACCGTTGGATTGGACGGTCAGGTAAAAATGATCATCAGCTTCTACGTTGGCCACCAAGATCACCGGACTTAACCCGCTGCGTTTTTTCTCTGCGGGGATATCTAAAAGACATTGTCTACAAACCCCCTCTACCCTAAGATGTGAATGAACTGAAAGAGCGCATCACTGCTGCAGCGCAAACTGTTGATGCAAACATGTAGAAACGGGTCTGGGCGGAATTGGGATACCGAATAGATGTATACATGGTAACACAGGGGCCCCACATAGAACATTTCTAAGATTTGAAACTATTTGGACGATTAATAAAAAAGTTATAATGAATTGTAATTGTTCGCATCATTTTGAATCACGCTATATATATATATATATATATATATTTCAATGTATGAGGTCGTCCTTTGGTATCTAGTAAGAGCATCAACTTCTGGAGTATTGCTTTTAGCTCACCACATGTAGGTAAATCATACGCTTATTGACTTCTAAGTTCACCAAACACATATCAGTAAAGTTCTACTAATGTATAAAGATATTCCAAAATAGTTGAATATGAATCCCTTAAGAACAGTCAGTGAGACGATAGTAGCCCAGCAGACCATTTCTAAGAACCCCTAACATTTTCGAAGTCGATTCGTATTTTCCAGGGTTGAAAAAAAACATGTTTTTTTAAAAAGAACAAAAAAAATCGTTTTTTATGTTTAAAACGTTTTTTTTTGTTTAAAACGTTTTAAACGTTTAAAACAAAGTACTTTGTTTTAAACAAAAAAACACGTTTAAAATGTTTATTTTGTTTAAAACAATAATCTAAATAGGCATTATATTACATTTTTACACTCTTAGGTACTGCTTGCCATCTATATTCAACCGCTAGATCAAATTTCGGGAATTTCCCTAATCTCGATCCGCCCAAATGTTCAATTCCGGAGAAAGAAATCGGGATTTTCCCGATCTCCGCTTACAGAATTTGTAGTTTAGTTTCTTTGTGTTACGTTCTACTGGTCGTCTGCATTCTTAATATTTAAACTCCCATTGACGCAACTGCTGTGTCAGGGCTTTAAACCTCAATGGCTCAGTCTTAAACCTCAAATTAAGGCTGGAAGATGGTTTTGATACCATCCTGAAAGATGCAACTTTGCTGGTGTGCATTTTATGTATGTGGGAGAAGGGTAAATATCGTGTTTTTTTGTTTTGTTTTGTTTTTTCAACAGTGTTTTGAGGACCATTCCCCCTCTTGGAGGATAGATCAAGGTGACCAGAACTTTTACTTTCAAAAACGGGACGCATAGTTATTGGCGACGGAGAGGGGGGCATTCCACATTGCATTTTGGGACTGAGCAGTGTTTTTAATTTACAAAATACGCAAGTTAAAATGATAACACAGCGTTTCTAACTTAAGTACTACTCAAAGCACAAAACACACAATTCCCATTTGAACATTCAGAGGCTCCAGACACAGCTGAACCTTCCCAATGAGTGTTGGTACGGAAGAGTGTAGAATTTACATTGACCATTTATATTTTGAATAATAGTTACGGGACACCTGGGTCATTTTTGCTTAAAAACGGGACATTTAGGCGTCCCGTTTGAGAATCAGAAAAAATCGGGACAACAGTTGAAAATAAGGGACTGTCCCGGCTAAAACGGGACGTCTGGTCACCTTGGGATAGATTCATAAAACTTGTTACGTGAAGCAATGAAGTAGGTTACTACATGGTAATATCGTGTATTTGTACTTCTTGCTTATATGGGGGAGCAGGGAGGGGGCAAAGTTAGCCAATTTTTGGTGTTTAAGTTTTTCGACGTAAATTACATTTATTTTTACAACAAACATCAGTAGCTCAGTCCTTAATTAAGCTGGAAAGATGATTTGGTACCAAAGTATTTTCGAGGAATAAAGCTTTCCATCAGTTGCATTTTATGTATATAGGGGGTACGTATGTACGGCCGAGAGAGGGAGGATGAAGTTTTTTTTCATCAGGTTTTGGCGAATATTCCTCCCCCCTTTGTGGTACATCCATAAAAATTGGTATGTGAAACAATGAAGTAGTCCCCTACATGATAGTAACATGTATGTGTACTTGTTGTTTATAGAGGAAGAGGGGGTCAAATTTGATTAATTTACATTTATTTTCGGGACGGTCCCATATAACACAAGATATATTTTACTAAAGTGGTCTAGAAGCATAATTCTTGTTCGTATACATGATGTGTGCAGCAAAAATGATTTGCATATGGACATGGTACTATAGTGGGTGAGGGAAGAGAATGTCTAATTCAATGAATGTTTTTCTGCGCATATTTTTTTTAAATATTTCCTACATAAAACGAATTCATTACGCAATGACAGCAATGGCTACCATTTCTTATATTATTGTCACAAGTATGTGGCCTACACATTAGCATCATTTTGTCAGCGCAGGTGACTGCAAGAGTTGCCAGGGCCCCGCAAAGTCAATATTTTCATATTTTTGTATGCCTGTTCTTTTTCTACGAATACAGCGGGAATATCACGAATGATACCTTGTTGGAATTTGTGGTCTATAAGCTTTCCAATGGTGTATAACTCATGACTCTGTGATATTTAGAGGGTCACCAGAGCCCCTAACATGAGAGTCTACCATTTTGTTAAAATCCCTGGCGGGTGTCTAGAGGTAATTGTGTTGTTATGCCGTAGACACTACTCATTATTAGCTACCCATGTTGCAGATAGAGATGTATCTTGAAAACTGTTTAGTTAAAATGTTATTTGCTCCTTGTAGGCTAGTCACTGCTCTTTTCTACGAGTTGTATTGTATTTGTCACAGCATTTCTTCTAGTTTATGACGAGAGTACTGTCATTATTATGGAAATGATAGTAATCAAAAAATACCCAAGTTTTGAATTTGTGAATGTGGATCTTCGAATAGTGTATAGTGTGTTTAACCTACGTTATTCTTGGAATTTAAGAAATGTTCAAATACTTCACTTGAATTTCTGTTGGTTTAGTTATACGCACACTGATGTGCAGAATTTCGTTCAGTAATTGCTGTTATAATATGAATATAACTCTGCTTGTAATTTACTCCATGCACAAATCCTGCGGAGAATAGGCTGTTTGTTAGAAAATTAAATTAGCTTCTTCAATCTGATATTTTAGTTGTTTTAAACATGTCCAACCAGCATCGAAAAAAAAACACGTTTAAAACAATTTGTTTAAAACGTTTAAAACAAACTGAATAAAACAACACACCTTGTTTTAAACATGTTTTAAACACTTGTTTTAAACATTTTGTTTTAAACATATCAACCCTGGTATTTTCTATACACTTTTTTTATCTCTAGTTGGTAATGAAAGATGCCAAAGCCGATTAACCAGTCACTATTCATCGCAATGCACTTGGAGTTGTTTTTGAGTCTCAGTAAGTAACTTTAGAAATTCTCTCTTTAGAAATCTACACGGCCATACTCGACTTTGTTGTTAATTCGGTTGAATAGCGTTTTCTTTGTATTTTCATTAACATTGATCTTATGCTATTACCTGACCAGGATTGCAGTGCGTTTTTGGGAGGATGGCGCTGCTGCTGTTTTTACATCCATTTCTTGGCAAGCGCGCTCGGACAGGGGAGCGGAGAGTATCACTCTGCAGTGTATCCAACGGTTTTTAAAAGTTGCAGTTTAGATGTTATGCATAGCCTAATATCTTTCCTCTTACTAAAGAACGCCGTAAGTTTGGTGGTTTTAGTGAACCATTCCTGCAGTAATGCAGATGTATTGTGAATAGTAATATATGAATGGAAATTACCAATTTAAGAACAACATAAAAGAATTAACAATTCAGTGAACTTCTACCTTGTATTAAGCAGATTGTATAAAAATTGATTACGTTTTATTCGATGTCATTATAAATCAGAAGCAGCCTGTAAAACGCTGCTCCCTAGTTTGTTCGCAAGTTAATATGGAGTGTGTATTTTTTGTAGTAGTTATTTTTTTTGCTTGTTACTTAAGATGTTCTGCAAATACCTTCAATAACTTTTGAAACTGTTTGTCTCAACTTGAGCCAGTGGCGGATCCAGGCTCAATGTTTGGGAGGCGGTCGTTCGAAGTCAAATCAAGGTAAGAGTGTATTGCAAAAAAGGAAAAGAAAAAGAAAACAACTTTAGAAAAAGAGGAGTAGCTATTGTCTGCAATTTCTAGAACAGAAATGACCACCAGCGATTTCGAAGTTGGATATTTTTTTTTTTTTTTAGCAAGAACGCCAATGTAAGTAATTTCTTGTAATGTATTGCTCTATTTAACTTGTTCAACGTAAAAAAATGTTAAGCCTACCTATGTTAGATTTTATTTTACATTTATAATACAAAGGTGAAAATTCTTAGGTTTTATTTTTAAAATAAAAAAAATATCCTATTCTGGGGGCGGGGCAATAGCCCCGATCGCCCCGCCCCCTGGATCTGAACCTGACGAGCATATGCGTGAAGTGGTTTATTACGAACTGAACAAAAAGAACTGTGATAGATTGATTACAAGTAATCCAGTTAGAAACACTACTGCTTGCATTTTAGTTCCAAAACCGGCTGCCCGCACTCGTTCACTGGTCAGGTAATACATTATTCTACGTTTCTTAAATATACAGTATTTATTTTTGACGTTGTAATTATAAACTCACTGAAGGATGTTATAGATGGCAATATAAGTTAACAAAATGTATTCTTTCATCTGATAAGGATTTTTTTTTTACCAAGAAGGTATATAAATATGCAACCTGGTACTCAGACTTTTAATTTAATAAAGATATAATTTAGATAATTTCCTAATAGCCTATGGTAGACAGTAAAAAGAACCACGTGCTAGAAGTTTGAGTACATTCCGTAGATGTCAGCCGCTGATTTATATATGCTGTCATCTAATGTAATGCGATGTTTGACTTCTACTACCTGTGTTTCAATAATAGCTAAGGCAATAATAATAGCTAATGTTAAAGGAAGTATTACACAGCAACGCAATTACGTAGTTGTCGCCCGAGGCAAGAACTTCTCTTGACCAACCAAACCAAAATGCTCCACCAAATATTTGCCCAATTTTGAGCTCTTCCATTTCGGAGCCTGGAGCACAAGCGCCGTTTGCCCCCTAGTTACGTCACTGTCTTTATACTCACAAACATGTTAAAGAGTTGACTCAATATACAAACTCAATATACAAATCGCTCAACTTGTATATAACAATAAACAGAATTCATAAATTGAGTTTTCTTCAAGAGTTAATGTGTAGAGAAATGGTTTGACTTACAAGGGAACCTTCCGAAAATGATAGCTGCAGTGAAAGGTGTGGCCTATGCCAATTGAAAGAGCTGTAACAGAGATGAGCATTCCCAAAAAATTAGCTGCCCATAGCAATAGGCTCAAGAAATATAAGGGGTGGAAGTTCGGGAAACAGCAAGACTGGACAAGGGGGAAAAGTGCAAATTCCACAGAAAAAAAAAGGGCACGGCAAAATACAATGCTGACAAGTGATGTATAGAAAGAGACTTGCCACAATATGGAACAAATGAAGGCCACCAGTGGGGTTAACAGTGTTGCCAACTGCAATGAAAAGTACATGTTTTGCAAAGAGCACTATATGAAGTGAGTGCAATATTCACTGTCAACCTGTCATGTAGAACATAAGATATGGCGTGTCTAATCAGTGGTACAATCTAACAAAAGAAAATAGAAAAAACAGAAGTACGAAAAATACGGAAAAAAACGGAGTTGACCATAATGCGCCACATTTGAACAGGGGCTGTACATATTAGAATGAACGAAACAAGAAGCACCGAATATGCAGGAAACCGACATACGTAGAGTCGAAAAGAAAAACGAGTTCCAAAGTTGGCAAGACTGGCCATGGACATCCAGACAAGTCTAATATACAGTAGTTAGGCCACTCGCTTCAGAAAAAGAAAATTCCGGCAAGAGGCATCACTCGGAATGCATCAATGTTAGAGTGATTGAGGCAATGTCAAGTCGGGGAACATGAAATGGTTGGGTTGAGCCAACAACCGATAATAGAAGTAGTGAACATTATGTCATGGTTGGGTCGTATGTGGGAATATGCAGAGTGTCCCAACAAACTTTGTGACCTGAAAGATTTGCGAAACGAACAAAAATGTGACGGATCCAGTTGTCCAGGAATATACCAATGTCAGGGGGTGATAAAAGTCTGTGAGAAGCAAGTGCCCCTAGGATCCCCAACATAGGGCCCCAGGAGCCAACTTCAAATTTTCAAATGGAAACAGGGACCGAGTGTTACCTCTCTCGATTGATCATGGAATGTGCAACAACATATATAGGAAACATTTGCTATATGAAGCATGTTTTTCAAAATGGCCGCCACAAATATATGCTGTCTTAACATGGCATCGAACAATGTGATCTCAAATTGCTGCGAAGCGAAAACAGATGTTGCAAATCCAATTGCACAGGAATGTACTCATGTCGAGGGCCAAGAGAACTTTGTAAGAAGCAAGTCCCCCAGGGCCCCCATCATAAGGCTCAAGGGGGTCAACCGCAACATTTCAAATGGGAACAGGGGCGGATGATATTTCTCTGGATAGATACAACACCGTCTATAAAAAACATTTGCTATATGAAGCACGGGTTTCAAAATGGCCGCCAAAAATGCACGTTGTTCTTGTCACCGAGCAGATATTTTTGGCGACCATTTTGAAATCCCATATAGTAAATATTTCTGATATGCGTTGTTGCATATTCCAAGATTTATCAAAAGAAATATAACTCTACCGATGGTGCTATTTTAAATTTTTAAGTTGGCCCCTGGGACCCTATGATGGGGGACTTAAGGGGCACTTGCGTCTCACAAAAGTTTGTCGCCCGCTGACATGGGTACATTCCTGCACAACTCGATGTGTCACACTTTTTTCGCTTTGAAACTATTTCAGTCGCAGAGTTAGGTGGGATACTCTAGATATATCATATAGGCGGTGATAGTACTGCAGACAGCAACACACTGCAGATCAAGCCTTTGATTATGTTAGCTTTCTACAGGTGTGGATATGTGATAGAAAGACCACCAAAGGTTCCGACACATCTAGAGTACTGTTTCGAGACATTCACAGGCGATCATTGTACCATGTGTGACGGATTGACAGTATTCCGCTGTGCTCACAGCAAATGTATCTTCTGTTTGGACCATAGTCTCATCGAACAATTGCACGTACAATGTGGACCAGCATGTACAAATGATGCGAAGGCTAATGCCTGTTGCCGGAATTTCCTTTTTGTGAAGCGAGTGGCCTAACTATATTAGAATTGTCTGGATTTTCATGGCCAGTGCTGCCAACTTTGGAACTCGTTTTTCTTTTCGACTCTAGGTACGTCGGTTTCCTGCATAGTTGGTGCTTTCTTGCTTTGTTCATTCTAATATGCACAGCTCGTGATTAAATGTGGCGCATTATGGCCAACTTCGTCTTTTCCATATTTTTCGTACTTATGTTTTTTCTATTTTCTTTTGTTAGATTGTACCACTGATTATACACGTCATATCTTATGTTCTACATGACAGATTGAGACTGAATATTGCACTCACTTCATATAGTGCTCTTGTGCAAAACATGTACTTTTCATTGCAGTTGGCAACACTGGTAACCCCACTGGTGGCCTTCATTTGTTCCATATTGTGGCAAGTCTCTTTCTATACATCACTTGTCAGCATTGTATTTTGCCGTGCCCCTCCCTTTTTTTGTGAAATTTGCACTTTTACCCCTTGTCCAGCCTTGCTGTTTCCCGAACTTCCACCCCTTATATTTCTTGAACCTATTGCTATGGGCAGCTAATTTTTTGGGAATGCTCATCTCTGTTACAGCTCTTTCAATTGGCATAGGTCACATCTTTCACTGCAAGTGTCATTTTCGGAAGGTTCCCTTGTTAGTAAAAATAATTTAAAAAATCCCTTCCGTTTTAAAAGTTATTGTGTGGAATAACGAACGGTCAAGTGGCCAATTTTATAAGTTCCGTTCATCTGATCTTAATTAAAATTTGGTTAATGGTTAAGTAATACGCTACCAAAAATACAAACTTGGATTTGAATCTGGTAGTAGCATAAAAATGTTTAATTTTCTGCAGCCAGCAATTAGTAATTATTTGTAAGATTGATCAACACATTGTTTAAATTGCCTAGTTACATATTTGAAACTTCTGAAGAATTCTAAATTTAAATGTGAAAAGGGAGTTACTAAGTATGATTTGTGTTTTTCTAATAAATAAAATAAAATTTCACCCCGTTTCACAAATTATTAAATATTGTTTTGATGCTAATAACAATAAAATTATGACGTATTTAAATATGAATATTATTATCACTTTTTAAATTAGTACTAATTTATTATTTTTTGACTTATCGAGTATAAATTGAAAAAGTAAGGCTAACGCAATAATTGGTATAACATCATACTAAATTTTTCCAATGGATGTTCGAGAGAAACGTTCAGGTTTATTCGCATCTGTGCTCAGTTGTTTCAAGAATCTGCATAATTAAATTAAAACTTCAGTTTGCACAACATAGATCATGGTTAGTTAACACGGTAATTTAATGAAGCGACTAAAAACACATATATTTGATACTCATTGTTAAATTAGTTCTAAGTAGGCAGGTTTCTGATAATCCGTTCTATTTATTCTGAAAATAGAGACAATAACATATCGAAAAAATGTAATTTTATCTTACAGCAGGTCCGTCGCGTGAGTTCTAAGCGCCCGGGACGAGAATTCCCATGGCCCCGCACACTGCGTTATCAAAAACAATCACAGTTTATTCCGTACTTTTAAATTTAATAAAAGCAATATAATATACAAATAACGATACAAATATTAGAGCGCAAAGTGTAAGTGATAACAAAAACTTTGTAGTTTTCTGACTTTCGCTAAAATCCAACAAAATGAACTTTTCTTTCCTTGCTATTAACACATTTTTCAGTAAAGTTATCATAACGTTGAATAACTACAGTAACATTTTCATGTGACGCTTGTAATTATTTGTGCGTATTTGCTTCAATTCAATCCTACAATTAGAATTTATGTTTAAATTCAAAATGTGTGGTTCGTTAATGTTTGTTCTGCAAGACAATGTTAACGATACGTTGCTCGAAAACATGTATTGTAAAGATCAGATAATGATAACATAAAATACTAGTAGCTCACAATAGAAGTGAACTAAACTAACTGCATAATGACATATACATACTTTATTCAAACAATAATATTCATTAACTTGATTTTTCTGTGAGAAAATGTGGACAATATATCCTTGGAATCTAACTTATGATTTTATCATTTTCAATGGCTAGTATGGCAGTAAATTAAGTCTTTCCTGGGTCATTGTTGAGCGCAAATATGTCTATCACTTGAGCATTTCTTGAAAGGAATAGGAATAAAGAAATGTTGTTGAATTCTGCTGAATTCTCTTCAGTTTATACCAAATCGTATTAGGAATAAGAAGTCAGTAGTAGCAGATCTCTGTCAGGTTTCCGAGATAAAAACTCTTCTGACAGAGGGCTAGAGAGAGATCCAGCTGAATAATCCTAGACGATGTTTACATTACCGGTAATTGTACTTAGCCATGGTCTGATCATTAATAAAATACCTGAATTAACATTAAAGTTTAAAAATCATTTCCTAAGAGGACAGAACTCATTTACTAAGAGGAGACTTATACTCAAAAGACGTTAGTACTCCCCACACTGGTATCTCAATGGAAGTAAATATAATTGCATATTTCGATCATTGCAACATAAGGGCATTATGTGCTACTATTACTAATGTTTTTTTTACATATCCACACTCATTTTGACAACAAAAGTTTAGGATATGTTTATTGTAAGAAGAATAGAATTCACCTAACTATTTACATGTCTCTCCGTAGGAGTTACAGTTTACCATTTTTTCTATTTTTCTTAAGATGTGCTTCTCATTTCAACATTTGTACAATATCAAACATACCTTGTGAAATATCAAAATTTCATTAAACTTATCTTGTGTAATAAATTCTTCTATGCGGCCTGTGGATTAGTTGTTTTGAGGCCGCGTGCTGGTCCAGGTCTGTGTTAACCACATTGTTTTGACGACTCTGACTTTGAGGTGTACTGTAATAGATATACTGTACAATCTCTTCCGGTTAAAATGCCTTATTCACCTGCTTCTGAATACGCCAACAAGTTTCGTTTGCCATCAGAAAATTCAATTTCACCTAAACTATTTATTACGGATCACGTATGCTTTTCGTTTTCGAAGTATCCTTCTACATCTCTCAGGACTTTCCTCAGAAGATAAAACTACTTCTGCAAGCCACTCAGACTCAACTTCCTTAAAGTTATTATCTTTTGAACTCACTGAACTTTCGTTCTTACTTTGCCCTTACACTTACCTTTGCCGTTACACTTGCTAGTCGGCGTACCTTGAAACTAACACCAAATTACACTCACACGTAATAATGTAACACTAACTTCACCCGAAGTAGATTATTTCCTCTACGCCATTAAAATTATGAATAAAAGAGGTTCAACATTAGCCAGAAGCTCCATAAATATGTTCATAATCTGGGAAATTTACAGCAAAAGGGCTACACAGAAGAAATGACAAAACAAATGCAATGAGTTCTCTCTGTAGTCAAATAGATATACGAGTTTTAGTTTGAAAGACGAGTATTGTGATCTAAAATGAAGTTCATTCATCAACTCAATTTATAAAACACCTGTATATATTTAATTCTATATTTATAGGGCAATAAAATGCATTTATCTAACTAGACCTGGTTCAGGAATACTCATCAAAGGTCTCCAATGAGGAAATGTCCTGGCGGCAAAAAGGAAGGATCATTGCGAAAATTGGATAGAACTGTGATTGGTCTTGAATTCAAACAGGCTTCTATTTGTGCTATGACTGTGTTGAGATGTTCAAATGTCAGAACCGTGTAACCTACTATTCTCATTAAATGAAACTTAAATGACTTCACTGCACTTTCCCAAATTCCTGCTCTAGATGGAACGAAAAGCCATGTAAATCTTCGAAAAGCTGCTAAAAATGCTTGGCTACTCAAATCACACAAGAATTCTATGTTAATCGCTTTGGTTGCTAAGCACACGAATATTACGACATACGCCTTTGTCACTTTACAAGATCTAGTTCCTTGCTTAATCATTATGGGACGGGCGAAATCAATCCCTACGTGAATAAATGCTCGAGCTGGCTGTACTCGTGCTGATTGTAATTGACCCATGAGTTGTTCTGAGGCTGACGTTTTCAATTTGAAGCAAACTAGACACCGATGAATGAAAGATCGAACGACTTGTTTAGCTCGTGGGATCCAATATATTTGCCTTAACGATGAAATCAATAGCTGCGGTCCAGCATGTAACAATTCCAGCATGTAACTATGTTCAGCTTAAATTATCGATATGGTGAAATGCTCCTTAGGTGTAAGATTATCTGATGTCTGCTATAATACGGTAAATCGGAGTTTTTTAGATGTCCTCCCACTCGTAGCAACTGTTCATTATCTATAAATGGATACAAAGATTTAAGTTCACTTTGGGATGAAACTTGACCTGACGAAGCTAAAAGCTTGAATTCTTGCGAATAACTGACCTGTTGGATTAGCTTAATGCATTGTTGTAAAGTATCAGTAGTTTCAGTAGTGGAAATAGTTCCTACTTTATTTTCGTTGTGATTTTACAATTGTAAAGAAAACAACACAAACAAATTACTCACAATAGTTTCCACAATGATGACAATTTTTCCACAGAGCTTAAGTTACCCTGATAACTGGCTAAAGGTATACTCGTTACTTTCTTTTCTTCTGGAACAGTTTCGTCTACCACTTCTCATTCTTCTTGCCATGCGGTTGATTCAAGCCATGCAGGCCAATGCCACCAAATATCTGCTTCCTTCTATTATTTCGGATCCATTCCCCGTGTAATAATGTCGGCTGGGTTATCCATTGGCGACACATGATATCACTGGTTGACTGAAGTGAGCTCCTGTATCTCTGCAACTCTATTTGCCACAAACTCCTTCCATCTGGCAGCTGGAGATGATATCGATGCAAACACTATTTTTGAATCTGTCCAGAACTAAGTAATATCCACTGAAATGTTTAATATCGGAATTATTTTGTAATACAACCTGCTCAAAAGTACTGCCACACGAAGTTGAATTCTTGGTAAAGTTACCTTTTTAATGGGAGCTATTCTCGATTTAGAATCCAGAAGCTTAACAGTAGTTTTGCCTGAAATTTCCACAATGTTAACATAAATGCAGCATCCGTAAACAAGTTGAGTGCTGTCAGCAAACTCAAGTATCTCGACATGAACATACTTCTTCAATATTACATATCTATCAATTTGTATTTCGTTAACACTTGAAAGATGACGACACATGTCTAACTATTGCTGAGAGAGCTCTAATGATATTTCATATTCCCAATTGATATTAAGCATCCACATTTGTTCTGAGAAAACCTCGAATGCAGTAACTACAGGCTTATAAGTCCTAAATGATCAAATATTGTTGCTATGGCTGAAGTCACTTAACGTTTGGTTTGTGTGTCAGTCGTTAGACATTGTTTAACTGGGTTGCCCGTGATCAGAAGCTTATCTGGTGCAGGATTCCACGATAAACCTAACGTTGAAACACCTGACTCGGACTCAAATTCAAATGGTAAGGGTATTTTCCTATGTTGTTGCACTGCTTCCAACAATGCTGGCTCTTTCGAGCATTATTTTCTTTAATTAAAACCACCGTTTTGCAATAATTCAATAACTTTCTTCTGAAGTTTTAACGCCTGTTCAACGTTATGGCATCCTGAGCTTACATCATCCATATTTAAATTCACGTTCTAGTACTGTCGCTGCTTGAGAATATTTACTTCTTTCTGCTTCCGCTAACTTTCGAAGACACGCCGTCGCCAAATATGGTGATGATGCTTCACCATATCTGGCCCGCTGCAAATCATAAATCTTGACTGAGTTCACTGATAAATATTTCCAGAGAATTCTTTGATATCATCTGCATGAACGTTAATAATTCGATACATTGATGGAATATCCGTCGTAAAAGGAAGAGAAAAGGTTCGAAATCTCATGATAATTGAATGCAAATCTTGCTAGATTCTTGGTTCTGTCATAAGTGTATCGTTTAATGAAACCCCTGTTGAAGTCTTTGCATAAGTGTCAAAAACCACTCTTAGCTTTGTTGTGGTACTGTATGTTTTCAATACTGCGTAATGTGGCAGATAACATTTCATAGCACTATTTTCGTGTTCTTCTTTCACTGGTTTATATGACCTAATTCTTCGTATTTACTCATAAAGTTACTGTACCGCTCGTTAATTTCTGGATACTGTTGAAACCATCTTTCCAGCTGGTAAAATCTACGAAGTGCTACATTGTATGATTCTCCTAATGATTTATGGCTAGCTTTAATTGACAGAAATACAACGAATCGACCAGTACTTTCTCTGGTAGTGTTTTCCTCAAAGTGTCGTTCACATTGCCTTTTTTCCTGAGTCGTGACTGATGAATGAATAGTTTCGAGCTCCCAAGATTTCTGTAACTGTCTATCAAGACTACTTTCTTGTATAAACAATGACACTTGCGGTACACTAATATTTCTTGTTGTAGGCACTTTACCCGTCAAAATGTACCCATATTCAGTCTCTTGTACTACTGGATAATTCCCTGCTCTAGTTAGTTTATGCGATCGGCAAATGTCCAAAAAACACTTCCGCGCCTAACGAAATGTCAATAGTACCTGGCTGGTTAGGATCTGCATACACTAGTTCCAATCTACGTCGGCAAGTTCGAATCAGCATCACCTATTGGCCTATTTGGAATGTTATCCGTTACTTTGAGCAAGCCTAAACAGTTTATTTCAATTGCAAATTCACGTATTCTTGATTCTATATGTACATTTACACAATGCTTTGTTTCACTAATCACACGATTAATACCCTGAATTGGAACTCTGTGTTTACTTTTAGGTAAACGCAAACCTTTCAACTAAATCTTCAGTTACAAAATTAGTTTGACTAGCAGAATCTAATAATACTTTACATGGATGTAATTTACCATTTGCATCTCGTACATTTACTATAGCAGTAGATAACATAACAGTAACATTTGGTCTTCCCTTGAAAATGCAGTAAGAAAATTGTTACATATTTTCTTTATTCGTAGTAGTATAAGTTGAAATTTTCTTGATTGTGAATTAGCAACACTGGTTTTTTCATCTGCGTTTGACATTACGTCATAATCCACCAAGGTATTATGCCTTTTGGAACAGCGTTTACAGCCATCTGATCTGCACGTCATTACTTTACATTATTTTTTGAGCCAGTTGAAACACAATAAATTATCTCGAAAGTAATCTTGTCTTTCTCTTGCTTCAGCATTTAAAAATGTAGAACATTTAAACAACTGATGTATTAGTTTTTGTTTAGAAAAGTTACAGAGACTGAGTTGTTGCCACGTATGATTTGGCTTTTTTTTTTGTTTCGGTTCAGCACTCTGTCTATTTTTATCGCCCCTTGACTTTGGCACTACTTCCTGCGATGGCGTATTTTTTTATAGTTTCAAATACTTGACACCTAGTTCCAAGAAAGCAAAAAACTCTGATAAGGGAGGTAAAGAATGACCTGTGATTTGTAACTCGCACGCACAGCCAGTATTCCTGTCTAATTGTGAATTGAAATGTTCAACTAACAAACCATCTTCTATTGGTGTCTACAAATCTGAGACTTGTAATGCATTCAAGTTACTAGTAGCTGTATTAATAAATTCCCTTACTTCTGATGTGGTTTTCTTTGTGATACATTTAATGTGTAACAAATTACGACATGAGTAGCTGCAATCAAACGCTTATACTCATAAATGTCTTTCAATAATTGCCATGCAATTTTGTAATTAACTTCTGTAACTTGCAGATTCGCTATTAAATCATACGTCTCCCCTCTCAATGCACTCCTAAGGTAATGAAAGGTTTGTAACACTGACACGTTATCGTTATTATGAATCATAACTTTGAAATTGTCTGCAAATGGAGACCAATTTTCGTATCGTCCTTCAAATGATGACAATTCTACACGAGGCAATTTTAATTGATCATTTGACATCTGATTCTCATTTTTCGAAGAATTGTTTGAAAGAGATTCCTCGCCACGGTGAATAACAAAATCTTCTATTTCCGCTAATACATCATAGTAACTGGTTTCAAACTCCTCCCTATATGCGTCGTCCTCTGGCTATACGTAATTTATTTTAACCGTGATTGTACTGCATCGAATTTTTTATACAACTCAATCATTGCAGTTTTACGTACTTTCACCTGACTAATAGAGTTGTTGAATTAATACTACTCATTTAGTTTTGAATTCTTGTCAGTTGACTTGCACACAGTACGTTGTTTCACTAACTTGCTTCTGTCTGAGTCCTCCTTCTTGCAAAATATTGTAAATCCCCACTAACACTAAGGAACACGAGTCCACACACAAGTTCACAATGGTGAACGTGTTCTCACTTATGTCTATATCCGCAACTTACACTCACATAGTTTTCAGAAGAATTAATAAATGTTGGTGCACACATAAACAGAATTAAACAATAGCAATGCAACAATTGTTCACATACACATTCACAGTTTGTTTCACCACGCTAGTTCACTGTAATCCTTTTCGGAGGACCTATGTTTCTTTCTGTTGATGAATAAGTGTACACAAAAACAACTTAATTGTGATAAATGAATAAATGTTTATTTACACTAACTACACAACAAGTGAAACAATGATAATGTACTGTTAAATTGTCTTTTTCACGAATTCCGGTTCACGGACGGTTTTGTATAGCTCTCATGGCGCTCACCTTGGTGACACTTACGCACACACACACACACACACACACACACACACACACACACACACACACACACACACACGCACGCACACATACACACACACTCAATGTTTTCAAAACAAAAGAGATACATTACGCAAATGTAATAACAATGATACAAACTCACTATAAATGTCTCTACAGGTACCAGGTTTCACCTTTCTTGTAATTGTTAGAAAAATGTGTTTTCATCAAACCTTGTATTGGACTTAGCGTAAAAGCAGTCCTTGTTAAATTCTTCAAGGAAAAAGGTATTAACATTTTTATTCTCTGTAGCAGACGTTAAAGAATCCTTGAAGATCTAACGTAGAAAACTATAAATGCAAATACATGAAAACACACAAAAAAAATCAATCTAAGAAAACGAAATGGATATGACTGTCACTTCTATTTCTTCAGTAAGAGAAGCTAGTTCATACAGATAGGAAAGGAGAGAGAAAGGCATTCTTTCACCTGGAAGATGAGTACCCGGTTTTAGCTCTACTTTCCCCTTCTATTTGCTTGAAAAATTTAGAAGAAAAGAAAAACCAAAATATTTCGTTTTTCATAGTAAACATACAATCTAGTACAGATTATCTATCTTTTGAAACAGTTGTGAAACTTAATTATCTGGTATTTCTCCTTTTCTTGTAGCTTATGATTTCATACAGAAAAAGGTATTGCTCTTATCATCTAATATAATTCGCATAATAATGTAATAAACGAAGCGGATACGTTACCGGTAACTTTCACAAAAGTTCTCGTTATCTCACTTGGCTATACTGTCATATTTGATGAAAATAACACTTTCACAAGCTGTATACCTTTATTATTATCATCAAATTTTTTCATCCTTAATAGTTCATAGAGAGGGTTGATTCAACAGTAGAGTCTTACATCTGCTGCTAGAGTCCCTGTGTCGATCTCCAGTCACACGTATTTGTAAGTTTCTTCAGGGTAATTCTGTTTCCTCCCGTTTCAATTGTATTAACTTCAATTGTATTAATCTTGCGTTTTCATTAATTATCAGATTATATCCGCGGTATGTAAACAAAAAATACATATTTACCGTAAGTTGCGGTACACATCACTATTTGCACTGTATAGCAGGACTGCACGAAAATAAAAAAAAAGTATCAAAATGTACCAGAATTGCTTGCATTAGATTACATTACGTTATATTTGTTACATTAGGTTGAGTTACGAGCCAGTTACCATCAAAACCACGGCGTTGAGAGGGTTGATTCAACAGTAGAGTCTTACATCTGCTGCTAGAGTCCCTGTGTCGATCTCCAGTCACACGTATTTGTAAGTTTCTTCAGGGTAATTCTGTTTCCTCCCGTTTCAATTGTATTAACTTCAATTGTATTAATCTTGCGTTTTCATTAATTATCAGATTATATCCGCGGTATGTAAACAAAAACTACATATTTACCGTAAGTTGCGGTACACATCACTATTTGCACTGTATAGCAGGACTGCACGAAAATCAAAAAAAGTATCAAAATGTACCAGAATTGCTTGCATTAGATTACATTACGTTATATTTGTTACATTAGGTTGAGTTACGAGCCAGTTACCATCAAAACCACGGCGTGTATACTTATACATTTACAAAAGAAAATTACTACTTACCTAGAAACACGGCTTCAAGATGTATGGCAGAAAAGCTACATGAGAAAAATCACAAACCAACCTGTGCTAGGTTGCCAAGAAAAGCACGAATAGTGTCTAACCAAGCCAGGGCAAGGCAAGGCTGGTAGGCTGATTTCAAAACACACATACACAATAAACAGTAAGATTTCATCCACAAAAGAAAAATTTTATGCAAAACAGTAAAATGTAAAATTTCATGCAAAGTCAATCTAATTCTTGAGAAAGTAAAATTTTATGCAAAGTCAATCTAATCCTTGAGAAAGTAAAAGTGTAAGTGTTTTCCTTAGCAGCTTATTGCCATTTACATTTGTTGCCGCGTACCCCTATTCGTACTGAAAATAATATATCCCTTTTCTTTTCTGTATTTTTAATTCTTTTCCACACTTACGTGTAACTGTTCGCTTATTAGATGCACTGTTTCTGTCATACAATTTCAACAAGCGACACTCGTCATTTTTGAATAATTCTATAACACTGAAACACGATATGTCACATTATAACATGATCTGTCACAACCTTCACATTTACGAGACATTTCCACATTGCCTTTCCCGCCACTAAATCATAACAAGTGTTCATCTCCGCCAAATTGTCACTTCCTCCTCCACATACAGTTCGACTTACATCAAAAACACCCTACATGAAGAACCACCTTCCAGCCCCGTATCCAGGGTGGTCTAGGGGGCCGGCTCCCCCTAAATTTTTGCTGCCCCCCTAACATTTTCACGGTAGGCTTGCAAATGAACCATAATGCGATGATAAACTATAGTATGGTTGGATCGGGCAACCCAACTTCAGCCGGGCTCCCCTACATTTTTGGGCTGGCTACCGGCCTGCCACCTTCTACACTTCAACCGTTACCATCATCTGACCTTCACTCACAAATCTACACAAAGTAAAATAAAGGCTCCAATTCTTCTGGTAAGTTTCCTAAAATTGTTCCGGTGCAGGGGCGGATCCAGAACGGATTTCTGTGGGGCGGTACGTTGTAATACTGCTACTTAGAGCAGATTTAAGAGCTACAACACTGGGATGGGTTATATTTATATATATATAAAATACGAAAGTTTCCTCTTCTGGGAGGAATCCGCCACTGGTATGGTAATACAATACTCAATCTTACACTTCCCATCGGATTATCACTAATAAGAGCAAAAAATATATTCTGCAACCTAACATATCTAATTTCATATGTTTTAGGATCACGGGCTCCTCCGCTTTGGCTCCTTTTTCAAATAAAGCTATAAAGTCAATTCGTTTAATAATAGCCACCAATTCATTAATGCTACAAATACGGTATTGTGAAGAGCAAGAATTCAAATTTGAAGCTCTTTAGATGGCGCTCTATAAGTGTAATGAATAGAATTACATTCTTTGAGAACACTACGAAAAGTAGAGTCCTGTTTTACAATAAATTAATAAGAGGGAAATATTCTTTTAGGGGCGTTTATAAAGATGAACTGTAATAGGTGATAACATCTATCTGGAATTCTAAATAAAAGTTTCTAAGAATGTAAAACTGAGAGAGACGTCAAAATCAATCAAAATTAATTAAGGTTCTTTCGTAGGATCACAACATACTCTTAATTTTTAATTTTAGTGATTAACTTAAAGACAACGAAGAATATAAAGATATTGAGTAATCCAGGTTGTATCTACAGAATGTTATTATTTGAACTAATGTATGTTTTCAAGAACTTTTGTGTAGTTTCAGAAATGTGGTGGCCTACAGTTATGACATGCACTGCGCACCCAAATTTCTGATGTATAAAGGATGGTCTGGGAATAGTTATTAATTTATTTAATACCGTTTCGTAAATACTACCTAGATCACTTTGTTATTTAATTGCGTTTTGCAGAGACTACCTGACACACTTTCTTATTTAACCCTTAAGTACTATGGACGAAAATAATCACGTAACTACTATGGAACGGTCTGTCAGACCGCATTGTTGTTTCGCATTTTCTGAATAGTAGTTTTATTGGATAGTTTTTAAAATGCTATCCTACGTATCTTAGTTCATTACAGAAAAATATAACATAGTAATATCACGATGTAAAAAAAGCTTTATATTTTTAAAACAATCAGAAAGAGAACATAGTCAAAATTTGCAACAATACTTTCATTGTTATTCTAAAATTTTAATTGTTGAAATATTAAACTTTTTCTCCGTTTCTATCTAGTCAAAATAACACTAATTTAAAATACACTGTTCTTATAGATGCATTGAGAATAAAAAATACAGTAAAAACGGAGAAAAACATGGAATTTTAGCTTTTTCGAACTTACAAGAAAGTACTGTTAAAGTGGTAGTTTTACATTTTTTGTAGTGAAAAGGTAATGAATAAAACTTATTTTTAGTTCTCAATTGATGGCGAAAATAAAGAAAATATGTTTTGCCGGTAAAGAAAGTACCGCACTAACTTTTCTGACATCATGCACTTTCTTCAGGTAGGCACTTATATCTATTTTCTCTGCACTGCAAAGAAATCGGTAACCTACACCGCTGACACGAATATCTTTTCTTTCCGCTTACAACTCAGTGGACAGAAGACTATGTTTTCCTCTTCAACTCCTTGTGCGCGATGGTGGGAAACTCACTTTCAAGCTGTAGTATGCTCTTGATTGAAAAACTCAGCTCTCGTGGCAGATGTCCGATCAGCAATCTACGTTCTATGTGAGGCCTCACGAATCTTTTGCCAACGTTTTCATGACATCAAGTGTTGTTATCACCGCGCACACAGCGTAGACTTGATGCAAGACATACTCATTGACACCGCACGTAACATCCACCAGCATAAAGAAAATGGTTAATGGCTATCATCTTGTTCGACGACTTGATGTGTAATCTGTACATTTTTTGTCTAGAGTGTCCACTCCGCCTTTACTCATCTTATAAAATATGATTATTTCAGGTTTTCCAGTCTTTGGGTCATTATTTGATGTGTGATGCAAGACGTGCCACACGGTAAGACACAAAACTGCTAATAATCAGTAGATAACGCAAGACAACTGAACAGCAAAATACTCACGTAACTACTATAGTACGTCTGTGAGACCGCTCGACCCCTCCAGCGCCGCGCACAGGGGATCAATTATAACACGAACTTCACAATATGTAACCATTTGCTAGACACCAAGGTAGACGAAAAGATCACTTGTAGTAGTGATACTGTGGAAAATATAATGATACGAAAAGTCACAGCGGTCTGAGGGACGGTCCATATTACTTAGGGTTAATCGCACTTGCAGATTCTATCTTGTTCACTTTATTATTTAATACCGTTTTGTACTTACTACTTAGTACACTGTATCCTTTTTATATTCTTCATTGACTTTAATTTATAGAGTAACTTTCAAAAAAAAGTAGTCATGAGATTAGCTAAATGACTTAAGATTACGTAATCTGAAGATAGTGACGTTGAGAGAACAACAGTTTCTGCTTTGTCTATACGAAAGCTTCACTCAGAGCTGCCAACTTCAGAGAAACAAATTATCAAATTTCATGTTTAAAATTATCATATACTACCAAACATTTCCATACGCTCGTACACGTAATTGAAATTTAAAGAATAGACGCAAGGTTGCTATTTGCCAATTTTCATATTGTTATTTTGGAATAACTGTTAAAAATTTCAGTGTGTATGGTTTATAATTATTTAATACACATCTACAATATATTTGCATATTCGAAAACTGTCAAAAATGTGCATTCTAAAATTGTAAATTCACCGATTATTGCAAAGACATAATCGTATATCCTTTACCTCAGCAAATGCATTAACGCTTATATTATCGTATATCACAATAACTTATTGTAATGTTGGCACGCCTGAATTTGCTGCAGTACTGGTTTCAAACCGTCAATCAAATATTTCTCTTAATGATTATGTTACGTTGTTCTTTGAGCCATACATTTAGAACACGAAAGCAAAACGTGAAAAGCTGCAGAAGACCATGTCGTCTAATGTAGCAAGATTGTACTGCTAAGCTATTCCCAGAAAGGAGCAAAATCTAGATCGAAAGTACTAACTGTAAATATGTTTGAACAACGATTAATAATATGAAGCATTATAACATTCTGTCATTCTTACATTCCATGCTTTCATCATTGCTGCAAGTTATTCAATTGGAAGCTGTCTCAAAGCGTTGGACAATGAACTGTGTCTGCAACTGATGACGACAACGACTAAGTACACTGCCACTAAGGAGGCTATTTTATTATAATGTTCATACAAGTTATTAACAGTTTAATTACAACGTAGATCTATTTCAGTTAATGCATAGGAAACCCAAATGATTGATTGATTGATTTGAGTTTAACGTCCTACTGATAAAAGTGGAATCAGAACCGCATGGGAATTGAACCCGTGTATCCCACGCCAAAGGCCCGTACGCTAACTGCTTATCCACGAAACAGCTCATAGAAAATTCAATGATGAGTATTTAAGTTCATACATTTGTGTTCAAAATTGCTATCATAGCTAGGCGTATTCTACGGTTTTATCACATTTAAATACGTTATCGGTTGATTTTGAATTTGGAAACAATTAATGAAACTGTATCATTGATAACACATATTTCATGTCGGAAGAGAAGACTTAAAGATATTATTTTAAAATCCTTGCATTAACAGTGTCAAGATGTTCCCAATAAGGAAAGAAATATAAAAGATAAGGGAATGTAGCAAAAAATAGTAAAAGATAACATAATCTTAGATCTCTGCTCTGTTAAAGTTTAACCCTTTGAAACAGGAGAATTGTTAAGGAAAAATATAAATTTTCAGTTACGTACAGTATATACTAGCTTAATCCTATTCATTCGTGTATAATTTATTCATATGTCATTCACTTTAGGATAAAACAAATTTTCAAATTAGACAAGGTTCGCGTGTGTATGACGTACACAAAAGGAGAAATTTGAGATATTTAATTTCCCGAACAACATTTCTTTTCGGAATGTTTTGCGCCACATAGGAAGCTCCTTGATGCAGGTATCCAAAAGCAATCTACCTTCTAAAATACAAGTGTCCATTCGATACTAATGTGCCAAACCACATTGCAATATCTTTAGTAGTTACCGGAGAAAAATGTTCCCTTCATCTGTATAAAAATATAAAGAAAATATTAATGTACAAAGACTAAAAAGATGAGATGAAATTAAAAGTATTAACCACAGCACTATTCATTTAAATATAATAGGTCATACGTCATACTCATTACAATTAAACACGCTTTAGGTAGTATTTTGTATTTGTATGACTGACATATTCGAAACAATCAAAATATTACTATCTTAATTTTTGCTCCGCTTGGACCAGTCCCGGATGCAGATATTCGGATTCATCTACTTTGCAAAATATTTTTCTCTATCTGGAACTCATTTGGCAAGCTGCATTATAATATTGAATAGTTTCTAGGTAACAATACCCAGCAATTTTCTTCAGAGGATAAAAAACATAAATCACACATTCTATACCTATACGTAAAAACTTATACTACTTTCTTGTGCATCTTCTCCTAGAAAATTCCATCACCGTAACGAAAAAGGTTTTCTCACATAGACCCATGAGCAACATTCGAGAAAGGTAGAGCTGATAAGGTTTCAAAAGTAGATGTTACTTTTTGACGACACCAAGGAAAAATTTGAAGAGGGACATTATGACATTATGGCAATGGCAAAAGCACATGTAAAGTCACAGAGTGGACTCCTTATGGATCGGTGCCAATTCATCCATGTCTAAGAGGAAGCCCGTACGTTTCCTCATATGTGTTCTTAACAACGTTGTCTACTAAATTCTTCCAATAGTTCTCAAATTTTTGAGTTTTCGTCCAATGGTTATGCCAGTTAGGCTAAAGGAGACGGTGATTATGAGGAACGAATGAAATGGTGGAATAAAGAAAGTGGAAGGAAACCGAAGAACACCGAGAAAACCCACGAGCACGGTGTTTGTCCACCACAAAGTCCACACATCGCGAGCTTGAATGGAACCAGGAACCGCAAGCACCGGAGGTGAACGCTGTAACCAATATAATTTTGAATTCACTCCCAACCCTCAGTGTAATTCTTGTATTAATTACATATATTTTCTACGAATTTCTCTTCACTAACTTATTTAAATATATCGTGGCGGACATAAGTCTTTGACCAGGTAATGGCTACTGCTTTGAAACAAACGCAGAGTATGAAAATTAAATCTGTCATATCTGTATTTTCGGTGGAAAAGGAACAAACTTCTTAACCAAAAGTTTAAGAACAACTCAAATTATTAATATGCCGAAGATTATTGATTTATATCATGATAAAAGAAATACGAAACACGTTTTGAAATGAATAAAAGTAACATACAACTTTCCAAGCGGAGGCAAAGAAACCTAATGTAACCACACTAAAGACAAATCATTTACCGCGTAGTTATCGTTGTTCATTTGTCAAGGCGCTCGACAGGTAATCTATAGTTTCTTGGATCCAATTTCCATTGGTGATTAATTTTTCTTTCTTACTTTAGAATTATTGTTGTCGATGACACATGATTTATTATCTTCAGATATTTGAATTCTCAAATGTTTCAAAACTTGAACTATCAAATCTTAATTAATAATAGTAGGATAATAAAAATAAAATAATACTTACTATTATTATGTCGTAAAAGATTAAAAGCAAGGAGCTAATTATCGCTCAAGTCATGCCTTTGCAAGCCCAAACGTGACATTTGGAAAGAATATTTCGGTTTGGTTTAATGTTGCCCACGAGAAGAGGAATTTCTCATGTCGTTTCTAAAACAAACCAAATAACATGAGAATTAAAATTTTTATATTTGAGATGGGAGAAGGTTAACTCAAATTATTGTCTCACTTTCGAAATGAAAAGTGTGGTAAACATTTCTCCCCTTGTCTCGATTCTCGAAATAGTGTATGTTCATTCCTAAAGTAACATTTGCTATATAGACTGAATCTTAAGACCCATAGGCTGTTTTGTTACTTCATATTTGAGAGCTCATTGAATTATGTTCTGTTTCGGTATTTTTGTAGCAAAGCTTGTACAATTACCTTTGCACATCCTAAAAATTAGCTTATTATATGCCTTACTGTTGAGTGATATTCTGTTCTTTTTATTACAGTTATTTTCCTTAAAACATGCAGTAGAGTACTTTCGATATGAAACTTGAGTGCAACGCGTTCGTTTAAAACTTGCGTACTTGCAGAGGTGTGTCTTGAAGGTACGGAACCCCTTTCCCGAAATCTCTAAATTTGCCAAAATTGTATGTCAACTGTCGAACTTTTAATACTATTATTATTATTATTATTATTATTATTATTATTATTATTATTATTATTATTATTATTATTATTATTATTACTTAATATTTCAGACGTCAATATTATGTTGCATTAAAATGCAAATAAGCGTACTGAAGTTAAGAAAAATGCAAAGAAATTGTTTGAACAGTCTATAAGAATAAAGTGACTTATAAGAGATACTTTGGATGGAAAAGAAAGAGAAATAGTTGTCAGCTCCAAGGCAATACGAAAATCGAAGTTTCGGATGCCTTAACACAATCTAGGTAGGATTTGTCGTCATCACAATAGATAGTAATGCCCTTTCTTTGCGTAAAAGTCTTTGGATTATGTATGGGTTATATTACATATTTTTAACAAAATATACATACAAATATAAAAAGAATAATTCCTATTTACAAATTTTGGTTTAACAGGTATATGGAACTGGTTGGAAATGGCGAACGAACACATTATTATTATTTCTAGTAAGAGTGGAAGAACTTAGAACAATTCCACGATGAATCAATAACGTTTCAGACACATACATGACTCATACTTTAAGGATTCATGAATTGTTTGCTAAACTCGCAAAGGTTTGAGAGTACGAGTCGAGATTGTAGACTGTGACGTGATGTTGCCAGTATTTCCCCTGTGAAGGCAGTCGTTTCCACTTAACTTGTTAGAACAAGAGAAATAACTATTCTTCATGTTATTATACGTCAAAAATATATAAACATTATAAAATATAAAATATCTCTTAATTTCCTCGGCGGGAATAGAACCACGGACCCGTAAATTACCAAACGAATGCTCAAGCCACTACCCAAAGGCTGCTATTTCAAGTAAAAGTCAAGAAACAATCACGGATGTAGGAAATTGCAAATGTTTCCGATTCCAATTTTTTATTAACGATTAAACACTGATTTCGGTCATGATATAATACTATAGTCAAGAAAATTCAAATTTAAGTAAAAAAAGATATAAGTAAAAAATTATAAACAAAAAATTACAATTTTTTTCTGATTCACCGAATGTATCTCCGTAATTTATCTCTATTATATTTGGTTATTCTCGTTTTACAGTTACTTTCAGTAACCTTGAACGACAAAGACACGAAAACTGATACATGGAGGACATTTAATATTTAAAAGGCTCTTCCACAGGGAATCGAAACTGAGACTCCGCCTATTGAACAATGTGATGGGTGGGGTATATGGTTCGTTCCCAAGGCAAGTAAGCGTGAGACGGACAACATCGTGCACGTGAGTTTTTCGGGAAACTTCCACTTTCTCTTTCCACCAATTCGTCCATCATAAATCACTTGCTTTAATCATAGTTTTCCTCATTTTAATAGGACGCTATACTGAAGTCTGAAATATTCAATAATAATAATGTAGAAAGTATTTTACTGCACGTTTTAAGGAAAATAACTGTAGTAAAAATAACTGAATATCACTCAACAGTAAGGCATGTAATAAACTATTTTTTTAGGATATACAGAGGTAATTATAAAAGCTTCGCTACAAAAATACCTACACACACTATAATTTAATGAGCTCGTAAATACAAAGTAACAAAATAACCGATAGTCTATTAGATTCAATCTATATAGCCATTGTTACTTAAAGAGCGGTCACACAATAGAGATAAGACGATAAATGTTTACGATACTTTTCGTCTCGTCTCGATTGTTATCTCCAAAGCGAGACGATATTTCTGTTAGCCTTATCCCGTCTCGAATTTATAATATTCTCATGTTATTTTGTTTGTTTTAGAAACGAGATGATCAATCCCTCTCCCCGTGGGCTGCATTAGACAAAACCGAAATATTCTTTCCAAATGCCACATTTCTGCTAGTAAAGATATGACCTGAGAGATAATTAGCTCCATGCTTTTATTCTTCTATGAGTCGATAATAATTATTATTACTATTGGTATTATTATTCCTGAAGTTTTGATACTTCAGGTATGAAACATCCGAGTATTCAATATCTGAAGATAATAAAACATGTATCATCGTCACCAAAAATTCTAAAGTAAGTAAAAAAAGAAGTAAGAAAAAAGCTGTAAGAATTAAGAGCTAAGAATTTAAAGTAAGAAAAAGGAACTCCCCGACGGAGACTCGATACAAAAAAAAATTCATATTACTGGTCGAGCGCCTTGACCATTGAACCATGATCACTACGCGGTAAATGATTCGTCTTTAGTGGTTACGTTATTTTTCTCTTCCTTCGCTTGGAAAGTTGCGTGTTACGTATATTTCAATATATTTCAATATGTCTTTCATATTTCTTTTATCATGATATAAGTCAATAATCTTCTGCATAGTTTATATTAATAACTTGAGTTGCTCTTAAACCTTTGGTTTAGAAGTTTGTTTCCTTTCCACATGAAACTACAGATATGACAGATTTAATTTTCACACTCTGCATTTGTTTCAAAGCAGTCGCCATTACCTGGTCAAAGACTTACGTCCACTACGATACCATTGTTTCGCTTCCCTAAAAATTTGAATCCGCAGTCAAACGTGAACGTGTAAGCACCCAAGGTTTGTCTTCTTCACTAAGTTGCGATTTAGAGAAGGATTCTAAAGAGCTGGCATCAGGAACCATCGGAATTAGGGAAAGATGAAACAATGTACTGTTTCATTTTCTTTTCAACTCAGTCCTAGACATGGTTTATATTTAGTATATATTAAAGTAATTATCGTTTCAAACTTTGACGACGACTTGAATAGCACACCACGTTGACAGAAAGTCCATTACATATAAAAGATATGTTTCATGTGTCAACCTATCACGAAATGTTCATAGCAAAAACGGTAATTATAATGCATATTCCATAGATTTTCCGTGAATTTCGATGTAATGTGCCTGTCATGTGACAATATCTGGAAATTTAAAAGTCATCATACGATTCTTTGCTAAAATGTTCCATAGGTATCACACAGTAAATTCCATACTAGAAATATAAACAACGAATTGGATTTTTACATGATATTTACGGGACCTTCACTAGTAAGAGTTGGACTTTCCGCGAACATCCCGATATTAAGTAATGCCTTTGTAATCAGCCGGGAAGTGTGTATCAAACCCTCTTCTAATCTTTCGGGATTACTTTTTCTAATTTTCTACAAAATATCAACTTCATATTTGAAAACCAGCAATATTTTAATATGAAACCTAGTAATTTTCTCAACGCCTTATCTGAAACAATTCCTAATAAATATTTTATGATTCCTGGCCACTGTCAGGAAAGTAAATGTACATGTTTTTTGAGTCTGGTAATCCTGAGCTCTAGCCATGGAGAATATGAGAATTAAATAAATCAAATGTTTAGTGACGGGCAAGAAGAAATGTCTAATCTGAATAAGATATTGTACAGAGGCACAAGCTGTGAATACGAATAGTGTAGACTGTAAATAAAGGACGACATCGAAAGAGAATGCAAGAAACAGCTGCTAAACGGAGAAAATATATTCAATTCATTATAATAAATCTTTCTGTGTTGAGAAGTCTGGAAGTAATGAAATGGAATGATAGCAACATTCTTAACGTCCTCCATAGAAACATTTTTCTTGCAATTTCCAAGCATCTTTGTGATGATTTTGGTGCTACTGTTGCAATAATCCCCATTCCGTGAAAGGTTCCTTTCCCATCTATTGTGCATATATCGTGATCAACATTATCCGCAGCAAAATGAAGAAAACTATTAGGGAGAACATCGATTAAATCTCGTCCAGTTAACTCTGCAGCACGTTTTTCAAAGTTTGTTACTTCAAGATAAGAAGAAGAAAACCCAAGGCTATGTAAAGTATCAATAAGAAACCGAGATCCATAGTTGTGGTGCACTTGAATTCCCAAAGTCAATGGGATTGGTGCAATTATTGCTCGTAGTCTACATGGTTGCATCAATGCCTGACGAAGAGAAGCAGCTACAAGTTGTAAATTTTGATCACAAATTATAGAAGTAAGAAGTATTCTTAAGGGTGGAGAGAGAAAATCAAGAGCAGATTCAAGTGACAAATTGTTTAAATCGGTATATGTAACTGATGGCATATTCTTTTCTTTAATTTCATTTCTGATTATTTTTGCAACTGTATGCAGCACCCTTTCTTTCTCTTTCTCAATATTTTCTTTTCTCGGGTGCTGGTTAAATTCTTGAAGAATTGTTTTAGCAGTATCTCTAAAAGTTATAACGTTTTCTTTTCCAGATATGTTTCCTATGATTATGTTTTCTCCATATTTATCAAATAAGAGCTTTCATATATGCTTCATTGTGTATGGTCTTAATCCAGTTCCGTGCATGAAATCGTGCATCTTCAGAGAAAATCTTTCAGTGTTTCTTGATCATCCTCTTGTTTTTCAAACAGCTCACGGACTCGATGCAATGCTTCCATTCTGCCACTATCTGGAGGCCTAACTGCTAATTTTTGTCTCTTGCTTCCTTTATTTACACTAAAAGTTGAAGAATATTGCTTTGGAATCTTTTTGCCTGTGCGAAAATTCGTTAAACAAACTCGATGGTAAACAGCATCAGCTGCATGTAAATCTGAAATAATTCAATTTACTCTTCCCAAAACAGTAAGCCCCTATTCATCGTTTCGCTCGTGACAAAGTTGTACAATTCGGTCCTTGAGTTCAGTTGATGCAACAGTAATAACATCTGACTTCAACCTATCACTATGACGATAATCACGAAATGTCTTTTCACTGCAAAGAATGTATATATTTGGATTTTCCTGGGACGCACGCGACGAAGAACGCAATTTCAAACCAGAAGTTGCATTGGAATCAACGTATTCCGCTTTCCTTTTTTCACAAATTTTAATTCTCTTCTTGTCGCAGAAGTATTTTCGGCATTCCGAATGATCTCTTAAACCTGAATGAACATTAACAGTAACATCCCTTGCACTGACAGCACTTAGAGCTCCATGAATACCCTTTTCAGTCAGTACCACATTTGTCTTACCAGTGAGAATGAAGGGAAAAGTAATAGCGAACTGAAATTTTATACTCTACTCTATTTATAGTGTATATTGCATTATTTCGAAGCTTCCTTCTACACGTAAGTGATGCTTTGTGCTTTGCTCAATCTCCAGCACCAACTTGGTGGCAATTAAATAAAAAAAATATCGATGCCCTTATTTTGTTCTCAGGCCTGACGATTCAACTTAGGATTTAGAAACCTCTACACAACTAGTTTTCAATTGAAAAAGGAAACTTCCAATAATCATCATAACAAACTTATTATTCAAAATGCTTGTGCATAAGTCTTAACGTTTGCAAGTAAGCATCATTGACTACTTCAAGTTTGACTTTTAGAAATATCTTTTCATACATCTTTCCATAAAGCTACAGATGATTGTACGGCTTTCAGTTAAGTTATCCAATATGGGTATTAATTTGTTCATACTCATGGATTTATAATTCAGAAGCAAATCTGATTTTGGTTATGATTAATAGACTGATTACAGTTACAGAGATTTGTTTCCAGCACCAAAACATGGGACGGAAACTACTATTTGAAGCAAGATCCTAACAAGTATTTGGAGTTTTATGCTATGCAAGTACCACTGCCTGAAATCGAGGTTAGGATCACATGCAGAAAAAGAAAGCATGATAGCCATTTGTACACGAAGGGGAACGACTTTTAGTTTAGTAAATACAAATTTTCTACTGCACGCTGTCCATGGAAAGGGAAAATTGTGTGATTTACATGTTTTGCCGTGGTTTGCTATAAATAGAAAGAAAAATATGAAATAGTTTTATATATGCACTATGTGATCAAAAGTATCCGGAGACCTGGCTGAAAATGACTTACAAGTTCGAGGCGCCCTCCATCGGTACTGCTGGAATTCAATACGGTGTTAACGTAGCTTTAGCCTTGATGATAGCCTTCACTCTGGCAGGATTACTGTCAATTAGGTGCTGGAAGGTTTCTTGGGGAATGGCAGAACATTCTTCATGGAGTGCTGAACTGAGGAGAGGTATCGATGTAGATCGGTGAGGCCTGCACGAAGTCGGAGTTCCAAAACATCCCAAAGGTGTTCTATAGGATTCAAATCAGGACTCTGTGCAGGCCTGTCAATAACAGGGATGTTATGGTCGTATAACCACTCCGCCACAGGCAGTGCAGTATGAAAAGGTGTTCGATCGTGTTCAAAGATGCAATCGCCATCCCCGAATTGCTCTTCAACAGTGGGAAACAAGAAGGTGCTTAAAACACCAATGTACGCCTGTGCTGCGAGAGTTCCACCCAAAACAACAAGGGGTGCAAGCCCCTCCAAGAAAAAACACGACCACACCATAACACCACCACCTCCGAATTTTACTTTTTCCACTACACACGCTGACAGATGACATTCGCCTTGCTTTCGCCATACCCACACCCCACCACCGGATCGCCACATTATGTACCGTGATTCGTCACTCCACACAACGTTTTTCCACTGTTCAATCGTCCAATGTTTACGGTCCTTGCACCAAGCGACACGTCGTTTGGCATTTACCTGCGTGATGTGTGGCTTATGAGCAGCCACTCGACCGTAAAATTCCAAGTTTTCTCACCTCACGACTAATTGTCATAGAACTTGGACTGGATCCTGATGCAGTTTGGAATTCCTATGTGATGGTATGGATCGATGTCTGACCATTACACTTTACGACCTCTTGAACTGTCGGCGTTGTCTATCAGTCAACAGACCAAGTCGGAATGTACGCTTTTGTGCTGTACATGTCCCTTCACTATCACATCAGACACAGTGGACCTAGAGATGTTTAGGAGTGTGAAAATCTCGCGTATAGACTTCTGACACAAGTGACACCCAATCACCTGACCAAGTTCAAAGTCCGTGAGTTCCGCGGAGCGCAACATTCTGCTTTCTCGACGAGTCTAATGACTACTGAGGTCGCTGATAATGAGTACCTGGCAGTAGGTGGCAGCACAATGCACCTAATATGAAAAACGTATGTTTTAGGGGTGTCCGGATACTTTTGATCAGATAGTATATATATATATATATATATATATATATATATATATATAGCGTGGTTCAACATGATGTGAACGAAAAGTTCTATAAGTGATAATACTCTATCAACAATGAAATCTCTATGGAAATATTTTCAATATTATTCTTAAGTTTTGTTTGGAACCAGCGTAGTAGTTTAAAATTTATCCGCTAGGTGGCAGAGTGATTAGTTCCAAGACGGCTGCCTGTAATGCAGAGAGATCATTTTGCGTGTTAGAAGTTGGATGTTTGTCGGTCTGTTGTTAGTGTTCAACGCGATTTCCGCACAAAATTTCATAAACATCCGCCATCAAAGAACTCCATACGTAAGTGGTATGACAAATTCAACAGAACAGGATGCATTTGTAAAGAAAAATCGCCCGGTAGGCCGTCTACTTTTGAGCCAGATGTCGAAAGGGTTCGAAGCAGTTTTCAACGCAGCCCACAAAAATCAACAAGGAGAGTTAGCAAAGAGTTCAAATGCCTCAAACAACTGTTTGGCGTGTAGTGCGTAAACATTTAAAGATGTACCCGTATCGAGTGCAGTTGTTACCATACTCAACACCTAATGATCACACGTGTCGCAAGACTTTTTGTGAGTCTTTTCAATAGTCCGGTAGTGTTGATGATGATTTTTTGGGAAAACTTTGTTTCAGTGATGCGGCTACGTTCCATGTGACAGGAAGAGTGAATAAACAGAACGTTCGCATTTGGGGAACTGAGAAGCCACACCAAATCTGTGAAATTGTGCGTGATTCCCTGAAGACGAATGTGTTTTGTGCCATTTCATCTTCAAAAGTTTATGGTCCGTACTTCCTTGACGAAGAAACTGTGACTGGACAAATATTTGTACACATACTTACTACGTGGCTTATGCCACAGCTCAAACAAGACAGTGCAAACTTCATCTTTCAATTGGATGGTGCTCCATGTCACTTCCATAACAATGTCAGAACTTTCCTCAACAACAGACTGCCACACCGTTGGATTGGACGGTCAGGTAAAAATGATCATCAGCTTCTACGTTGGCCACCAAGATCACCGGACTTAACCCGCTGCGTTTTTTCTCTGCGGGGATATCTAAAAGACATTGTCTACAAACCCCCTCTACCCTAAGATGTGAATGAACTGAAAGAGCGCATCACTGCTGCAGCGCAAACTGTTGATGCAAACATGTAGAAACGGGTCTGGGCGGAATTGGGATACCGAATAGATGTATACATGGTAACACAGGGGCCCCACATAGAACATTTCTAAGATTTGAAACTATTTGGACGATTAATAAAAAAGTTATAATGAATTGTAATTGTTCGCATCATTTTGAATCACGCTATATATATATATATATATATATATATTTCAATGTATGAGGTCGTCCTTTGGTATCTAGTAAGAGCATCAACTTCTGGAGTATTGCTTTTAGCTCACCACATGTAGGTAAATCATACGCTTATTGACTTCTAAGTTCACCAAACACATATCAGTAAAGTTCTACTAATGTATAAAGATATTCCAAAATAGTTGAATATGAATCCCTTAAGAACAGTCAGTGAGACGATAGTAGCCCAGCAGACCATTTCTAAGAACCCCTAACATTTTCGAAGTCGATTCGTATTTTCCAGGGTTGAAAAAAAACATGTTTTTTTAAAAAGAACAAAAAAAATCGTTTTTTATGTTTAAAACGTTTTTTTTTGTTTAAAACGTTTTAAACGTTTAAAACAAAGTACTTTGTTTTAAACAAAAAAACACGTTTAAAATGTTTATTTTGTTTAAAACAATAATCTAAATAGGCATTATATTACATTTTTACACTCTTAGGTACTGCTTGCCATCTATATTCAACCGCTAGATCAAATTTCGGGAATTTCCCTAATCTCGATCCGCCCAAATGTTCAATTCCGGAGAAAGAAATCGGGATTTTCCCGATCTCCGCTTACAGAATTTGTAGTTTAGTTTCTTTGTGTTACGTTCTACTGGTCGTCTGCATTCTTAATATTTAAACTCCCATTGACGCAACTGCTGTGTCAGGGCTTTAAACCTCAATGGCTCAGTCTTAAACCTCAAATTAAGGCTGGAAGATGGTTTTGATACCATCCTGAAAGATGCAACTTTGCTGGTGTGCATTTTATGTATGTGGGAGAAGGGTAAATATCGTGTTTTTTTGTTTTGTTTTGTTTTTTCAACAGTGTTTTGAGGACCATTCCCCCTCTTGGAGGATAGATCAAGGTGACCAGAACTTTTACTTTCAAAAACAGGACGCATAGTTATTGGCGACGGAGAGGGGGGCATTCCACATTGCATTTTGGGACTGAGCAGTGTTTTTAATTTACAAAATACGCAAGTTAAAATGATAACACAGCGTTTCTAACTTAAGTACTACTCAAAGCACAAAACACACAATTCCCATTTGAACATTCAGAGGCTCCAGACACAGCTGAACCTTCCCAATGAGTGTTGGTACGGAAGAGTGTAGAATTTACATTGACCATTTATATTTTGAATAATAGTTACGGGACACCTGGGTCATTTTTGCTTAAAAACGGGACATTTAGGCGTCCCGTTTGAGAATCAGAAAAAATCGGGACAACAGTTGAAAATAAGGGACTGTCCCGGCTAAAACGGGACGTCTGGTCACCTTGGGATAGATTCATAAAACTTGTTACGTGAAGCAATGAAGTAGGTTACTACATGGTAATATCGTGTATTTGTACTTCTTGCTTATATGGGGGAGCAGGGAGGGGGCAAAGTTAGCCAATTTTTGGTGTTTAAGTTTTTCGACGTAAATTACATTTATTTTTACAACAAACATCAGTAGCTCAGTCCTTAATTAAGCTGGAAAGATGATTTGGTACCAAAGTATTTTCGAGGAATAAAGCTTTCCATCAGTTGCATTTTATGTATATAGGGGGTACGTATGTACGGCCGAGAGAGGGAGGATGAAGTTTTTTTTCATCAGGTTTTGGCGAATATTCCTCCCCCCTTTGTGGTACATCCATAAAAATTGGTATGTGAAACAATGAAGTAGTCCCCTACATGATAGTAACATGTATGTGTACTTGTTGTTTATAGAGGAAGAGGGGGTCAAATTTGATTAATTTACATTTATTTTCGGGACGGTCCCATATAACACAAGATATATTTTACTAAAGTGGTCTAGAAGCATAATTCTTGTTCGTATACATGATGTGTGCAGCAAAAATGATTTGCATATGGACATGGTACTATAGTGGGTGAGGGAAGAGAATGTCTAATTCAATGAATGTTTTTCTGCGCATATTTTTTTTAAATATTTCCTACATAAAACGAATTCATTACGCAATGACAGCAATGGCTACCATTTCTTATATTATTGTCACAAGTATGTGGCCTACACATTAGCATCATTTTGTCAGCGCAGGTGACTGCAAGAGTTGCCAGGGCCCCGCAAAGTCAATATTTTCATATTTTTGTATGCCTGTTCTTTTTCTACGAATACAGCGGGAATATCACGAATGATACCTTGTTGGAATTTGTGGTCTATAAGCTTTCCAATGGTGTATAACTCATGACTCTGTGATATTTAGAGGGTCACCAGAGCCCCTAACATGAGAGTCTACCATTTTGTTAAAATCCCTGGCGGGTGTCTAGAGGTAATTGTGTTGTTATGCCGTAGACACTACTCATTATTAGCTACCCATGTTGCAGATAGAGATGTATCTTGAAAACTGTTTAGTTAAAATGTTATTTGCTCCTTGTAGGCTAGTCACTGCTCTTTTCTACGAGTTGTATTGTATTTGTCACAGCATTTCTTCTAGTTTATGACGAGAGTACTGTCATTATTATGGAAATGATAGTAATCAAAAAATACCCAAGTTTTGAATTTGTGAATGTGGATCTTCGAATAGTGTATAGTGTGTTTAACCTACGTTATTCTTGGAATTTAAGAAATGTTCAAATACTTCACTTGAATTTCTGTTGGTTTAGTTATACGCACACTGATGTGCAGAATTTCGTTCAGTAATTGCTGTTATAATATGAATATAACTCTGCTTGTAATTTACTCCATGCACAAATCCTGCGGAGAATAGGCTGTTTGTTAGAAAATTAAATTAGCTTCTTCAATCTGATATTTTAGTTGTTTTAAACATGTCCAACCAGCATCGAAAAAAAAACACGTTTAAAACAATTTGTTTAAAACGTTTAAAACAAACTGAATAAAACAACACACCTTGTTTTAAACATGTTTTAAACACTTGTTTTAAACATTTTGTTTTAAACATATCAACCCTGGTATTTTCTATACACTTTTTTTATCTCTAGTTGGTAATGAAAGATGCCAAAGCCGATTAACCAGTCACTATTCATCGCAATGCACTTGGAGTTGTTTTTGAGTCTCAGTAAGTAACTTTAGAAATTCTCTCTTTAGAAATCTACACGGCCATACTCGACTTTGTTGTTAATTCGGTTGAATAGCGTTTTCTTTGTATTTTCATTAACATTGATCTTATGCTATTACCTGACCAGGATTGCAGTGCGTTTTTGGGAGGATGGCGCTGCTGCTGTTTTTACATCCATTTCTTGGCAAGCGCGCTGGGACAGGGGAGCGGAGAGTATCACTCTGCAGTGTATCCAACGGTTTTTAAAAGTTGCAGTTTAGATGTTATGCATAGCCTAATATCTTTCCTCTTACTAAAGAACGCCGTAAGTTTGGTGGTTTTAGTGAACCATTCCTGCAGTAATGCAGATGTATTGTGAATAGTAATATATGAATGGAAATTACCAATTTAAGAACAACATAAAAGAATTAACAATTCAGTGAACTTCTACCTTGTATTAAGCAGATTGTATAAAAATTGATTACGTTTTATTCGATGTCATTATAAATCAGAAGCAGCCTGTAAAACGCTGCTCCCTAGTTTGTTCGCAAGTTAATATGGAGTGTGTATTTTTTGTAGTAGTTATTTTTTTTGCTTGTTACTTAAGATGTTCTGCAAATACCTTCAATAACTTTTGAAACTGTTTGTCTCAACTTGAGCCAGTGGCGGATCCAGGCTCAATGTTTGGGAGGCGGTCGTTCGAAGTCAAATCAAGGTAAGAGTGTATTGCAAAAAAGGAAAAGAAAAAGAAAACAACTTTAGAAAAAGAGGAGTAGCTATTGTCTGCAATTTCTAGAACAGAAATGACCACCAGCGATTTCGAAGTTGGATATATTTTTTTTTTTTTTTTAGCAAGAACGCCAATGTAAGTAATTTCTTGTAATGTATTGCTCTATTTAACTTGTTCAACGTAAAAAAATGTTAAGCCTACCTATGTTAGATTTTATTTTACATTTATAATACAAAGGTGAAAATTCTTAGGTTTTATTTTTAAAATAAAAAAAAATATCCTATTCTGGGGGCGGGGCAATAGCCCCGATCGCCCCGCCCCCTGGATCTGAACCTGACGAGCATATGCGTGAAGTGGTTTATTACGAACTGAACAAAAAGAACTGTGATAGATTGATTACAAGTAATCCAGTTAGAAACACTACTGCTTGCATTTTAGTTCCAAAACCGGCTGCCCGCACTCGTTCACTGGTCAGGTAATACATTATTCTACGTTTCTTAAATATACAGTATTTATTTTTGACGTTGTAATTATAAACTCACTGAAGGATGTTATAGATGGCAATATAAGTTAACAAAATGTATTCTTTCATCTGATAAGGATTTTTTTTTTACCAAGAAGGTATATAAATATGCAACCTGGTACTCAGACTTTTAATTTAATAAAGATATAATTTAGATAATTTCCTAATAGCCTATGGTAGACAGTAAAAAGAACCACGTGCTAGAAGTTTGAGTACATTCCGTAGATGTCAGCCGCTGATTTATATATGCTGTCATCTAATGTAATGCGATGTTTGACTTCTACTACCTGTGTTTCAATAATAGCTAAGGCAATAATAATAGCTAATGTTAAAGGAAGTATTACACAGCAACGCAATTACGTAGTTGTCGCCCGAGGCAAGAACTTCTCTTGACCAACCAAACCAAAATGCTCCACCAAATATTTGCCCAATTTTGAGCTCTTCCATTTCGGAGCCTGGAGCACAAGCGCCGTTTGCCCCCTAGTTACGTCACTGTCTTTATACTCACAAACATGTTAAAGAGTTGACTCAATATACAAACTCAATATACAAATCGCTCAACTTGTATATAACAATAAACAGAATTCATAAATTGAGTTTTCTTCAAGAGTTAATGTGTAGAGAAATGGTTTGACTTACAAGGGAACCTTCCGAAAATGATAGCTGCAGTGAAAGGTGTGGCCTATGCCAATTGAAAGAGCTGTAACAGAGATGAGCATTCCCAAAAAATTAGCTGCCCATAGCAATAGGCTCAAGAAATATAAGGGGTGGAAGTTCGGGAAACAGCAAGACTGGACAAGGGGGAAAAGTGCAAATTCCACAGAAAAAAAAAAGGGCACGGCAAAATACAATGCTGACAAGTGATGTATAGAAAGAGACTTGCCACAATATGGAACAAATGAAGGCCACCAGTGGGGTTAACAGTGTTGCCAACTGCAATGAAAAGTACATGTTTTGCAAAGAGCACTATATGAAGTGAGTGCAATATTCACTGTCAACCTGTCATGTAGAACATAAGATATGGCGTGTCTAATCAGTGGTACAATCTAACAAAAGAAAATAGAAAAAACAGAAGTACGAAAAATACGGAAAAAAACGGAGTTGACCATAATGCGCCACATTTGAACAGGGGCTGTACATATTAGAATGAACGAAACAAGAAGCACCGAATATGCAGGAAACCGACATACGTAGAGTCGAAAAGAAAAACGAGTTCCAAAGTTGGCAAGACTGGCCATGGACATCCAGACAAGTCTAATATACAGTAGTTAGGCCACTCGCTTCAGAAAAAGAAAATTCCGGCAAGAGGCATCACTCGGAATGCATCAATGTTAGAGTGATTGAGGCAATGTCAAGTCGGGGAACATGAAATGGTTGGGTTGAGCCAACAACCGATAATAGAAGTAGTGAACATTATGTCATGGTTGGGTCGTATGTGGGAATATGCAGAGTGTCCCAACAAACTTTGTGACCTGAAAGATTTGCGAAACGAACAAAAATGTGACGGATCCAGTTGTCCAGGAATATACCAATGTCAGGGGGTGATAAAAGTCTGTGAGAAGCAAGTGCCCCTAGGATCCCCAACATAGGGCCCCAGGAGCCAACTTCAAATTTTCAAATGGAAACAGGGACCGAGTGTTACCTCTCTCGATTGATCATGGAATGTGCAACAACATATATAGGAAACATTTGCTATATGAAGCATGTTTTTCAAAATGGCCGCCACAAATATATGCTGTCTTAACATGGCATCGAACAATGTGATCTCAAATTGCTGCGAAGCGAAAACAGATGTTGCAAATCCAATTGCACAGGAATGTACTCATGTCGAGGGCCAAGAGAACTTTGTAAGAAGCAAGTCCCCCAGGGCCCCCATCATAAGGCTCAAGGGGGTCAACCGCAACATTTCAAATGGGAACAGGGGCGGATGATATTTCTCTGGATAGATACAACACCGTCTATAAAAAACATTTGCTATATGAAGCACGGGTTTCAAAATGGCCGCCAAAAATGCACGTTGTTCTTGTCACCGAGCAGATATTTTTGGCGACCATTTTGAAATCCCATATAGTAAATATTTCTGATATGCGTTGTTGCATATTCCAAGATTTATCAAAAGAAATATAACTCTACCGATGGTGCTATTTTAAATTTTTAAGTTGGCCCCTGGGACCCTATGATGGGGGACTTAAGGGGCACTTGCGTCTCACAAAAGTTTGTCGCCCGCTGACATGGGTACATTCCTGCACAACTCGATGTGTCACACTTTTTTCGCTTTGAAACTATTTCAGTCGCAGAGTTAGGTGGGATACTCTAGATATATCATATAGGCGGTGATAGTACTGCAGACAGCAACACACTGCAGATCAAGCCTTTGATTATGTTAGCTTTCTACAGGTGTGGATATGTGATAGAAAGACCACCAAAGGTTCCGACACATCTAGAGTACTGTTTCGAGACATTCACAGGCGATCATTGTACCATGTGTGACGGATTGACAGTATTCCGCTGTGCTCACAGCAAATGTATCTTCTGTTTGGACCATAGTCTCATCGAACAATTGCACGTACAATGTGGACCAGCATGTACAAATGATGCGAAGGCTAATGCCTGTTGCCGGAATTTCCTTTTTGTGAAGCGAGTGGCCTAACTATATTAGAATTGTCTGGATTTTCATGGCCAGTGCTGCCAACTTTGGAACTCGTTTTTCTTTTCGACTCTAGGTACGTCGGTTTCCTGCATAGTTGGTGCTTTCTTGCTTTGTTCATTCTAATATGCACAGCTCGTGATTAAATGTGGCGCATTATGGCCAACTTCGTCTTTTCCATATTTTTCGTACTTATGTTTTTTCTATTTTCTTTTGTTAGATTGTACCACTGATTATACACGTCATATCTTATGTTCTACATGACAGATTGAGACTGAATATTGCACTCACTTCATATAGTGCTCTTGTGCAAAACATGTACTTTTCATTGCAGTTGGCAACACTGGTAACCCCACTGGTGGCCTTCATTTGTTCCATATTGTGGCAAGTCTCTTTCTATACATCACTTGTCAGCATTGTATTTTGCCGTGCCCCTCCCTTTTTTTGTGAAATTTGCACTTTTACCCCTTGTCCAGCCTTGCTGTTTCCCGAACTTCCACCCCTTATATTTCTTGAACCTATTGCTATGGGCAGCTAATTTTTTGGGAATGCTCATCTCTGTTACAGCTCTTTCAATTGGCATAGGTCACATCTTTCACTGCAAGTGTCATTTTCGGAAGGTTCCCTTGTTAGTAAAAATAATTTAAAAAATCCCTTCCGTTTTAAAAGTTATTGTGTGGAATAACGAACGGTCAAGTGGCCAATTTTATAAGTTCCGTTCATCTGATCTTAATTAAAATTTGGTTAATGGTTAAGTAATACGCTACCAAAAATACAAACTTGGATTTGAATCTGGTAGTAGCATAAAAATGTTTAATTTTCTGCAGCCAGCAATTAGTAATTATTTGTAAGATTGATCAACACATTGTTTAAATTGCCTAGTTACATATTTGAAACTTCTGAAGAATTCTAAATTTAAATGTGAAAAGGGAGTTACTAAGTATGATTTGTGTTTTTCTAATAAATAAAATAAAATTTCACCCCGTTTCACAAATTATTAAATATTGTTTTGATGCTAATAACAATAAAATTATGACGTATTTAAATATGAATATTATTATCACTTTTTAAATTAGTACTAATTTATTATTTTTTGACTTATCGAGTATAAATTGAAAAAGTAAGGCTAACGCAATAATTGGTATAACATCATACTAAATTTTTCCAATGGATGTTCGAGAGAAACGTTCAGGTTTATTCGCATCTGTGCTCAGTTGTTTCAAGAATCTGCATAATTAAATTAAAACTTCAGTTTGCACAACATAGATCATGGTTAGTTAACACGGTAATTTAATGAAGCGACTAAAAACACATATATTTGATACTCATTGTTAAATTAGTTCTAAGTAGGCAGGTTTCTGATAATCCGTTCTATTTATTCTGAAAATAGAGACAATAACATATCGAAAAAATGTAATTTTATCTTACAGCAGGTCCGTCGCGTGAGTTCTAAGCGCCCGGGACGAGAATTCCCATGGCCCCGCACACTGCGTTATCAAAAACAATCACAGTTTATTCCGTACTTTTAAATTTAATAAAAGCAATATAATATACAAATAACGATACAAATATTAGAGCGCAAAGTGTAAGTGATAACAAAAACTTTGTAGTTTTCTGACTTTCGCTAAAATCCAACAAAATGAACTTTTCTTTCCTTGCTATTAACACATTTTTCAGTAAAGTTATCATAACGTTGAATAACTACAGTAACATTTTCATGTGACGCTTGTAATTATTTGTGCGTATTTGCTTCAATTCAATCCTACAATTAGAATTTATGTTTAAATTCAAAATGTGTGGTTCGTTAATGTTTGTTCTGCAAGACAATGTTAACGATACGTTGCTCGAAAACATGTATTGTAAAGATCAGATAATGATAACATAAAATACTAGTAGCTCACAATAGAAGTGAACTAAACTAACTGCATAATGACATATACATACTTTATTCAAACAATAATATTCATTAACTTGATTTTTCTGTGAGAAAATGTGGACAATATATCCTTGGAATCTAACTTATGATTTTATCATTTTCAATGGCTAGTATGGCAGTAAATTAAGTCTTTCCTGGGTCATTGTTGAGCGCAAATATGTCTATCACTTGAGCATTTCTTGAAAGGAATAGGAATAAAGAAATGTTGTTGAATTCTGCTGAATTCTCTTCAGTTTATACCAAATCGTATTAGGAATAAGAAGTCAGTAGTAGCAGATCTCTGTCAGGTTTCCGAGATAAAAACTCTTCTGACAGAGGGCTAGAGAGAGATCCAGCTGAATAATCCTAGACGATGTTTACATTACCGGTAATTGTACTTAGCCATGGTCTGATCATTAATAAAATACCTGAATTAACATTAAAGTTTAAAAATCATTTCCTAAGAGGACAGAACTCATTTACTAAGAGGAGACTTATACTCAAAAGACGTTAGTACTCCCCACACTGGTATCTCAATGGAAGTAAATATAATTGCATATTTCGATCATTGCAACATAAGGGCATTATGTGCTACTATTACTAATGTTTTTTTTACATATCCACACTCATTTTGACAACAAAAGTTTAGGATATGTTTATTGTAAGAAGAATAGAATTCACCTAACTATTTACATGTCTCTCCGTAGGAGTTACAGTTTACCATTTTTTCTATTTTTCTTAAGATGTGCTTCTCATTTCAACATTTGTACAATATCAAACATACCTTGTGAAATATCAAAATTTCATTAAACTTATCTTGTGTAATAAATTCTTCTATGCGGCCTGTGGATTAGTTGTTTTGAGGCCGCGTGCTGGTCCAGGTCTGTGTTAACCACATTGTTTTGACGACTCTGACTTTGAGGTGTACTGTAATAGATATACTGTACAATCTCTTCCGGTTAAAATGCCTTATTCACCTGCTTCTGAATACGCCAACAAGTTTCGTTTGCCATCAGAAAATTCAATTTCACCTAAACTATTTATTACGGATCACGTATGCTTTTCGTTTTCGAAGTATCCTTCTACATCTCTCAGGACTTTCCTCAGAAGATAAAACTACTTCTGCAAGCCACTCAGACTCAACTTCCTTAAAGTTATTATCTTTTGAACTCACTGAACTTTCGTTCTTACTTTGCCCTTACACTTACCTTTGCCGTTACACTTGCTAGTCGGCGTACCTTGAAACTAACACCAAATTACACTCACACGTAATAATGTAACACTAACTTCACCCGAAGTAGATTATTTCCTCTACGCCATTAAAATTATGAATAAAAGAGGTTCAACATTAGCCAGAAGCTCCATAAATATGTTCATAATCTGGGAAATTTACAGCAAAAGGGCTACACAGAAGAAATGACAAAACAAATGCAATGAGTTCTCTCTGTAGTCAAATAGATATACGAGTTTTAGTTTGAAAGACGAGTATTGTGATCTAAAATGAAGTTCATTCATCAACTCAATTTATAAAACACCTGTATATATTTAATTCTATATTTATAGGGCAATAAAATGCATTTATCTAACTAGACCTGGTTCAGGAATACTCATCAAAGGTCTCCAATGAGGAAATGTCCTGGCGGCAAAAAGGAAGGATCATTGCGAAAATTGGATAGAACTGTGATTGGTCTTGAATTCAAACAGGCTTCTATTTGTGCTATGACTGTGTTGAGATGTTCAAATGTCAGAACCGTGTAACCTACTATTCTCATTAAATGAAACTTAAATGACTTCACTGCACTTTCCCAAATTCCTGCTCTAGATGGAACGAAAAGCCATGTAAATCTTCGAAAAGCTGCTAAAAATGCTTGGCTACTCAAATCACACAAGAATTCTATGTTAATCGCTTTGGTTGCTAAGCACACGAATATTACGACATACGCCTTTGTCACTTTACAAGATCTAGTTCCTTGCTTAATCATTATGGGACGGGCGAAATCAATCCCTACGTGAATAAATGCTCGAGCTGGCTGTACTCGTGCTGATTGTAATTGACCCATGAGTTGTTCTGAGGCTGACGTTTTCAATTTGAAGCAAACTAGACACCGATGAATGAAAGATCGAACGACTTGTTTAGCTCGTGGGATCCAATATATTTGCCTTAACGATGAAATCAATAGCTGCGGTCCAGCATGTAACAATTCCAGCATGTAACTATGTTCAGCTTAAATTATCGATATGGTGAAATGCTCCTTAGGTGTAAGATTATCTGATGTCTGCTATAATACGGTAAATCGGAGTTTTTTAGATGTCCTCCCACTCGTAGCAACTGTTCATTATCTATAAATGGATACAAAGATTTAAGTTCACTTTGGGATGAAACTTGACCTGACGAAGCTAAAAGCTTGAATTCTTGCGAATAACTGACCTGTTGGATTAGCTTAATGCATTGTTGTAAAGTATCAGTAGTTTCAGTAGTGGAAATAGTTCCTACTTTATTTTCGTTGTGATTTTACAATTGTAAAGAAAACAACACAAACAAATTACTCACAATAGTTTCCACAATGATGACAATTTTTCCACAGAGCTTAAGTTACCCTGATAACTGGCTAAAGGTATACTCGTTACTTTCTTTTCTTCTGGAACAGTTTCGTCTACCACTTCTCATTCTTCTTGCCATGCGGTTGATTCAAGCCATGCAGGCCAATGCCACCAAATATCTGCTTCCTTCTATTATTTCGGATCCATTCCCCGTGTAATAATGTCGGCTGGGTTATCCATTGGCGACACATGATATCACTGGTTGACTGAAGTGAGCTCCTGTATCTCTGCAACTCTATTTGCCACAAACTCCTTCCATCTGGCAGCTGGAGATGATATCGATGCAAACACTATTTTTGAATCTGTCCAGAACTAAGTAATATCCACTGAAATGTTTAATATCGGAATTATTTTGTAATACAACCTGCTCAAAAGTACTGCCACACGAAGTTGAATTCTTGGTAAAGTTACCTTTTTAATGGGAGCTATTCTCGATTTAGAATCCAGAAGCTTAACAGTAGTTTTGCCTGAAATTTCCACAATGTTAACATAAATGCAGCATCCGTAAACAAGTTGAGTGCTGTCAGCAAACTCAAGTATCTCGACATGAACATACTTCTTCAATATTACATATCTATCAATTTGTATTTCGTTAACACTTGAAAGATGACGACACATGTCTAACTATTGCTGAGAGAGCTCTAATGATATTTCATATTCCCAATTGATATTAAGCATCCACATTTGTTCTGAGAAAACCTCGAATGCAGTAACTACAGGCTTATAAGTCCTAAATGATCAAATATTGTTGCTATGGCTGAAGTCACTTAACGTTTGGTTTGTGTGTCAGTCGTTAGACATTGTTTAACTGGGTTGCCCGTGATCAGAAGCTTATCTGGTGCAGGATTCCACGATAAACCTAACGTTGAAACACCTGACTCGGACTCAAATTCAAATGGTAAGGGTATTTTCCTATGTTGTTGCACTGCTTCCAACAATGCTGGCTCTTTCGAGCATTATTTTCTTTAATTAAAACCACCGTTTTGCAATAATTCAATAACTTTCTTCTGAAGTTTTAACGCCTGTTCAACGTTATGGCATCCTGAGCTTACATCATCCATATTTAAATTCACGTTCTAGTACTGTCGCTGCTTGAGAATATTTACTTCTTTCTGCTTCCGCTAACTTTCGAAGACACGCCGTCGCCAAATATGGTGATGATGCTTCACCATATCTGGCCCGCTGCAAATCATAAATCTTGACTGAGTTCACTGATAAATATTTCCAGAGAATTCTTTGATATCATCTGCATGAACGTTAATAATTCGATACATTGATGGAATATCCGTCGTAAAAGGAAGAGAAAAGGTTCGAAATCTCATGATAATTGAATGCAAATCTTGCTAGATTCTTGGTTCTGTCATAAGTGTATCGTTTAATGAAACCCCTGTTGAAGTCTTTGCATAAGTGTCAAAAACCACTCTTAGCTTTGTTGTGGTACTGTATGTTTTCAATACTGCGTAATGTGGCAGATAACATTTCATAGCACTATTTTCGTGTTCTTCTTTCACTGGTTTATATGACCTAATTCTTCGTATTTACTCATAAAGTTACTGTACCGCTCGTTAATTTCTGGATACTGTTGAAACCATCTTTCCAGCTGGTAAAATCTACGAAGTGCTACATTGTATGATTCTCCTAATGATTTATGGCTAGCTTTAATTGACAGAAATACAACGAATCGACCAGTACTTTCTCTGGTAGTGTTTTCCTCAAAGTGTCGTTCACATTGCCTTTTTTCCTGAGTCGTGACTGATGAATGAATAGTTTCGAGCTCCCAAGATTTCTGTAACTGTCTATCAAGACTACTTTCTTGTATAAACAATGACACTTGCGGTACACTAATATTTCTTGTTGTAGGCACTTTACCCGTCAAAATGTACCCATATTCAGTCTCTTGTACTACTGGATAATTCCCTGCTCTAGTTAGTTTATGCGATCGGCAAATGTCCAAAAAACACTTCCGCGCCTAACGAAATGTCAATAGTACCTGGCTGGTTAGGATCTGCATACACTAGTTCCAATCTACGTCGGCAAGTTCGAATCAGCATCACCTATTGGCCTATTTGGAATGTTATCCGTTACTTTGAGCAAGCCTAAACAGTTTATTTCAATTGCAAATTCACGTATTCTTGATTCTATATGTACATTTACACAATGCTTTGTTTCACTAATCACACGATTAATACCCTGAATTGGAACTCTGTGTTTACTTTTAGGTAAACGCAAACCTTTCAACTAAATCTTCAGTCACAAAATTAGTTTGACTAGCAGAATCTAATAATACTTTACATGGATGTAATTTACCATTTGCATCTCGTACATTTACTATAGCAGTAGATAACATAACAGTAACATTTGGTCTTCCCTTGAAAATGCAGTAAGAAAATTGTTACATATTTTCTTTATTCGTAGTAGTATAAGTTGAAATTTTCTTGATTGTGAATTAGCAACACTGGTTTTTTCATCTGCGTTTGACATTACGTCATAATCCACCAAGGTATTATGCCTTTTGGAACAGCGTTTACAGCCATCTGATCTGCACGTCATTACTTTACATTATTTTTTGAGCCAGTTGAAACACAATAAATTATCTCGAAAGTAATCTTGTCTTTCTCTTGCTTCAGCATTTAAAAATGTAGAACATTTAAACAACTGATGTATTAGTTTTTGTTTAGAAAAGTTACAGAGACTGAGTTGTTGCCACGTATGATTTGGCTTTTTTTTTGTTTCGGTTCAGCACTCTGTCTATTTTTATCGCCCCTTGACTTTGGCACTACTTCCTGCGATGGCGTATTTTTTTATAGTTTCAAATACTTGACACCTAGTTCCAAGAAAGCAAAAAACTCTGATAAGGGAGGTAAAGAATGACCTGTGATTTGTAACTCGCACGCACAGCCAGTATTCCTGTCTAATTGTGAATTGAAATGTTCAACTAACAAACCATCTTCTATTGGTGTCTACAAATCTGAGACTTGTAATGCATTCAAGTTACTAGTAGCTGTATTAATAAATTCCCTTACTTCTGATGTGGTTTTCTTTGTGATACATTTAATGTGTAACAAATTACGACATGAGTAGCTGCAATCAAACGCTTATACTCATAAATGTCTTTCAATAATTGCCATGCAATTTTGTAATTAACTTCTGTAACTTGCAGATTCGCTATTAAATCATACGTCTCCCCTCTCAATGCACTCCTAAGGTAATGAAAGGTTTGTAACACTGACACGTTATCGTTATTATGAATCATAACTTTGAAATTGTCTGCAAATGGAGACCAATTTTCGTATCGTCCTTCAAATGATGACAATTCTACACGAGGCAATTTTAATTGATCATTTGACATCTGATTCTCATTTTTCGAAGAATTGTTTGAAAGAGATTCCTCGCCACGGTGAATAACAAAATCTTCTATTTCCGCTAATACATCATAGTAACTGGTTTCAAACTCCTCCCTATATGCGTCGTCCTCTGGCTATACGTAATTTATTTTAACCGTGATTGTACTGCATCGAATTTTTTATACAACTCAATCATTGCAGTTTTACGTACTTTCACCTGACTAATAGAGTTGTTGAATTAATACTACTCATTTAGTTTTGAATTCTTGTCAGTTGACTTGCACACAGTACGTTGTTTCACTAACTTGCTTCTGTCTGAGTCCTCCTTCTTGCAAAATATTGTAAATCCCCACTAACACTAAGGAACACGAGTCCACACACAAGTTCACAATGGTGAACGTGTTCTCACTTATGTCTATATCCGCAACTTACACTCACATAGTTTTCAGAAGAATTAATAAATGTTGGTGCACACATAAACAGAATTAAACAATAGCAATGCAACAATTGTTCACATACACATTCACAGTTTGTTTCACCACGCTAGTTCACTGTAATCCTTTTCGGAGGACCTATGTTTCTTTCTGTTGATGAATAAGTGTACACAAAAACAACTTAATTGTGATAAATGAATAAATGTTTATTTACACTAACTACACAACAAGTGAAACAATGATAATGTACTGTTAAATTGTCTTTTTCACGAATTCCGGTTCACGGACGGTTTTGTATAGCTCTCATGGCGCTCACCTTGGTGACACTTACGCACACACACACACACACACACACACACACACACACACACACACACACACACACACGCACGCACACATACACACACACTCAATGTTTTCAAAACAAAAGAGATACATTACGCAAATGTAATAACAATGATACAAACTCACTATAAATGTCTCTACAGGTACCAGGTTTCACCTTTCTTGTAATTGTTAGAAAAATGTGTTTTCATCAAACCTTGTATTGGACTTAGCGTAAAAGCAGTCCTTGTTAAATTCTTCAAGGAAAAAGGTATTAACATTTTTATTCTCTGTAGCAGACGTTAAAGAATCCTTGAAGATCTAACGTAGAAAACTATAAATGCAAATACATGAAAACACACAAAAAAAAATCAATCTAAGAAAACGAAATGGATATGACTGTCACTTCTATTTCTTCAGTAAGAGAAGCTAGTTCATACAGATAGGAAAGGAGAGAGAAAGGCATTCTTTCACCTGGAAGATGAGTACCCGGTTTTAGCTCTACTTTCCCCTTCTATTTGCTTGAAAAATTTAGAAGAAAAGAAAAACCAAAATATTTCGTTTTTCATAGTAAACATACAATCTAGTACAGATTATCTATCTTTTGAAACAGTTGTGAAACTTAATTATCTGGTATTTCTCCTTTTCTTGTAGCTTATGATTTCATACAGAAAAAGGTATTGCTCTTATCATCTAATATAATTCGCATAATAATGTAATAAACGAAGCGGATACGTTACCGGTAACTTTCACAAAAGTTCTCGTTATCTCACTTGGCTATACTGTCATATTTGATGAAAATAACACTTTCACAAGCTGTATACCTTTATTATTATCATCAAATTTTTTCATCCTTAATAGTTCATAGAGAGGGTTGATTCAACAGTAGAGTCTTACATCTGCTGCTAGAGTCCCTGTGTCGATCTCCAGTCACACGTATTTGTAAGTTTCTTCAGGGTAATTCTGTTTCCTCCCGTTTCAATTGTATTAACTTCAATTGTATTAATCTTGCGTTTTCATTAATTATCAGATTATATCCGCGGTATGTAAACAAAAAATACATATTTACCGTAAGTTGCGGTACACATCACTATTTGCACTGTATAGCAGGACTGCACGAAAATAAAAAAAAAGTATCAAAATGTACCAGAATTGCTTGCATTAGATTACATTACGTTATATTTGTTACATTAGGTTGAGTTACGAGCCAGTTACCATCAAAACCACGGCGTTGAGAGGGTTGATTCAACAGTAGAGTCTTACATCTGCTGCTAGAGTCCCTGTGTCGATCTCCAGTCACACGTATTTGTAAGTTTCTTCAGGGTAATTCTGTTTCCTCCCGTTTCAATTGTATTAACTTCAATTGTATTAATCTTGCGTTTTCATTAATTATCAGATTATATCCGCGGTATGTAAACAAAAACTACATATTTACCGTAAGTTGCGGTACACATCACTATTTGCACTGTATAGCAGGACTGCACGAAAATCAAAAAAAGTATCAAAATGTACCAGAATTGCTTGCATTAGATTACATTACGTTATATTTGTTACATTAGGTTGAGTTACGAGCCAGTTACCATCAAAACCACGGCGTGTATACTTATACATTTACAAAAGAAAATTACTACTTACCTAGAAACACGGCTTCAAGATGTATGGCAGAAAAGCTACATGAGAAAAATCACAAACCAACCTGTGCTAGGTTGCCAAGAAAAGCACGAATAGTGTCTAACCAAGCCAGGGCAAGGCAAGGCTGGTAGGCTGATTTCAAAACACACATACACAATAAACAGTAAGATTTCATCCACAAAAGAAAAATTTTATGCAAAACAGTAAAATGTAAAATTTCATGCAAAGTCAATCTAATTCTTGAGAAAGTAAAATTTTATGCAAAGTCAATCTAATCCTTGAGAAAGTAAAAGTGTAAGTGTTTTCCTTAGCAGCTTATTGCCATTTACATTTGTTGCCGCGTACCCCTATTCGTACTGAAAATAATATATCCCTTTTCTTTTCTGTATTTTTAATTCTTTTCCACACTTACGTGTAACTGTTCGCTTATTAGATGCACTGTTTCTGTCATACAATTTCAACAAGCGACACTCGTCATTTTTGAATAATTCTATAACACTGAAACACGATATGTCACATTATAACATGATCTGTCACAACCTTCACATTTACGAGACATTTCCACATTGCCTTTCCCGCCACTAAATCATAACAAGTGTTCATCTCCGCCAAATTGTCACTTCCTCCTCCACATACAGTTCGACTTACATCAAAAACACCCTACATGAAGAACCACCTTCCAGCCCCGTATCCAGGGTGGTCTAGGGGGCCGGCTCCCCCTAAATTTTTGCTGCCCCCCTAACATTTTCACGGTAGGCTTGCAAATGAACCATAATGCGATGATAAACTATAGTATGGTTGGATCGGGCAACCCAACTTCAGCCGGGCTCCCCTACATTTTTGGGCTGGCTACCGGCCTGCCACCTTCTACACTTCAACCGTTACCATCATCTGACCTTCACTCACAAATCTACACAAAGTAAAATAAAGGCTCCAATTCTTCTGGTAAGTTTCCTAAAATTGTTCCGGTGCAGGGGCGGATCCAGAACGGATTTCTGTGGGGCGGTACGTTGTAATACTGCTACTTAGAGCAGATTTAAGAGCTACAACACTGGGATGGGTTATATTTATATATATATAAAATACGAAAGTTTCCTCTTCTGGGAGGAATCCGCCACTGGTATGGTAATACAATACTCAATCTTACACTTCCCATCGGATTATCACTAATAAGAGCAAAAAATATATTCTGCAACCTAACATATCTAATTTCATATGTTTTAGGATCACGGGCTCCTCCGCTTTGGCTCCTTTTTCAAATAAAGCTATAAAGTCAATTCGTTTAATAATAGCCACCAATTCATTAATGCTACAAATACGGTATTGTGAAGAGCAAGAATTCAAATTTGAAGCTCTTTAGATGGCGCTCTATAAGTGTAATGAATAGAATTACATTCTTTGAGAACACTACGAAAAGTAGAGTCCTGTTTTACAATAAATTAATAAGAGGGAAATATTCTTTTAGGGGCGTTTATAAAGATGAACTGTAATAGGTGATAACATCTATCTGGAATTCTAAATAAAAGTTTCTAAGAATGTAAAACTGAGAGAGACGTCAAAATCAATCAAAATTAATTAAGGTTCTTTCGTAGGATCACAACATACTCTTAATTTTTAATTTTAGTGATTAACTTAAAGACAACGAAGAATATAAAGATATTGAGTAATCCAGGTTGTATCTACAGAATGTTATTATTTGAACTAATGTATGTTTTCAAGAACTTTTGTGTAGTTTCAGAAATGTGGTGGCCTACAGTTATGACATGCACTGCGCACCCAAATTTCTGATGTATAAAGGATGGTCTGGGAATAGTTATTAATTTATTTAATACCGTTTCGTAAATACTACCTAGATCACTTTGTTATTTAATTGCGTTTTGCAGAGACTACCTGACACACTTTCTTATTTAACCCTTAAGTACTATGGACGAAAATAATCACGTAACTACTATGGAACGGTCTGTCAGACCGCATTGTTGTTTCGCATTTTCTGAATAGTAGTTTTATTGGATAGTTTTTAAAATGCTATCCTACGTATCTTAGTTCATTACAGAAAAATATAACATAGTAATATCACGATGTAAAAAAAGCTTTATATTTTTAAAACAATCAGAAAGAGAACATAGTCAAAATTTGCAACAATACTTTCATTGTTATTCTAAAATTTTAATTGTTGAAATATTAAACTTTTTCTCCGTTTCTATCTAGTCAAAATAACACTAATTTAAAATACACTGTTCTTATAGATGCATTGAGAATAAAAAATACAGTAAAAACGGAGAAAAACATGGAATTTTAGCTTTTTCGAACTTACAAGAAAGTACTGTTAAAGTGGTAGTTTTACATTTTTTGTAGTGAAAAGGTAATGAATAAAACTTATTTTTAGTTCTCAATTGATGGCGAAAATAAAGAAAATATGTTTTGCCGGTAAAGAAAGTACCGCACTAACTTTTCTGACATCATGCACTTTCTTCAGGTAGGCACTTATATCTATTTTCTCTGCACTGCAAAGAAATCGGTAACCTACACCGCTGACACGAATATCTTTTCTTTCCGCTTACAACTCAGTGGACAGAAGACTATGTTTTCCTCTTCAACTCCTTGTGCGCGATGGTGGGAAACTCACTTTCAAGCTGTAGTATGCTCTTGATTGAAAAACTCAGCTCTCGTGGCAGATGTCCGATCAGCAATCTACGTTCTATGTGAGGCCTCACGAATCTTTTGCCAACGTTTTCATGACATCAAGTGTTGTTATCACCGCGCACACAGCGTAGACTTGATGCAAGACATAATCATTGACACCGCACGTAACATCCATCAGCATAAAGAAAATGGCCAATGGCTATCATCTTGTTCGACGACTTGATGTGTAATCTGTACATTTTTTGTCTAGAGTGTCCACTCCCCCTTTACTCATGTTATAAAATATGATTATTTCAGGTTTTCCAGTCTTTGGGTCATTATTTGATGTGTGATGCAAGACGTGCCACACGGTAAGACACAAAACTGCTAATAATCAGTAGATAACGCAAGACAACTGAACAGCAAAATACTCACGTAACTACTATAGTACGTCTGTGAGACCGCTCGACCCCTCCAGCGCCGCGCACAGGGGATCAATTATAACACGAACTTCACAATATGTAACCATTTGCTAGACACCAAGGTAGACGAAAAGATCACTTGTAGTAGTGATACTGTGGAAAATATAATGATACGAAAAGTCACAGCGGTCTGAGGGACGGTCCATATTACTTAGGGTTAATCGCACTTGCAGATTCTATCTTGTTCACTTTATTATTTAATACCGTTTTGTACTTACTACTTAGTACACTGTATCCTTTTTATATTCTTCATTGACTTTAATTTATAGAGTAACTTTCAAAAAAAAGTAGTCATGAGATTAGCTAAATGACTTAAGATTACGTAATCTGAAGATAGTGACGTTGAGAGAACAACAGTTTCTGCTTTGTCTATACGAAAGCTTCACTCAGAGCTGCCAACTTCAGAGAAACAAATTATCAAATTTCATGTTTAAAATTATCATATACTACCAAACATTTCCATACGCTCGTACACGTAATTGAAATTTAAAGAATAGACGCAAGGTTGCTATTTGCCAATTTTCATATTGTTATTTTGGAATAACTGTTAAAAATTTCAGTGTGTATGGTTTATAATTATTTAATACACATCTACAATATATTTGCATATTCGCACTGTAAAAACTGTATAGTTGGAATAACCCAGAATTCTGGGTTGAAAAAGTGACAACCACGCCGTATTGTCTTAGAAATCAGAAAATATGGTTATAATAACAATACGAGAAGTCAAAACTAGTAAAAAATAAAAACCTCTGGCATGACCTGGATTCGAACTCACACCGCGTGGCTGTCAAGCGCGTGCGTTATCCACCAGACCAACCGGAATCTTAGTTTAGGCTGTGTGATAACAAGAATTACAACATACTTTGGAAGCAATTTTTAGTCACTGAATTTAAAACAAGTCAATTAAAAAAACTAAACAAAACCAAACATCACCCGGAATATTGAATCAATGCCATTAAAAGCTAGTTTAGTACAGCAGCTATTTATCAATGTTAACGTATGTTTTGAGAGAAATTTTCTTCACTCTTGGCGAAGTGCACTGCAGTTCACTCAGTACACTTTGCCAAGAGTGAAGACAATTTCTCTCAAAACATACGTTAACATTGATAAATAGCTGCTGTACTAAACTAGCTTTTAATGGCATTGATTCAATATTCCGGGTGATGTTTGGTTTGGTTTAGTTTTTTTAATTGACTTGTTTTAAATTCAGTGACTAAAAATTGCTTCCAAAGTATGCTGTAATTCTTGTTATCACACAGCCTAAACTAAGATTCCGGTTGGTCTGGTGGATAACGCACGCGCTTAACAGCCACGCGGCGTGAGTTCGAATCCAGGTCATGCCAGAGGTTTTTATTTTTTACTAGTTTTGACTTCTCGTATTGTTATTATAACCATATTTTCTGATTTCTAAGACAATACGGCGTGGTTGTCACTTTTTCAACCCAGAATTCTGGGTTATTCCAACTATACAGTTTTTACAGTGCGAAAACTGTCAAAAATGTGCATTCTAAAATTGTAAATTCACCGATTATTGCAAAGACATAATCGTATATCCTTTACCTCAGCAAATGCATTAACGCTTATATTATCGTATATCACAATAACTTATTGTAATGTTGGCACGCCTGAATTTGCTGCAGTACTGGTTTCAAACCGTCAATCAAATATTTCTCTTAATGATTATGTTACGTTGTTCTTTGAGCCATACATTTAGAACACGAAAGCAAAACGTGAAAAGCTGCAGAAGACCATGTCGTCTAATGTAGCAAGATTGTACTGCTAAGCTATTCCCAGAAAGGAGCAAAATCTAGATCGAAAGTACTAACTGTAAATATGTTTGAACAACGATTAATAATATGAAGCATTATAACATTCTGTCATTCTTACATTCCATGCTTTCATCATTGCTGCAAGTTATTCAATTGGAAGCTGTCTCAAAGCGTTGGACAATGAACTGTGTCTGCAACTGATGACGACAACGACTAAGTACACTGCCACTAAGGAGGCTATTTTATTATAATGTTCATACAAGTTATTAACAGTTTAATTACAACGTAGATCTATTTCAGTTAATGCATAGGAAACCCAAATGATTGATTGATTGATTTGAGTTTAACGTCCTACTGATAAAAGTGGAATCAGAACCGCATGGGAATTGAACCCGTGTATCCCACGCCAAAGGCCCGTACGCTAACTGCTTATCCACGAAACAGCTCATAGAAAATTCAATGATGAGTATTTAAGTTCATACATTTGTGTTCAAAATTGCTATCATAGCTAGGCGTATTCTACGGTTTTATCACATTTAAATACGTTATCGGTTGATTTTGAATTTGGAAACAATTAATGAAACTGTATCATTGATAACACATATTTCATGTCGGAAGAGAAGACTTAAAGATATTATTTTAAAATCCTTGCATTAACAGTGTCAAGATGTTCCCAATAAGGAAAGAAATATAAAAGATAAGGGAATGTAGCAAAAAATAGTAAAAGATAACATAATCTTAGATCTCTGCTCTGTTAAAGTTTAACCCTTTGAAACAGGAGAATTGTTAAGGAAAAATATAAATTTTCAGTTACGTACAGTATATACTAGCTTAATCCTATTCATTCGTGTATAATTTATTCATATGTCATTCACTTTAGGATAAAACAAATTTTCAAATTAGACAAGGTTCGCGTGTGTATGACGTACACAAAAGGAGAAATTTGAGATATTTAATTTCCCGAACAACATTTCTTTTCGGAATGTTTTGCGCCACATAGGAAGCTCCTTGATGCAGGTATCCAAAAGCAATCTACCTTCTAAAATACAAGTGTCCATTCGATACTAATGTGCCAAACCACATTGCAATATCTTTAGTAGTTACCGGAGAAAAATGTTCCCTTCATCTGTATAAAAATATAAAGAAAATATTAATGTACAAAGACTAAAAAGATGAGATGAAATTAAAAGTATTAACCACAGCACTATTCATTTAAATATAATAGGTCATACGTCATACTCATTACAATTAAACACGCTTTAGGTAGTATTTTGTATTTGTATGACTGACATATTCGAAACAATCAAAATATTACTATCTTAATTTTTGCTCCGCTTGGACCAGTCCCGGATGCAGATATTCGGATTCATCTACTTTGCAAAATATTTTTCTCTATCTGGAACTCATTTGGCAAGCTGCATTATAATATTGAATAGTTTCTAGGTAACAATACCCAGCAATTTTCTTCAGAGGATAAAAAACATAAATCACACATTCTATACCTATACGTAAAAACTTATACTACTTTCTTGTGCATCTTCTCCTAGAAAATTCCATCACCGTAACGAAAAAGGTTTTCTCACATAGACCCATGAGCAACATTCGAGAAAGGTAGAGCTGATAAGGTTTCAAAAGTAGATGTTACTTTTTGACGACACCAAGGAAAAATTTGAAGAGGGACATTATGACATTATGGCAATGGCAAAAGCACATGTAAAGTCACAGAGTGGACTCCTTATGGATCGGTGCCAATTCATCCATGTCTAAGAGGAAGCCCGTACGTTTCCTCATATGTGTTCTTAACAACGTTGTCTACTAAATTCTTCCAATAGTTCTCAAATTTTTGAGTTTTCGTCCAATGGTTATGCCAGTTAGGCTAAAGGAGACGGTGATTATGAGGAACGAATGAAATGGTGGAATAAAGAAAGTGGAAGGAAACCGAAGAACACCGAGAAAACCCACGAGCACGGTGTTTGTCCACCACAAAGTCCACACATCGCGAGCTTGAATGGAACCAGGAACCGCAAGCACCGGAGGTGAACGCTGTAACCAATATAATTTTGAATTCACTCCCAACCCTCAGTGTAATTCTTGTATTAATTACATATATTTTCTACGAATTTCTCTTCACTAACTTATTTAAATATATCGTGGCGGACATAAGTCTTTGACCAGGTAATGGCTACTGCTTTGAAACAAACGCAGAGTATGAAAATTAAATCTGTCATATCTGTATTTTCGGTGGAAAAGGAACAAACTTCTTAACCAAAAGTTTAAGAACAACTCAAATTATTAATATGCCGAAGATTATTGATTTATATCATGATAAAAGAAATACGAAACACGTTTTGAAATGAATAAAAGTAACATACAACTTTCCAAGCGGAGGCAAAGAAACCTAATGTAACCACACTAAAGACAAATCATTTACCGCGTAGTTATCGTTGTTCATTTGTCAAGGCGCTCGACAGGTAATCTATAGTTTCTTGGATCCAATTTCCATTGGTGATTAATTTTTCTTTCTTACTTTAGAATTATTGTTGTCGATGACACATGATTTATTATCTTCAGATATTTGAATTCTCAAATGTTTCAAAACTTGAACTATCAAATCTTAATTAATAATAGTAGGATAATAAAAATAAAATAATACTTACTATTATTATGTCGTAAAAGATTAAAAGCAAGGAGCTAATTATCGCTCAAGTCATGCCTTTGCAAGCCCAAACGTGACATTTGGAAAGAATATTTCGGTTTGGTTTAATGTTGCCCACGAGAAGAGGAATTTCTCATGTCGTTTCTAAAACAAACCAAATAACATGAGAATTAAAATTTTTATATTTGAGATGGGAGAAGGTTAACTCAAATTATTGTCTCACTTTCGAAATGAAAAGTGTGGTAAACATTTCTCCCCTTGTCTCGATTCTCGAAATAGTGTATGTTCATTCCTAAAGTAACATTTGCTATATAGACTGAATCTTAAGACCCATAGGCTGTATTGTTACTTCATATTTGAGAGCTCATTGAATTATGTTCTGTTTCGGTATTTTTGTAGCAAAGCTTGTACAATTACCTTTGCACATCCTAAAAATTAGCTTATTATATGCCTTACTGTTGAGTGATATTCTGTTCTTTTTATTACAGTTATTTTCCTTAAAACATGCAGTAGAGTACTTTCGATATGAAACTTGAGTGCAACGCGTTCGTTTAAAACTTGCGTACTTGCAGAGGTGTGTCTTGAAGGTACGGAACCCCTTTCCCGAAATCTCTAAATTTGCCAAAATTGTATGTCAACTGTCGAACTTTTAATACTATTATTATTATTATTATTATTATTATTATTATTATTATTATTATTATTATTATTATTATTATTATTATTACTTAATATTTCAGACGTCAATATTATGTTGCATTAAAATGCAAATAAGCGTACTGAAGTTAAGAAAAATGCAAAGAAATTGTTTGAACAGTCTATAAGAATAAAGTGACTTATAAGAGATACTTTGGATGGAAAAGAAAGAGAAATAGTTGTCAGCTCCAAGGCAATACGAAAATCGAAGTTTCGGATGCCTTAACACAATCTAGGTAGGATTTGTCGTCATCACAATAGATAGTAATGCCCTTTCTTTGCGTAAAAGTCTTTGGATTATGTATGGGTTATATTACATATTTTTAACAAAATATACATACAAATATAAAAAGAATAATTCCTATTTACAAATTTTGGTTTAACAGGTATATGGAACTGGTTGGAAATGGCGAACGAACACATTATTATTATTTCTAGTAAGAGTGGAAGAACTTAGAACAATTCCACGATGAATCAATAACGTTTCAGACACATACATGACTCATACTTTAAGGATTCATGAATTGTTTGCTAAACTCGCAAAGGTTTGAGAGTACGAGTCGAGATTGTAGACTGTGACGTGATGTTGCCAGTATTTCCCCTGTGAAGGCAGTCGTTTCCACTTAACTTGTTAGAACAAGAGAAATAACTATTCTTCATGTTATTATACGTCAAAAATATATAAACATTATAAAATATAAAATATCTCTTAATTTCCTCGGCGGGAATAGAACCACGGACCCGTAAATTACCAAACGAATGCTCAAGCCACTACCCAAAGGCTGCTATTTCAAGTAAAAGTCAAGAAACAATCACGGATGTAGGAAATTGCAAATGTTTCCGATTCCAATTTTTTATTAACGATTAAACACTGATTTCGGTCATGATATAATACTATAGTCAAGAAAATTCAAATTTAAGTAAAAAAAGATATAAGTAAAAAATTATAAACAAAAAATTACAATTTTTTTCTGATTCACCGAATGTATCTCCGTAATTTATCTCTATTATATTTGGTTATTCTCGTTTTACAGTTACTTTCAGTAACCTTGAACGACAAAGACACGAAAACTGATACATGGAGGACATTTAATATTTAAAAGGCTCTTCCACAGGGAATCGAAACTGAGACTCCGCCTATTGAACAATGTGATGGGTGGGGTATATGGTTCGTTCCCAAGGCAAGTAAGCGTGAGACGGACAACATCGTGCACGTGAGTTTTTCGGGAAACTTCCACTTTCTCTTTCCACCAATTCGTCCATCATAAATCACTTGCTTTAATCATAGTTTTCCTCATTTTAATAGGACGCTATACTGAAGTCTGAAATATTCAATAATAATAATGTAGAAAGTATTTTACTGCACGTTTTAAGGAAAATAACTGTAGTAAAAATAACTGAATATCACTCAACAGTAAGGCATGTAATAAACTATTTTTTTAGGATATACAGAGGTAATTATAAAAGCTTCGCTACAAAAATACCTACACACACTATAATTTAATGAGCTCGTAAATACAAAGTAACAAAATAACCGATAGTCTATTAGATTCAATCTATATAGCCATTGTTACTTAAAGAGCGGTCACACAATAGAGATAAGACGATAAATGTTTACGATACTTTTCGTCTCGTCTCGATTGTTATCTCCAAAGCGAGACGATATTTCTGTTAGCCTTATCCCGTCTCGAATTTATAATATTCTCATGTTATTTTGTTTGTTTTAGAAACGAGATGATCAATCCCTCTCCCCGTGGGCTGCATTAGACAAAACCGAAATATTCTTTCCAAATGCCACATTTCTGCTAGTAAAGATATGACCTGAGAGATAATTAGCTCCATGCTTTTATTCTTCTATGAGTCGATAATAATTATTATTACTATTGGTATTATTATTCCTGAAGTTTTGATACTTCAGGTATGAAACATCCGAGTATTCAATATCTGAAGATAATAAAACATGTATCATCGTCACCAAAAATTCTAAAGTAAGTAAAAAAAGAAGTAAGAAAAAAGCTGTAAGAATTAAGAGCTAAGAATTTAAAGTAAGAAAAAGGAACTCCCCGACGGAGACTCGATACAAAAAAAAATTCATATTACTGGTCGAGCGCCTTGACCATTGAACCATGATCACTACGCGGTAAATGATTCGTCTTTAGTGGTTACGTTATTTTTCTCTTCCTTCGCTTGGAAAGTTGCGTGTTACGTATATTTCAATATATTTCAATATGTCTTTCATATTTCTTTTATCATGATATAAGTCAATAATCTTCTGCATAGTTTATATTAATAACTTGAGTTGCTCTTAAACCTTTGGTTTAGAAGTTTGTTTCCTTTCCACATGAAACTACAGATATGACAGATTTAATTTTCACACTCTGCATTTGTTTCAAAGCAGTCGCCATTACCTGGTCAAAGACTTACGTCCACTACGATACCATTGTTTCGCTTCCCTAAAAATTTGAATCCGCAGTCAAACGTGAACGTGTAAGCACCCAAGGTTTGTCTTCTTCACTAAGTTGCGATTTAGAGAAGGATTCTAAAGAGCTGGCATCAGGAACCATCGGAATTAGGGAAAGATGAAACAATGTACTGTTTCATTTTCTTTTCAACTCAGTCCTAGACATGGTTTATATTTAGTATATATTAAAGTAATTATCGTTTCAAACTTTGACGACGACTTGAATAGCACACCACGTTGACAGAAAGTCCATTACATATAAAAGATATGTTTCATGTGTCAACCTATCACGAAATGTTCATAGCAAAAACGGTAATTATAATGCATATTCCATAGATTTTCCGTGAATTTCGATGTAATGTGCCTGTCATGTGACAATATCTGGAAATTTAAAAGTCATCATACGATTCTTTGCTAAAATGTTCCATAGGTATCACACAGTAAATTCCATACTAGAAATATAAACAACGAATTGGATTTTTACATGATATTTACGGGACCTTCACTAGTAAGAGTTGGACTTTCCGCGAACATCCCGATATTAAGTAATGCCTTTGTAATCAGCCGGGAAGTGTGTATCAAACCCTCTTCTAATCTTTCGGGATTACTTTTTCTAATTTTCTACAAAATATCAACTTCATATTTGAAAACCAGCAATATTTTAATATGAAACCTAGTAATTTTCTCAACGCCTTATCTGAAACAATTCCTAATAAATATTTTATGATTCCTGGCCACTGTCAGGAAAGTAAATGTACATGTTTTTTGAGTCTGGTAATCCTGAGCTCTAGCCATGGAGAATATGAGAATTAAATAAATCAAATGTTTAGTGACGGGCAAGAAGAAATGTCTAATCTGAATAAGATATTGTACAGAGGCACAAGCTGTGAATACGAATAGTGTAGACTGTAAATAAAGGACGACATCGAAAGAGAATGCAAGAAACAGCTGCTAAACGGAGAAAATATATTCAATTCATTATAATAAATCTTTCTGTGTTGAGAAGTCTGGAAGTAATGAAATGGAATGATAGCAACATTCTTAACGTCCTCCATAGAAACATTTTTCTTGAAATTTCCAAGCATCTTTGTGATGATTTTGGTGCTACTGTTGCAATAATCCCCATTCCGTGAAAGGTTCCTTTCCCATCTATTGTGCATATATCGTGATCAACATTATCCGCAGCAAAATGAAGAAAACTATTAGGGAGAACATCGATTAAATCTCGTCCAGTTAACTCTGCAGCACGTTTTTCAAAGTTTGTTACTTCAAGATAAGAAGAAGAAAACCCAAGGCTATGTAAAGTATCAATAAGAAACCGAGATCCATAGTTGTGGTGCACTTGAATTCCCAAAGTCAATGGGATTGGTGCAATTATTGCTCGTAGTCTACATGGTTGCATCAATGCCTGACGAAGAGAAGCAGCTACAAGTTGTAAATTTTGATCACAAATTATAGAAGTAAGAAGTATTCTTAAGGGTGGAGAGAGAAAATCAAGAGCAGATTCAAGTGACAAATTGTTTAAATCGGTATATGTAACTGATGGCATATTCTTTTCTTTAATTTCATTTCTGATTATTTTTGCAACTGTATGCAGCACCCTTTCTTTCTCTTTCTCAATATTTTCTTTTCTCGGGTGCTGGTTAAATTCTTGAAGAATTGTTTTAGCAGTATCTCTAAAAGTTATAACGTTTTCTTTTCCAGATATGTTTCCTATGATTATGTTTTCTCCATATTTATCAAATAAGAGCTTTCATATATGCTTCATTGTGTATGGTCTTAATCCAGTTCCGTGCATGAAATCGTGCATCTTCAGAGAAAATCTTTCAGTGTTTCTTGATCATCCTCTTGTTTTTCAAACAGCTCACGGACTCGATGCAATGCTTCCATTCTGCCACTATCTGGAGGCCTAACTGCTAATTTTTGTCTCTTGCTTCCTTTATTTACACTAAAAGTTGAAGAATATTGCTTTGGAATCTTTTTGCCTGTGCGAAAATTCGTTAAACAAACTCGATGGTAAACAGCATCAGCTGCATGTAAATCTGAAATAATTCAATTTACTCTTCCCAAAACAGTAAGCCCCTATTCATCGTTTCGCTCGTGACAAAGTTGTACAATTCGGTCCTTGAGTTCAGTTGATGCAACAGTAATAACATCTGACTTCAACCTATCACTATGACGATAATCACGAAATGTCTTTTCACTGCAAAGAATGTATATATTTGGATTTTCCTGGGACGCACGCGACGAAGAACGCAATTTCAAACCAGAAGTTGCATTGGAATCAACGTATTCCGCTTTCCTTTTTTCACAAATTTTAATTCTCTTCTTGTCGCAGAAGTATTTTCGGCATTCCGAATGATCTCTTAAACCTGAATGAACATTAACAGTAACATCCCTTGCACTGACAGCACTTAGAGCTCCATGAATACCCTTTTCAGTCAGTACCACATTTGTCTTACCAGTATTTAAAGGATCACTGCAGAAGATGCCTGCAATGTTATAATCTGCATTACACGCTTCCATAGTAATATTTCTTACCTGTTAGACACTGAACTTAAGAAAATATAATCACCATACAAAAGCACACACAAAAATAGCAAAGAAAACAACAAAGAAACCAGTACAATAATGCACACACAATCTTCTCTACACAACGAACAGAAGTCACTGACTTTCGCGCCCATTAGAGAGGCAAATAAAGAAACCTGATTTTATTGCAGGGTTGGAAATTTGCAAATTAAATTCCGGCCCAATGTATTTCACAAAACCACAGTTTCTGAAGTCTTGGAGTCATAACTGCAATGATGAAGAACTGTTTAATTAGAAAGAAAGTTTTCGATTTATTTCTCATTTTCGTCGTTTTCTTTCATAATCTCGCATCGCAAACTTGAGAGATTAAAGATGGCGGATCACGGTAGTGTCGGTGTTTCAGTTAGTGCGGAAATAGTAAATAAAGCTACAACTTTATGTAAAAAATGTCGTAAGAACAATGAAAATATACGCGAGTTATGTGAATCGTGTGTTGTGAGAGTTAGAAATACGTCAGAACATGTTACAAGATCCAAAACAAAGAAACAAAATATCATGGTTAATGACCTCGCCATAGTGGAAGATGAAATAGTAAAAGAAAAGTGTTCTAGCTGCATCCGGACAGAACAAGAAGTTTCGTCCCTAAAAGAAATCATACAGAATTTGTTTAGTGATGTGAAATCACTAAGCAGTATGGTTGATGATCTTAAACAACAGCAACAAGGCAACGTGATTAATAGCAGTGAAGTGCAAGTGCAAGGGGGAAACATGCAGTCAAACATGGTAAGCATAAACCATTGTGATGGTAATGAAAACATTGACAGCGTTTTACAAATAATAAATGTGTTACAGGAGGACATGAGGACACTAAAATCAGAAAATGAAGTATTGCAACAAAAAGTGAAGTCAGTAGAATCGTTTGTTGAAACTCAAAACATCTCCAACCAGTGGACAAAAATAAGTTACAGTAGGCCCAGTCCCAAATATTCTAATGTGGTATCAGGTAAAACAATTGTATGCGAAAACAGATACAGTGTGTTGGAAAACGTCGGAAGTGAAAGAGACGTGAATTCAAATGAAAAACCGATAGGAAACTCACAAACGAAAAATAGTGCAAGGATACCCATGTACAAGGGAAAAACTACTATGCAACCAAACGTGCCGAAAGTTACAAACAATAAAACTAATACAAGAAGAAAGCCTAAGACAGACGCGCAAGTGTACATATATGGTGATAGTCACGGTCGTGGACTGTCCGAAAAAGTGAATAGTAATTCTAAACACAAATTGGCAGTGCAAGGAAATATCAAGCCTGGAGCTAAAAGCGTTGATGTGTTGTCTGGTATTAATCCCAACATTGTAAATAAGGAAGGTAATTATGTAGTAATATTAAGTGGAACAAATGATGTGGCCAAGAATGAAGGTAATGAGGCTGTTAGTAGAATTGCAAAACAACTCTGTATGTTGAATAACTGTAAAACAATTGTGGTGAATGTCCCTTATCGCCATGATCTTACTGAAGACTCGTGTGTTAATAAAGCTGTACAAAGTACTAACTTAAAATTAAAAACAATGTGCAATCACTTTAAGAATGTTGTAATGGTGGATACCAGTAAGTTTGGTAGAGAAATGTTCACTCAACACGGTATGCATCTCAATCAAAAGGGTAAAGATGAATTAAGTACCAAGATTTGCGAAATAGTTGATAAGGACGTAGCCAGTAAATTTGAAAGTAAGGAAGCAATAGCGATGCCTTGGGTAGCACAGGAAAACCAAATTCACCCGACTCCATGAATAAAATTGCATGGGGCCGGGTGAAAACTTCAAGTCTGACGACGTCTCTTCATTTTAGTAATATAAGTGGCATAATAGAGGCAAGGAATAATAATAATAGCTTTTCTAAGAACTATGGTACTATCACAGCTCTGCAGAATGTACTAATACTCCACTTAAATTTACAATCGATAAGAAACAAGTTGGCTGATCTTGAAATTTTCTTAGATACATTTCCCTGTGATATCTTATGCATGAATGAACATTGGCTTGCAAATGAAGAAATACATTTGTATGTTCCAGCAGGATATAGGTTAGCCGCTATATTCTGTAGAAATTCAATACTCCATGGTGGTGTAGGTATATATCTCAAAAATACGTTTAACATTGAATACACTGTTTTGAATTTAGAATGTTTTTGTATTGAACAGAGTTTTGAAGTAGTTGGGTTATTGCTAAAAAGTATAAAAGTAATAATTGTTTCCATATACCGAACCCCAAATTCAGATATCAATATTTTCATTGCTAATTGGGAAAAGTTAAACATTTATCTTAATAAATACAAAAATTACCAAGTATTCTTTATTGGTGACGTGAACATTGACGTTTTAACTAATTCACCGGTACGAAGTCTATTCTGTGATATTCTCAGATCTCACAACTATTATTACGTTAATGATCAACCAACTAGAAAATCTGCATGCCTAGATAATGTACTTACTAACGAAGATAAGACCAGAATGACGTGTGGTGTCATACAGCCTTTGCTATCTGATCATGAAGGTTTGTGGCTTCTGATTCCTGTGACAGTATGCATGGATTCTAACTATGTTAGAACTAAAAAGTTTAGAATAATGGGGGAAGCTAACATACAAGCATTACGAAGTAATCTAAGGGAAACTAACTGGGAAAACGTAGTTTTATACGGTAAAAATATTTCTGAAGTCTTTCATAATTTCATGTGGACTTTGACTAAATATCTAGAGGAATGTTGTCCTGTAAAAGAAAGAACTACTTCCTACAAGCGCGTTAACAAATTGACCAGAGGAAATCCCAAATGGTTTACACCTCGCCTTCAACTGCTCCGGAATAAAGTAATGGCTCTTTATAACATAGCTAACGCGACAGGGTCAGCTAGTGACAAAGAGAAATATAAAATATCAAGAAAATTGTACAGAAAAGAAATTAAAATGGCGAAAATTGCTGCGAATGAGAATTTCATAAATAATTCAAAAAATAAGTGCTCTGCGGCCTGGTCTATTATTAACAGGGAGCTAGGGAAATAGGTTGTTGAAGACTCGATAAAGATATCCCCAAATAAATTCAATGAATATTTTGTAAATAGTGCTAACAATCTAATTGGTAGGCACAAAAATGGCATTAGTTCACAAGTAGATTTCGCTTTCTTATTGACACAGACAAATATTAATCAACATAGTACTCATTTTCTATGGACCCCTTTAAATATTAGAACTGTACTGTCAGTGGTCAACAAATTAAAAGGTTCGAATAGTGAGGATATATATGGGTTTTCTAACAACATGCTAAAGAAGATAATAGACATAATAGTTGAACCTTTGAGCTATTTATTCAATTGCGTACTTCTCGAAGGTGAATTTCCGGAGTGCCTTAAATTCACTGTTACAGTTCCGATTTACAAGAAAAATGATAAAACGGAGCTTAATAACTATCGCCCAATATCTTTGGTACCAATAATATCTAAGGTTTTTGAGCAATGTATTAAGAATCAATTGTCAAGATATTTTGAGGAAAACAAATTATTTCATAATATGCAATTTGGATTTAGACCTGGGTGTTCCACGACTAAGACCGTGGAAAATATAGTATCAGAAGTGTTAGATAATTTGGAGAACAATCTTCATGTTGGGGTTACATTATTAGATTTGAGTAAGGCATTCGATACCGTATCACATAATATATTAATTGCGAAGTTACACTATTATGGTATTACTGGCTTGCAATTATCTTTAATTGCATCGTATCTTAGCAATAGAAAACAAGCTGTTCGCATTGGAAATGAAAAGTCAAGCTTCATGTGTGTAACAAATGGTGTTCCACAAGGTAGTGTATTGGGCCCCTTTCTTTTTCTTGTATATATAAACGATTTTCCAAGTTTTTTGCCCAATAGTTGTGTTTTATATGCTGACGATATTACTGTTGTAAATTCAGACAAAAATATAATTGATATTCAAAGTATGAATAGCGAAATGTTAGAGTTGTCTTCTATATGGTTTAAATGTAACGGACTTACAGTAAATGAGGATAAACCAGAAACTATGTACATTAATCTTAGTAATTCTACGAGTCATTCAGATACACGTAAATCTGTAAAACTGTTAGGAATGTACATCGATTCAAAGTTAAATCGGAATGAACATACAGAAAATTTATGTAGAAAGTTATCCAGAGTATTGTTTTTATTGCGTAAATTAAAAACTGTAATTAGTGAGAAATCTCTCATAACATCGTACAATGCCTTTTTTCATTCACATTTGGAGTATGGAATAATATTCTGGGGTAATTCTTCTGGTGCACAGAATGTCTTCAAATGGCAAAAGAAAGCAGTAAGAATAATTAAGGGATTGCCTAAAACAGCATCATGCAAGGAAGTGTTTAAGGAAATTCAAATTATGACAGTGCCTTCTTTATTTATTTATCGATGTCTCATGTATATAAAAGAAAACTTAGATACTTTTAATCACCGAAGTGATGTTCATTCCTACAATACTAGGCATAAAGGTGACCTTAATATGTCACAAGTTAGGTGAACCACTACTCAAAAGAGTTATAAGTATACAGGTATGAAATTATTTAATGTATTACCACAAAATGTACGCACAATGCCTCACGGCAACTTCAAAAACTTTTGTAAATCCTTCCTTATAAGCAATTCTGTATATAGTATCTCTGAATTTGAAAAAAATATGTTATCAAGAGTTGAAAGCAAGAACAATGATACATAGATAAAACTTGCCTGATAGTGTGATAAAACTTGTAAATATATATATATATATATATATATATATATATATATATATATATATATATATATATGTTATGTTTGACAATGTCTATTGCAGCAAATGTTGTTTAATGACAATAAAGCATATCTTATCTTATCTTATCATACTTGCTAAGTCACGTGCGGGTACCGTCCTTATATTTTATGAATTTATGGCTATGGTTCAGCACATTAGGTATAATGTGTTTGATCCGACAGAGAGGAGGTATAAACGAAATTCTCTTTACAATCCCCCTGCCTCTTTTTTTTTTTTACTAAAATTAAAAATGGTGGATTTTCACCACCAAACATTTGGATGGCGAATTTTCTATATAATATTTACTATGATGTTCTGCATGATTTCAAATTGAAATAATTCCAATTTAATTTGTCACATAATTATAGGTTTAACCGCTACTGTCGAAATTTACAAAAACAAACGACAACATTTTTAGCGAAAATTTCTATGCCTAAGTATTTTAAGTAAAACAACCTTCTTTTTATATGTTTGAGAAAATTATGTGTCAAATAACTTTCAATAGTTTTGAACATCCCGTAGCCATAATCACAGTGTTGCCAGCCCTGATTACTGAAAAAATTGTTTCCGAATTTCATTTTTTTTCCAATTTCGTCGTCGTTTTCTTCCACATTTAGTGGAACAGATACATTTGTTATACCTAATCTAAGTGTATAATTCATGCGCTTTCCAATGAGGTATAACACGTTACGATCCGACAATTAGAAGCTGAGAAATAAAATATTTTTAAAAATCCTTCCCCGACAGTAACTTCCCGTCAAAAATCCAAGATGGCGGCTTTTCCCCAAACATTTGGGTGGCGGATTTTGGATGTGTTACTTTCTACATCGTTCTCCATAATTTCGCACTAAAATCATTTATGTTGAAATTAATTCCGAATCAGCCAAAAATTTGGTCTTCGTTTACTTTACTATCCTAATCAGCATCAACAACTTTCTACCAACGTTCTGCAAGGCCATGGAATCCATTGCGGTAGAACGTGGTGAGCCGTTAAGCCAAGAAGGTATCAAGTGCATTTTGCACCTCTAGTAGGGTTTTGAACTGGAGTTCTCTAAGGTGATTGTCCAAGGAACGAAACAGGTGATAATCAGATAGAGCGATGTTCGGAGAGTATTGCGGATGGAATGGTGTTTCTCATCACAGGCGTAGAATGGTGTCCCGGGTCCTCCTAGCCACGTGGGGCTAAGCGTTGTCCTGTAACAGGAGGACCCCTTTGCGATTCACAACTGCTGGTTGCAGAGTTTTGAGTTTTTTTGGACACGGCTCAATTGCTGACAGTACACAGTTGCATTGATGCTCTGAGCAGGTGGTTGCATTTCACGATGCACGATGCTGCAAACAGTCCACCAAACGTACAGGAGGACCTTCTTCTGGTGCACTGCTGGTTGCAGCTGTTTTGGAACCGGTTCATGGGATGCTACCCAACGATGACGGCGCCGTGGAGCTTCGTACAGGTCCCATTTCTCATCACATGTCAAAAACTGTCCAGAAATAGTTCCTTCCTCAGGCGATACAGCAAAGAAACACAGGTGTCTGTTCGCACTGTCGTCTGGCTCGGAGTCAAATCATCTGGGACTCATCGACCCAACTTGTAGTGCTTCCCAATTTGATGGAGGTGCTGCCAAAAAATTTCTCCAATCACACTGAACTGTAGTCCCATTCCTCACATTTATGGCCACTGTTCACCTCAATTGCCGTCTCAAGATCTTGATTTTGTACATATGTTGTTTTTCTGGCACGTGGTGCCTCTTCTTGTGTTTCGTCACCGTCCTTAAACTTGTTAAACCACCAATGCTCTGTTCGCGTAGTTATGACACCCTCACCAAAGTCCTGGCATATCTTCCGCCTCGCTGCAGCGGCGTTTGATCCCAGTTTGATTTTTATAGCTTACACGCTCTGTGGAGGTCCCGTGTTTACTCTGTCCTTACGCAAATTCAAGGTGTAACTGAACTGCCACAATAAGATACTATGTTGGCTATATCCACACCAACAACTGACCTTCGCCTTTTCTTCATTCGTATTCAACTCACGGTGTGAGGGCCAATGGAACACACACCTCCACAAAAGTGACAGAACTTTCTTGGTTACCTTTATAGCTTGTTTGAATTGTAATGTATTTCTTTTGTTTCTCTATTAAATACTAATATTACTTTGCGTTAAAATCTGAAGGAAATTTCACAATAGGTCGCAATAAATGTATATAACAAAGTTGCATCTTCTACAACTGTGTGTTTCTTACAAGAAAAATCTCGAGAATTTTGTTTTCATTGTAACAGAGTATTCTATCTTCGAAAGAAATGAGCTTCAACAAAAAGCTGGTTTTAGAATTTGAATTTTAAAAGTATCATAAACATTTAATATAAATAAAATGTAAACATTGTTTAATGTATCGGTTTGTGTTTCAATTAAACGATAAAATAACTTTAAGTACCTCTCGCTTTGTAACTTTTGGATACGCTTCGTAATTGGTTTCAAGCTCGTATGTGTACACAAATTTCAGTAAAAGTTATAAAAGGGAGAAAGATGACAAATAGTTTAAACTTTTTAAAATATATACTTTAACCTAAGATGTGTTCCAATTCCTAATAAAATATTTTGACTTGAGACGAAGGGGGCGCTAATTTCTTTGCCCCGGGTGCAATATTTCGTAGATCCGGCACTGGAAATTCCCATTCACTTCTGAACACTTTCCCAGAACTCGTAGCCTTTTGTTTTCTGGATGGAGGAGAAAAATTGGTAATGACATCAAACTTTCATGTGTGACTACAAAATTTAAATTTATAAACAAATAAGAAATCATCAGTTTGTCACGCTTTAATTGATAATTTATGCACAAGATTCCCTATCGAAGGTGTGGCAGATGAAGTTTCTGTTCTCCATGAGTCGACATTTCCATCTGATATGGTCGATATGAAAAAGATATTACATGATAATAAGGAGAGATGATACTTCTTGCTTAGTATTTCAAACTGACCGAGAAAAATCGTTATCAGACGTAAGTCTAACAAGCAGATTGTCGATGAGGAGTTGCAGAAATCTGGTAGAAGTATTATCAATTTCCACGACAGAGTGGGAACGGGGAATTCCTGTTATGAACTTACAGATGACTGATAATAAAAATAGACTAACTAGTAAGTTCTCAAACATTGTCTAACTTGTTCATCAATGTTAATGGCCCACCGCTAGACAAGCTCAAAGTAGACGAGCTAGTTATTTCTTGGCTAAAGTGTGGACATCATTCCGCTGGGGATGATTTACTACGAAAAAGTTCTGAAGGCCAACAGAAATTAAACCCTTCTTAGATTTGGTTTAAATTGGCAAATTACGATTTATGGAAAATGTATACTTCTATTACTAATGGTTCATTTCTGTTATTCAACTTTGTACCTAATTTTTAATAAGTCTCTGCTATTTATAAACTAGAAGTTAAACTCCTTTGAATTAATATTCATAATAATTGCTATTATGCATATTTGTAACTTACATTTAACGTGGTGTTTTAGTGATTACACAAATTACAATTATGAGTATACTTTATGGAGATACTCTCACAGATGATACTCGAGCAACTTTATACGCTATGAAAAACTGATTTTTCAAGTCTTTTCTGAGAAAAATACTGTGACCTGAGAAATCATAAACTTTTCCATATTGTACAGAGGTATTTTTCTGCGAATAGGAGTTTCTTTTGGAATACGTTTAGAAATTAACACTTACAAGAATATTCTCTTAGTACAAGTATATTTTAGGCACACACTAATTTCCCCCACCTCGAACTGTTTCAATTTTCTCACTCACAACACTTTACCATTTTATATCGTAAAGGTGAGATCCACTGTTATTGTAACAGAGTGATCCTTAAAGACAGGTACCAAATGAGCGTAGAAATTCTAACTCCGAATAGTGACAATTTCACAATCTTGTTTCATTACAAGTGTAAAGTCTTTAGTCAGTACAGAAGAGGTCGTGGATCGTGTGTCAGAGTTGATTAGGATAGATTTTCGTGAGTCAGAGTAGGTCACAGTATATGAGAGTGGTTCTTGGTGGGTGGTGGGTCACGATGGGTGGTGACTCATGGTGGGTCACAGTGGGTCATAGTAGGTCACGGTGAGTGGTGGGTCATGGTGGGTCGGGGTCAGAGTGGATCATGATGGGTGGTGGGTGAATGCGTCGTGGGTCACGATGAATCAGTGTGTCGTGGGTCAGGTTTTCATTGGCGCATACCAACTCAGTGCACCTTATGCAAAGGCAGGCACCCCAACGTTCTATTTTTGGGTCATCTGATGATTTGCAGCTGTAAATAACAGAACCGTTTACTATGAGATTTATCCAAGAGAAACTTATTTGTTGTGCAAAGCTATTTTCCCCTGGAATCGAAACCGGACTTGTGCACAAAAGGCACGAACGCTGGATACGTGACTATCTCAACAGAACATTGTAATCATTTCTGAATATTTAATTATCTTTAATCATCTCTGGTTACCCTAATTGTGAGACATGAAGCCTGGCTATATAATATGAGTGTGATGATAATCATAATTATGATAAGGATATGAGTAGTATAATAATGAAATTACTGAAACTACGTAAATGTTAAAATAAACGTATTACTAATGATAGGGCATGAAGAATGAGTGTTCGTTATTCATTAGTCGATAAATATTATTAAAGGCTAACAAATCCGTTCAAGATTTATCGTGTGGAATAGACGGACGAACACACGAACTAACACTAAGTCACATGTTAACCGTATAGAGCCGGACCAATTTTAGGAAATTTACAGGATCAATTGGATAATTTATTTAAACTTGTGAGGAAGAATGAGTGAAAGTCAGGTAAGGGGAATAGTAAAAGTTAAGATAGTAGTCGTATTTGTTGGTTGTTTTTGATGTAAACGGCACTGTATGTGGATCAGGCCCGTATCCACGAGGGTCAAGAGGGAGCCGGCCCCCCCTTAAACTTTAGCTGGCCCCCATAAAATTTCACGGTAGGCTTGCAAATGAACTATAATATGGTGATGAAGTATAATATGATTGGGTCGGGCCCCCCTAACTTCTACCGGGCACCCCAAAATTTTTGCTCTGGCTACGGGCCAAAATAGAAAATGCAGATATTGCGAAGGAAGACATTCCTCTTACGATCATAAAGTTACTTATGGTGTTCCTAGCGACGCTGCGCCATCCCAAGATAAAACTACTGCCAACTCTCAATCAGTGTAGGCCCATTCAGGTGATGGTTTTCGACATCCCAAAAAGACTTGTCGAACCTCTCCCCCACCTACGCCAAAGGTGGTGGACACTAATAATACGTTTGAAGCTCTTTCGAGTGCTACCGATTAGGAAGAAGTCATGACCCTCACAGATGATACTCAATCCAAGGAATCTTCAGCCTCACGTTTTTCTCACCGAAAGATCAAGTCTTTCTATATTTATGACTATCCAGTGGAAAAAGGCTACAAAATCAGCCATGGCACCTCTGCACACTGCAAAGACATCCCCTACTGTACAATTACTAAGGATGGCATGAAATTTCAATGTGTAACTCAAGAAGATTATGCAAATCTTGAAAAAATTTGTCAGGAGTACAAATTTTCGTATTCCATGGAGACTACAACTACTGATCGTCATTTGAAAGTCATAGTCCGTAAACTCCCAATTGATACTCAATTGGAGAACATCCGAGCAGATCTTACCAACCGAGGTTACGACGTAGTGACAGTACAACAGCTGACAGGGAAAAACAAAAACCCTCTTCCACTCTTCCTTATAACTTTAAAGAAAACACCAACTTCTCAGGACATCTATAAACTCCAATACCTGGAATTCTACCGAATTTCAGTCGAACCATAGTGAGCCAAGACCTACATTCAGTGCTTTCGCTGCCAAAGACTGGGCCACACTCAATCCTTTTGCTATGCCGCCCCACAGTGTATGCATTGTGCTGAACGTCATCTCAGTTACCAGTGCCCTCATCGCCAGGAAGCGAAGAACTCCAAACGTGCCAACTGTGGCAAGGATCACAAGGCCAACTACCAAGGATGTCAAGTTATAAAACGGATACAAGCACGACGAGCCAAAGTCAGTGAGCCGCCAAACCCAGAAGATTTTCCTCCTTTTGTTACTGACTCTCTGCCTGCTAAGCCGATACCTTCAGACCCCAAACAAACTTATGCTAACGCTACCACCGCTTCAAAACGACCTCCAGTGTCCTCACCGCCAGACCTCTCTGAAGACACCAATTCTTCACTGAAAGAAGTTCTTCAAATCTTTCGAGAAACTTCATTTTCTGCCTTTCTGCAAGCCGTTACGAAGAAGCTGCCTGAACGTCGCCAAACGACCGACACCTTTAGTAAAATGACCATCCTGCTAGAAATTTTAGTGGACTTTATCTAATGACCCATCAAGCAGTGTCCCTTCTGACTCAGATTCAAAGAAGACAGGGCCACTCCCTTATGAGGACCACGCATCATCACAGCTCATTGGTTACAACAACTGCCAATTAGGATCCGCCTTTCAAATACCATCTACAATCCCCTACAGCCCCAGACGTTGTTGGATTTCTTCCTGAAACGCCATTTTTCAGGCTAAATCCAAATACTCAACTAGTCATTCAACTTCTCCAAGAGGCCAACTTCCACTACCTCACCAGTCGAACATCAAATACCCGTAGCAATCAGCGACAGTTGCTGATTCGGCTGTCACTCATGGGGAAGCATTTCAAATACTCTTTTCACCACATATGAGAGGCAGGGGCTTTAGGTAGCCCGGAACTCCGTACCGAATAATTTGTCAAGATCAACCTGAAACCTGGAACCTGGAATCTGATGGTATGGATTATTTCGAGGAGAGAAACACTTGTTTTATTACAAGGATCCATAGATTGTAAAATGTACAGAAAAAAATTGGTCAAGTCTCTAATTAGCCCATTTCGTGTCGAGATCGGAATGTTACCAACCTCTGCGGAATTTCTAACCCATTCATACTACTATTACTACTATTACTTATACTATGGATCCGTATATTAAAGCTGCACGTCTAATGTAACGTAATCTAATGTAACTTAATGTAATCCAACCAAATATGACAATGCAGTATATTTTGGTACTTTTTTTCGATTTTGAAATTGGTCCGATGGTACAGCAGTAATGTCTAAGTCCCACTTACGTGATATTATTAATAATGTGTTTAGTATTCTGCAATCAGATTGCTTAAAATGTGCTCTGTTATTGGAATACAGTGATAGTAACAGTAGTATTGATATTTTGCAGTCAAGATCGTACGGTATAAGTTATTAGTAAGCTATTGTTCAACGTATTTTTTAAATAGGCCTTAACAAAATAAAATGTGTAGAAAACTTTATTTACATATCTGAAACTTCCGAGGTACGCAAGATGGAAGTCTACAAACGGATTTATTAAAATATATATTTTACGTCCCTCTAATGTAAGAAATAAAACAGAATTTCAAGCCGTTTTGTAAAGAATTAACGACAGGTACCAAACGAATAACAGGAAAAGTAACACATATTTAAATGTTCATTTTATTGCCGTAGTTTTAAGTTTTATTGCTGTTGTTTCCTGATTTTTGAACTATATAAAATATTCCACATTTGTAAATTTCCATAACCACATATTATTACACCCTACAATGCTGAATTTTTGCAATGGATGTTCGAGAGAAAGCTTTTAGTTTTCTTAATATCTGTGTTTGAAAGATAATTCAATTCAATAATTTAAAGTAAATTTGTAAAACAAAACTGTCACGTTCTTGTTTACATTGTTTTAGATTGAAGAGATTATTATGTAAAATACGTAAAAGATTAAAATAATATATTCACATTAGTCGTTGTTAAATTGAAGATATAATTACAGCAGGTTATTCAGTATCCATTGTGCTGTTCTCAAGATACGAAACTATAATTTAAAGAAAGGAATAATTTTGTTGTACATGAAATGTGATATTTTGATTTTAATAAGAACCACTATTGTTGTTAAGTTTGAGTCTTTAGTAACTCAGCAAGATTATTCTAATTACCGGGTAAAATAATAGCCTAGAGTCCACTGTACGTTTTGTAGTAAGTTTAATGGTGATCTTCAAATGCCAAAACATTTGTCGATGGCATAACCAGTTTGAAACGACAGACTTTCTATGCAAAGTCAAAAGTACGAGACGACCTGGAGTGTCTAAGCAGAATGTTAAACTCGTTAAGAAGTATTTCGTATGTCAAACTCTGGAGAACGAAATGTTCCGACGGACTCTTACAATGTGAGCGACACTTCTGTATAGTTAATATGTTCTCTGTTTATTGGTTTATGCATTTTTTTTTGCTGAAGATACTGTAATTGGGATGACTTATTTGTATATCCTCCGAGTATGGCACTTTCCCCAATTGCAAGGTCAACCAAATAACTTTGGGGAAAATTGCGAAGCTACACATTCTTATCACTGTTTACGTGACTAGTTGAATGTTGTCGCGGATCAATGCATTGGTCACAATGGAACTCACGAAAGATCGTATCTCCGATTGTCTTCAAGACCACAGAATCTCAATCCATCTGATGTTTCCTGTGAGTTATTTAATCAATGAAAGTAACTATATATTTTTATTAATAATAAAGAATACGTATTCATAACAAATTATCAATTTTGTTAACATATAAAATCAATTTTCCTCTCCTTAGTAGCAAATTTATCTTACTTTCTGAAGTGTGCTATATTTTTTTGCCTCTTAATATTATGTCTAATGCAGTGAGTTGATTCTAAATTATAGCATTTCTTTATTTTATTTTATACTCTTCAATATATTAAAATATTTTTCATTTCTGAAGAGGCATTGCAACAGGTACCATGATTTTTAGGAACTTTGTTGTGCGTAGGTAGAATCATAAATTGTACATGCATTTCTGTTTATCACGACGGTGTACTAACGGAAACAGCATCAGACCTGAAACATAAGTTGTCGCGTATACTGTATTGCCAGGTATGTTATATTTTAAATTTTCTCAGCAATATGTTAAAACTCTTTTTCAAGCTTTCCCCCACCCCCACGTTTTTTGAATATTGACGAATAACGTAGACAATGAAGAATGTTAAAAGTTTAGAAAGTGAAGCAGGTACTACCTATAAAAATCTATTGAGTAAACCATTTGCAAACATTGTGTAATAGACAAGATATTTGGATGAGTAATTGAAGAGCTCCATTCCAAATGAGCCTAAGTAAAAAAAGTAAGTTTTTTTTAGGAGACGACTATTTTGTGTGTTTCCATCATTCTATTTCTGTAAAAGAAAAGTAATCTACATAAAACAAACTTGTAATTGCCTATGTTTCGTAAAATAACTGTGAAATAATTATCTATAGCAAGAGTTTTATAAGTCTTTTTAGGCATGAGTCAGAAAATAATTTCAGAGAATACCGCTGACTAAGGACATTTTGGAAAACAATATTGTTTTCTTTTGCCTACAATTAATTTGACTTATGGAGCTTTGGCATGAAACACTGTTCATATACGGAGATGCTGAAATAGAACTTAATAGAACCAATATTTCAAAATTGACAAAACTTGAGTAAGGTTCTTTTGGAATCCACCCCTTCAATTGATATCGTTACAATTGTTGGGCAATCTATTTTAAACATTCTACAAAAGGTCTTGAAAATAAGTATTACTTAATATCATAGTGTTTTGTAGACATTATGTGGCTTATCTTTTAAATTTTCGATATTCTCCATTATCTCTTAAATTATTCACTAAATGAAGAAAAAGATTGGGAATGAGCTAGGTGAGCAAATTTAACGTTATAAATTCAACATGCAATGTAGCAAGTTGTTTAAAAAGGTTGAAGCCTTCCCTTTAATTATGGACACTTTCTTTCCGTTGTTCATTCATTGTTGTTCCAAAACTCTTCAGTATTGTTTGCTTTGTATTTAAGATAGCAGTCAAAGGACGAGATTCATAACTTAAAAATTGGATTTGAAGTGTTCGAATTCAGTGAACACGCGGATTCTTGAAATTTTGATTTCCTAAGGGAGATAGAGACCAAGTTAAAATTCATCCAAAATTTGATGAAGTCTATCAAAATTGAGCTAATTGAGCGAAGGTGATCTTTTTCTTGCAAGGTTATTAGGAGCCTTATTGTAATAAAATATTTGACGTGCTTATACAAGTTAAATTTAACATAGTGCTAATCGTATAATTCTTTTCATGTCTTACTAGTTTTTCACTCAAATGTTTTAAATTATTACACTTCATCGAAGCCACTGAAAAGTCCTTCAAAAATAATAGGAAACAAGAGCAAAACAATATTTTAATTTCATCTGTAAACCATTTATTGTTTTCGTAAAATCAATTTTAAATTTCGAATATATGATCGTGTTTTAGTTTTCTCCTCTTGATGGTAGTTAACTTTATCTCATGAGGACCTAACGTTTTCCTAACCTTTCATGTTCTGTCAATATAACTAACTTATATACAGTAGTATGAATCTGTGAAAGAATTCATGATTATAGATGCTTTAATATTCAAAAGGTCAGTAATATTGACAAACTATTTTAGGAAAAGCTGATACTACGAATCTATGAGAAAATCATCAGAAAACTACTAAATGCATATTTGTAAATCAACTAATGTAACACCATATAAAACGTGTTCCATATGGTAAATTAGAAATGCGTCAAAGAATTATGTCTCATAATCTCCGAGCTGAAGTAAGTCACGTTAAAAAAAGGAACTTTTTTCCACAAGTGATACAGCTGAACGTGTGTTACTACAGGGATGCAGACTCCGAGGATGCTCCTGCTAGAGCACCCTGAGACTCTTAGTGACATTGCTCAGCATATACAAAAAGAGAAAAAAAATACAAATAAAGAAAAACAGAAAAAAAGAAAGTAAAATGTAGGTATTATAATTTTTAACTGCATTTCTTGGATGACAAGAGGGTTTGATGTTTTCGAAAGTATGGAGGTAGGGGAAAAAACAGATAAAATTAAGAATTAAGGATAATTACTTCAATTCAATTTGTTGCACTATATACATCATAATTATTTAAAAGTATATGCTAAAGTGTTCTATTTAACTATTTTTGATTCTCTTCTTTCTAAGATCTGTAAATTGAAAGATTTACTATTCAGAATCTGTTAACTTGGGTTACAATTCGATAAGGACCCTCGGTATGTCGCCGTACCATTTTAAATTTGAACACCATTACTGATTTTCAAAACACGGTGCTCCAGTGTTACCACAAAAAACAATATACTTCTTTGTTATATCGCATGTGTTAAAACAGAATATTGAAACAGAAAAAAAAACGATTATGAGATTTCATTTAAGTTCACACTGTACAAATTTTACCTTTGTAGCAACGTTACAAAGTACATTATTATATTTATGAGCAAAATATTTTTCTTACAAATATTTCACTTATTTGAGCAGCAAAATAGTATTCGAAAACATATCTACATAATATTAGGTAAGACTTTGTAAAACTGTATTTTCATCCAAATACTAAATGAATCCAAATATTCATTTCAAACTGTTCATTCGATTTCCTGTGATGATCGGACAGACAATCACGATGTCACTTTTACATATTGACCGCGTATTTAGATCTTGTACCCTTTCCCTCAAAATCGGATTTTTAAGGACAACGAAAGATGGGCTCACATATTTTAAAATAAGATGTTTACATTCATCTCTTCCTCTTATGATATATGCGTTAATGAATTATAGAAACCAGACTGGACCAAATACTAAATACAGTATATTATAAACATTATTTCAAGTGCTTCATTCGTTTTGCTATGATAGAGACACAACCTCGATGTCATAATTCTAAACTATTGAGCAAAAATAATACAAATTACCCCTATTCTCCGCTTAATATCAAAAGTTATAAACATGGTCGTAGGTGTTATGTTTAATCTTTAACCCAAATAACTATCATTTTTCATGTTGTCAAGAGTCAAGTAGCGAATTTTGTGTGTAATATGTATATTACATTGAAAAAATGAAATGAAATCTTTAAGTTTAACATCCCATAGTTATGCCGGTTAGGCTAAAGAAGCCGGTGATAATGAGAAATGAGTGAAATGGTGGAATGAAAAAGTGGGAGGAAACGGGAGAACCCCGAGAAAACCCACGAGCACGGTGTTTGTCCACCACAAAGTCCACACGGCATGAGCTGGGATCAAACCAGGGACCCCAAGCACCGGAGGTGAACGCTCTACCACTGACACACCGGCGTTTTTCTAATGCCTTGGATGGGCACGAGTCGAGCTAAAACTCGAATCGAATTCAAGTCTAGTTTCGAGTCGAATCAAAGGTAATTTTCTCGAATCGAGTTCCGAGCCGAGTCACTGTTCTTGACGTCGAGTTTCGAATCGAGCCGAGTTTTATAAATGGCTTGCTCGTTCAGCTCGTTTTAGAAAGACTTCCAGCATTTATGCACAGCATAGGTTAGAAGGTCATTTCTATATCAACTTCATGAATTAAAGGGAACTTATATTCCTCGAAAGGCATTTGTTGGTCCTTCAAGGTCAATAGAACAATGAAAACGCTGATACTAGGAGTATTTTAACACGCGACTCACTACAACAATATAACAGAATGCTGCCTCCGACTGTTAATAAAAGGCTTAACTAGCTTTAGCTCACTAGTATAGTAGCAACGTTATATGCCAAACAACCATATGCTGTGTAAGAAATGCTAGGGATTGGTCTGTCCATGCGCGCCGACTACGTGGGTGCTCCCTGGCTCCAGCACTCACACATATAATCTTGTCAGGGCGCTGCAGGAAAGATTTTAGGTTCATAGAAATATAACAAAATAAATATTTCTCACTTGCCACTATCAAAAAATAAACAATTAAAGCATCGAGATGGAAGTTAAAATTTTTAACCTCTAAAGCATAGTTGTTTGTTTCAAGTTTGTTTCTGCAAAGACAACCAAGGAACACACTAAGTTAGTCACTTTATACTTTATGACCACAACAAAATCCTTGCAAGTTCTTTCTGCAATAACATTAAAATTATTTTGTTTTATGATGATGTTTCTCATTTTAATTTGTATGATTGTAGTATTTTCTCTTAGTAACGTGTTGATATCACTGCCTCTGGCACTCATTGTGCATCATGTAAGTTGTTTAAAATATACACTAAATATCACAATTATATATGTTGGGAATATTCATTACAGTAATTAAACTTGAACCCAGGTTTAAAAATGCTCTTTACGTCTAAGTCAGCCGTGTTGCCGACTGAGCTAGGACAGCCCCAACTCATCCTTATATTATCTGTATATTTTACTTTATCACAGCACAGCCCTTTATGACAGTGTTCATAAAAGGTTTTAACTAAAAAGAAATCAATCAAAAACACTCGAGACTCCCCAGGAAACATATAACACGCCCCGCCATTGATATACACCCACATACATTTGGAAAGTCGGCACCGTTGGTTCTATCTGTTGTGTTTGAAATCAGCGTTTCTTTCAGAAACTATGTTCCGGAGGGGGGGGGGCGCACTTCTTATTCCGGGGGCACTATTATTATAGACGTATTATTTTGGTCTCTTCCGGGGGTACTTTCAGAGCTCCGAGCGGGCAGTGCCCCCTAAAATCATTTCTGAAAGAAGAACTGTTTGAAATACACCTAATCTAATATATTGAAATAAAATGTTTGTTGGTTTGTGTGTCTGTCTATATGTGTATCTGTGTGCTGCCTGGAGACCAGAAGAGAGGAGAACCGAGAGTTACCAAATGTTGATCTTGGGTACCTTGGTCGAAGACGAAGCGTTTTGTTTTTTAAAATCGAACCAAGGGGTCTCAGGAGACGTTTACAGGGACATGTAAAAGTAGTAGAAAATGCCAATATTAGTGTCGAATTTATAGTTTTGGCGGTCTCTGAGATCAATGGTGAAACTCCGATTGCACTAACTTCCAAATTTACCCCATTTGGTTGCGGTTCGGGGTACCAGGGGGGATACTCTGACATATAAAAATAATCCAAAATGACCGATATTAATGTCAAAACCATAGTTTTCGCACTCGCTGCAAATCAACGGTGATACGAATACAGGCGTTGACTTCCAAATACAGCCATCATGCGATTAATGGGTTTTTCAGATAGTTATTAATAAATGCAAGAAATAAATTATCTATATATATAAAAGAGAACGCACAAAATCCTTTGTCCGCTCATCACGCTAATACACTGAAACCGATTTCTTTCATTTTTGGGGGGTTGTTAGGATTTGGACCCTAGATGGTTTTTATCATATCACTTTAATTTTCAATTACCAGTGTCTTGAGATAATTGACCAATCAGGTGTCAATACGTACAAAAAATCCTTTGTCCGCTCATCACGCTAATACGGCTGAACCGATTTCTTTCATTTTTGGGGGGTTGTTAGGATGTGGACCCTAGATGGTTTTTATCATATCACTTTAATTTTCAATTACCAGTGTCTTGAGATAATTGACCATTCAGGTGTCCATACGTACAAATCCTTTGTTATTAGTTCATCATAGGTATAAAAATAAACGTATTTATATGCAACCCGCATGACCCTGTGACTCGGCGGGTTAACATAACTGACAGGCGCTATAAATCACTTGAAAGCGAAAAAGTAAAAATTATCTAAGTAACAAAGTTTATTGCGTTCCGGGATGACCGCAGCGAAGCGGGGCGGGTTGGGGTGACCGCAGCGAAGCGGGGCGGGTTAACATAAATGACAGGCGATATAATGTTAACATTAGTGCAATCTTCTATGGTTTTTATCATATCACTTGAAAGCGAAAAAGTAAAAATTATCTAAGTAACAAAGTTTATTGCGTTCCGGGGTGACCGCAGCGAAGCGGGGTGAACGCTGCTAGTTAATAATAAATAGGAACAGATAGGAATAAATTTTGAAAGAAAGAAACGAAAGTGTAAACATACATTACCATATCTGACTTTGCATAGTCTATCCTAAACCACGATCACTAATCTAACAAGAAGGAAGTAGACCTTTGTAAATTAACTTCTGGGTCATTTTTCGGGGGGTAGTATTGCACATTTAAAACATGAATATTTAGAGATGCGCACGAGTCGAGACATGTCTCGAATCTCGACTCGAATTCGAGTCGACACACACTTTGTAGAATTCGAGACGAGTCGAGGCAAACGTATTTCTAGACTCTAATTTTCGAGTCGAGACTGTTCGTAAAAATCTCGACTCGACTCGAATGTGTCAAAAAACTTTCTATAATTTTTAATACTATTTTGAAGAAAGTATTCCCTCAGAAACAGCCTTGAAACCAATTTTAGCATTTATTACTTTAGAAAGATACAGAACACATAAACTTAATACTGAATCTTTCGAAAGCAAGATTAAATTTTCAGCTCAATTCAGATAATTAATAATTATTGTCGTGATATTTCATTGTACTTCAAATATAATAATAATAATAATAATAATAATAATAATAATAATAATAATAATAATAATAATAATAATGTGGTGGATACATTAATAATTGGCTGGTAGGACAGTATAAGAGTATACGAAAATTAACTTAAGAATCTCTTGCATTGTTTAAAGCCAACTTCCGTGTAAAATAATCTGTATATAGATATTACTCCATAGACTTCACAATCAGGAAATATGTAAAAAAAAAAAATGTAAAATTCCAAAGTCGAGTATAAGGAACTCTTGCTACAAGGAAGACAATTGAGTTACTTACGAGGTAATTGTAACGGTAAAAAATTAAAGTATTGCAAAAAACACAAAAAAAATAATTTCCAACCTTCATGTAAAACTCAAGAAGAGCAGTTTTAATTAAATTCTCGTTTCAGAAAAAATCCCGCAATTCGGCATCTAAGTTTCTATATCTCTAGTGATTGTAATTTCAACACTTCCATACTAGGACTGGAGTATATCAACAGCAACCAGGTTTAATTTCTCTTAAAATGTTAAGCGATTATTAGCAAAACCACACGATCATTAGCTTCAACTAAAGTCAATTAAACTAATTGGTGTTAAAACTGTAAATTTGACTTTATGAAAAAAATAAGAAATATCTAATAGCCACACTGCCCATGCAAGGCCCTAAGTCATTATCAGTCTAATTGTTATAAAAAATTTAAAATAAACTACTTAAATACATACATTAAGTGTAGTTATTTAGCTGGTTGTCTGTTCGCTATCATCGAACCCAGAATGACCAAATTAAAATAATATTAGCAGGCAATGATTAACCTTGATTATTAATCATCAACACCGAATCAGACACCACAACGATAATAACAGTTTATTTGTTATGTTTGCTACAAGCAAGAAAACGCGCTCCGATGCAAGCGTCTTTAACAGCTACAAGTTACTGCTGATTTGCAACGCAATTGTATCAATCTTTTAGACTTTTGATAAAATGCTTTGATCTTCACATGTAAGTTTGTTTGCAATGGACCAACAGCCATTTTCTAGTACGTTTCATTCTTAGTAATTTTTGGGCCGATAAACGCTATCATTATACATAGGGAATGCAATACGAAACTAATCTTCTTTCCTCAGTTGGGTTACTTCAAAAGATTATGATTATCACTTTTTCTTGTTTAAGAAGAATTTACATTCACCTAACCACCCATCTATCCCCGTAGATTAAACAGACAATATAATTTAAAAAATGATAATGACATAAAACCCCTGTATCCTTCGTCTTTTTATAAAGGTATATAAGTTGGAAGAATGCAAGTCTCTCGCAAGTGGGTCTCATTCTTGCCCAAGTCTTGCGGACTTGGTCTTGGACTTGTTTTTGCACACTTGATTTTGCTCTTGGTCTTGCATATAAATACTCGGTCTTGGTTTTCGAATCAGGGAGTTTTCACCAAAGTTAGCACTCTATCAGACTCTCGCTCATATGACCTCAACCTCCAGACTGGAGGTAGAGGTCGATTGATAGTTGGAGTTCGGAGGTTGAGGTTGACGGAGATTGATTGATTGTTGGAGTTTGGAGATTGAATGGTAGTTGCAGTTCTGAGGTTGAAATCGAACCGAGTGAAGGTCAAGAAGCTATCGGAGTTTGAACGTTGAGATCATAGTTTCGTGGCGCTAGTGTTGTCAACGTCTCGAGTGGCTCGGCTCACGTCTGTCATCTCCGAGCCGAGAAGTGAGCCGAGCCAACAGCTCATCCAACCGAGCCGGTTTGAGCCCTCGGCTCAGCTGGGCAAACAGAGCCGAGCCGATGTCTCACCTGAGCTGAGCCTAACTGAGCCGATGCCTCACCAGAGTCGAGGCGAACCGGAAAGATAGCTCACCTGAGCCAAGTTGAACCAAGACGATGGCTCATCGCAACAGAGCGGCTCGATCCGATGGCTCAGTTGAACCGAGTCTAGCAAAGCCAGCTGACATCACTCACTAAACAGTATAGCTGTTTACGCATATTTTACCAGAAGATAAATATGAAAATGAAGATCAAATGTATTCATTTAATACGCATGATCTTGAAGAACAAAATTTTGAATTTATAGCAGAGAAGCTAGCTTTCTGATTTAAGGTCAAATATCCAGAGCTCTATGTCAAAGAAACTCTTCAGGGAGTACAGTGCAACTGGACAAAATTCATCTCAAAACGAGGACTAACATTTTCATCAAAGTAACTTCTATACACAATCAAAATAGCTAACGAATATTTTATTTCAATATAATGGAGACTTTATTCGTAAAGGAAAGAACATAATTAGAAAATTAACAGGTATCATAAAAAATGAATTTGTTAGCAAGTGTGAACAGGAGGCTTTAATGTTTTATCCGATTTAGAACATACATAAGAATAAATGAACTAAACAAGCAACTGAAAAGTTCTTCCTCCAAAAGAACATTTTAAACGAAAATGAAGAAAGTGGTGAAGTGAGAGATTTAAAAGTTCAGGAAAGAAATTCTCATTGACAAACGCAAGTGGATTAGGCCTGATGGGGATACCATTTAAGAAAAAAAAACGCATCACGGACAATACATTTAGAGTGTGGGGAAACTTGTTCAAATATACTTTTTTGTTTGCATTTAATAAGAAATAGAATATATTTCCATGACGGAATAAAATTCCACCAATATAATAAACATCTAAATTAGAAATAGCAAAGACAGCTGAAAGTAAAGAGAAAACAGTAATTTCACATCAGGTTCCAAGGAGAATACACAACAGCAAGCGAGTAAGCAGACTACAGCGTTACTCCTGTGGTCCTGTCCCAAGGTGTGTCAAGGTGACGTCATTTTGCGAGTAGGACCGAAACGCGTTCGCTGATGAATTTACCAAGGCAGTAACTATTTACGCCATGGAGCCCGCCACTCTAGTGCCATTTAACTGTAGAGAATTATGCGCGATAAACATTATAACTGTTACATTTTTCATTCTCTGTTGCAAGAAAATAATTTTCGTAAGGATAGGACCTGTGCTTAAACGCAAAATTACATAAACGGTCTGGTAGTTTTAATTACACTCAAGGGGAGGTGGTGTAAGTTCTCAAACATTTAAATATACGACGTCTTATGTAGATGCACCACGCAACCAGTTACTAGAGAACAAACCCCGAAATAGGACTGGTATCAAAACGAGACAATACGAGTATTAGTCTCCTTTCGATCGACAAATAGCGGTCTCAGTCTCGTGTCGATAGTCTCGAAATAAATTGTGTGAAATTATTCCACACTAAATTTGATAGTAGTTAAATAAAATATTCCTCCCATAGTTCTCCCTATTACTTCAGAATATGTCCTTGGTGCACCATTTTTTACTAGATAAAGCTTGAATTAGCAATTCATATACAACATTCAAAAATACATATGTCTATTTCCATTAAATATACTCAATCTTTCTTAAATGATTTGTTTACTAATTGAAATACCCGGTGTTCCAGGGGAGAATACCATTATATTTCAAAGATATATTTGAGACTAGCTTTCCCAGTAGAATACGTATTTGAATCGGAATGAAATAGTACGGATCCATTTCCAGCAGGAGCAAATGATTAAATTTGCCGCCAACGAAGAATAAAGCCTTGGGCTTTAATGATATCGGGAATGTCATTATTCACTTCAGTGACCCCGAAAACTATTGAATACACACTCATAACTTTCAACTAGGAATTTTTAATTTTCAACCCTCCCATTAAATCTCTAGGCGATAAAGCTAAACTTTGATGCGAACGATATCGGAAATATCACAATTCATGTCACTGACCTTAAAAGCTATGGATTTGACATTATATCTTTCATTTTGTGGTTATTTTTACATGTCCCTGGGTTCCCCATGACAGCCGGGTTTCGATTCCCGGCGGGAGTCGTGTAGTTTGGGTTACACGATAAGTTGTAAAACCATGTCTTATATTGACTCGCAGCTGAAAGGGACACTAAACTCAATATCGCCTCAGCTTGCGAGATATTCTACTCTTCTATAATCTCTAAATCACTTTTCTATCTTTGAATCCTCTCCTCCTCCTTAGGATACGCATAGGTTCAAAAATAAACTTACTTCATGGTTGGAGGATGCAAGGTACTGTACCATACGCGTAAACCCCTATGGGAGTATGGTAGTTAATTGTTGAGTTTGAGCAGCACACACGGATAAACCACACTTACATTTATATTTATTAAAATTTCATATTAGGACTTACTCCGCAAGACCAACTTTTAACAAATGGGACTTTTAAAATTATCTTCTTCTTCTTCTTCTTCTTATTATTATTATTATTATTATTATTATTATTATTAATGTTAATATAATAATAATTATTATTATAGTAATAGCTATATCAAGCAATTATCTCGGCCAATTTCGTTAATATACACCGCTCATCAACCTGTAGTTGTAGAAAAGAGTCTTTTGCAACAGCAGTTGTTAGCTCAATCGGTTGCCGGTGGGTGCAGCCGAGCGGTCTGAGGCGTTAGGCTGATGATCGTGAGGTGAAGCCCATTGGGGGTTCGAGTCCCTCTGTAGTAGCAAGGGTGTAATTTTAACTGTCCTCGATGTTTCTGTGTTCGTGTCCCTGTCGTGTCTAGTAGTCCTGAAAAGTGGTTGAAGTATAAAATAAGTCAGGAAGTTTTTTTAAAAAAAATCGGTAGAGCGCTGACTCGTGCATTCAAGGGTAGTGAGTTCGAAACTAGTCCGAGCCAAAAGGTTTTTTTCTGATTTAATTCTTCAGATGAAAATGTTTCTCTATTGACTTTTATCTCGTATCTCGCATTTTTTAACTATATTTTCACCTATCTAGGACGTTTCTGAAAGTTCAGACTTCTATATCTCCTTTTCGCTCTTTTCCATGTCCTTTAACTACGTAATTGTTACACTTACGTCATAAAAGAAATGTAAGATATATTACAAATGTATCTCTTTCTCTTTTCTCTACATCATGTCTGGAGATAAATGTTATGACAACACGTTACAGACACGACTTTAAAATAGTAATACGATCTAAGATATCAGTGATACACGTTGTTGTGTTTAACTTGACATATAAAACAATAAATAGAAAAGCTGAGAATATGAATCTTTTCAGAGATAAGAGTGTACTGATGCTTCAAATCTGTGTCTATACTCCCTATACGCATGTTAATTCCCTAGTCAAAATAAAAATTCTTCATAATTATTCACAAATTCTTATACAACCGTCCCTTCCTTGGAGTAACCCGCGGTCGCATATCCCTCCCGACGATGTAATGGCACTTTTGGTGACAAGGGTACAAATACGCATACGTCAGAAGTCCCTAAAAATATGGAGAATTGCAACGAAACTTCGTATTGGGGCAATTTGCAAAACAATAAATGAAACGTGTTTCAATTTTTGTGGAAAACAGTGTTTGGGCCTAGGCCAGACCCGAAAAAGCAGTAAATAATACCGTAATAGCGAAGGAAGAAGTTGGCCGAGGCAAATGAAATTGTGTGTTGATATTGTATAGACCCTATGCAAGATAAGCTCTTTCGTCTTGCTCAAGTGTCCCTACCTGTTTTGCTTCAAATTTGGCAGATCAAGAGCAAATTGGTAATAAATCGACATGTGTTTTTGTTTATGTGCAAAAACATTGTAAGGGCTAAAAGTGACTCCTGAAATACTATAAAAAACGCTATACTGTTTGTACTTGTAGTTGATCTGAAAAATTTAAGGAAATCGGATGGAGAAACGACACTTGTGAAACACGAAAGGCCATATTTTACACACAAAATATCTACATACAATTTCATTCTTCGGTCCACTCCTCCCGTTACTCAAAGACAGTCCACTCAATAGTATTTTTTTTTCAGGAAAATACGAAACATGTATTCCCTAAGCTTACTTCTACAATATTTGTACACATTTCATTCACTTCGGTCCACTTCTTTTGGCCTTTCGGGATCAAATTCCAAAATTTTGGACGGGTGCTTTTGCCCTTAAAAGCGTTTTTCCCGCAAAAATAAAAACACAATCGTTTAATATTTGCCTATTTTTCATGTTGCAATTTTGCCAAAGTTATGTTGCAATTCTACACGGCCTTTATACACATCTGACATACTGTTGCTAGCACTTTTGATTTTTCGTGGTCAAAGGTTTGGAGGGGTTGGTTCCCCCCCAACCGTTTTCTCCAGGAAAATACCAAACCCGTATCCTCATTTTACGTCTGCAGTATCTGTCGGGAAATTTCATCTACTTCGGTTCACTTCCTTTTTCCTTTTCGGGAGAAAATTTTCAAAATTCTGGGTGAGAGCTTTTGCCCCTTAAAACCGTTTTCCGCAGAAAATAAAAAGCAGTATTCGTTTCTTTGCGTATTGTCCATACACAATGTTTCGTTGCAATTCTTCATGTCCTTTATACACGTCTGACAAACTGTTACTAGCACTTATGATTTTTCGTGATCAAATATCTGAACGGGTCCGGGCCCCACCCAACCCTTTTTTCCAACAAAATACAAAACCCGCATTCCGTCCTTTTCTGTCTACAATATCTGGGAACAACTTCATTCACTTCGGTTCAGATTTTCTTGCCTTCCGGGCGTCAACTTTCAAAATTTTGAGGGGGGCTTTTGAAAAACAAAACCGTTCTTACGCAGAACATAGAAAACTCGTATTCGTTTATTTTTTGCGTATTGTCCATACGCAAAATTATGTTTAAATTCTTCAAGTACTTTACGCACATCTGACATACTGTTACTAGCACTTTTGATATTTCGTGATCAAATTTTTGGAGGGATCCGTGCCCAGCCAACTCTTTTTTCCAGGAAAATACGAAACCCGCATGCCCTCACTTTTTGCTTAGAATATCTATGCAAAATTTCATTCACTTCGGTTCACTTCATTTTGCCTGTCGAGGGTCAACTTTTAAAATTTTGGGTGGGAGCTTTTGACACCAAAAACCGTTTTTCTGAGAATATAGAAAAACGTATCCGTTTATTTTTTGCGTATTGTCCATTCACAAAGTTTCGTTGCAATTCTCCATGTCTTTACACACATCTGACGTACTATTACTAGCACTTTGATATTTCCTGATCAAAGCTTTGGAAGGCTACGTGCCCCACTTAACTGTTTCTTCAAGGAAAATACGAAACCCGAACTCCCTGAATTTTGTCTACAATATATATGTGCAAAATTTCATTCACTTTGGTTCACTTCTTTTAACCTTTCGGGTGTGAAGTTTGAAACTTTTCGGTGGGAAACGGCACTTCAAAACCGTTTCTTCTGTAGAAAATTAAAAAAAAAGTATTCCTTTTTTCTTTTGCTTACTGTCCATACAAAATGTTTCGTTGCAATTCTTCATGTCCTTTATACTCATCTGTCATAATGTTACTAGCACTCTTGATTTTTGTGATCGAATGTTTGGATGGGTCGGTGCCCCATCCAACCGTTTTCTTCACGAAAATACGAAACCCGTATCCACATTTTACGTCTGCAATATCTGTGGACAATTTCATCCACTTGATTCATTTCTTTTTTACCTTTATGACGTCAACTTTAAAAATTTTGGGTGTGGGCTTTTGGAACCTAATACCGTTTTTACGCAAAAGCTAAAGAATCCGTATTCCTTTATTCTTGCATATTGTCCATACACAAAGTTTCGTTGGAAATCTTCATATCCTTTACACACATCTGACATACTGTTACTAGCGCTTTTGATTTTTCGTGATCAAAGGCTTGGAGGGGTCCGTGCCCCACCGGGCCGTTTTTCCAGAAACATACGAAACCGTGTCCTCCTTTTACGTCTGCAATATCTGTGGACAATTTCTTTCACTCCGTTTCACTTCTTCTTGCCTTTCGGATTTCAATTTTCAAAATTTTGGGTTGGGCTTTTTAGCTCTAAAACCAATATTCCGCAGAACATAAAAAACCCGTATTTGTTTATTTTTTGCGTATTGTCCATGCAAGAAGTTATGTTGGAATTCTTCATGTGCTTTACCCACATCTGACATGCAGTTACTGGCACTTTTGGTATTTCGTGATCAAAGGTTTGAAGGGGTCCAAGCCCCACACAAATCATTTTCCAGGAAAATACGAAACTCGTATTCCCTCACTTTATGTCTACAATATTTGTGCACAACATCATTCACTTCCGTTCCCTTTATTTTGCCTCTCGGACGTCAATTTTCAAACATTTTGTTGGGAGCTTTTGTCCCCTAAACCGTTTTTCCGCAGAAATTAAAAAAAAAACTGTATTCACTTATTTTTTGGGTATTGTCCATACACAGATTCGTTGCAATTCTTCATGTCATTTACATATTGTTACTAGGATTTTTGATTTTTCGTGGTCAAAGGTTTTGAGGGGTCCGTGCACCACCCAACCCTTTTTCGCGGAAAATACGTAATCCGTATTCCCTCATTAGATGTCTACAGTATCTGTGCACAATTTCATTCACTTCCGTTCATTTCTTTTTGCCTTTCGGGCGTCAATTTTCAAAATTTTTGGTGAGAGCTTTTGTCCCCTAAAACCGTTTTTCCGCAGAAAATAAAAACCCGTATTCGTTATTTTTTTTCCGTGTTGTCTATACACAAAGATCCGTTGCAATTCTTTATGTCCTTTACAAATATCTCACATACTGTTACTAGTACTTTTAATTTTTCGTGATCAAAGATTTTGAGGGGTCCTTGCACAACCCAAACCTTTTTTCCCGGAAAATACGAAAGCCATATTCCCACATTTTATGTGTACAGTATCGGTGCACAATTTCTTTCACTTCGGTACACTTCTTCTTTTGCCTTTCGAGTGTTAACTTTCAAAATTTTTTGGTTGGGGCTTTTACCCCATAAAACCTTTTCTCCGCGGAACATAAAAACTCGTATTCGTTTATTTTTGGCGTTTTGTCCATACGTAAAATTTTGTTCCAATTTTTTGTGTCCTTTAGACACATCTGACATACTGTAACTAGATTTTTATCATTTTGTGATCAAAGGTTTGCCCCACCCAACCGTTTTTTCCAGGAAAATGCGAAACCCGTGTTCTTTCGGTTTACGTCTACAATATCTGTACACAATTTCATTCACTTCGGTTCACTTCTTTTTATCTTTCGGGCGTCAATTTTCGAAATTTTGAGTTGGGATTTTGCCCCCTAAAACCATTTTTTCCGCAGAAAATAAAAAAAAACGAATTCGTTTATTTTTTTCGTTTTATCCATAAGTAAAAATTTGTTGCAATTTTTTGTGTCCTTTACACACATCTGACGTACTGTTACTAGCACTTTTGATATTCCCTGATCAAATGTTTGGAGGGGTCCGTGCCCCACCCAACAGTTTTTCCCATTAAAATACGAAACCCGTGTTCCCTTATTTTACGTCTGCAATATCTGTGCACAATTTCATACACTTCAGTTGAGTTGTTCTTGTCTTTCGAGTGTCAACTTTTAAAATTTTGGGATTAGCTTTTGAATTAAGCCTTTTTTCGGGATGGAAGGCGAGAAATTCTTTCCTCTGATATCTGTTTCTTGCCATTCATCTTGTTTGAAATGCTTAAGTAAGATCATTTTGTAACTTTTGATGTCATCCAACTCCGTCACGATAATCAAATTGTCATTCTTAATAATTTGTTTTATTCTCTTATTTGCAGTTTGCCTCACTGATATATTTGTTACAAAATTGAGGTTTGGTCCAACGCCTTTCGAATTCGCAACCAACGCAATCGCCGAGCTTTTTGGGTTGCCTGCTATTGCAAGAAAGGGAGAAATGCAGGTGGTAATGCACTTTTGGAGTCGTGTATACATCTCATAATTACTCAAGAATTGACGTGCGAGAAAGTGTGCGCCAAGATTTCCTTAAAATGGTGACGGATGATGATTGCGAGTGAACTTAAGGAACGCGTGGAAATTGAAGCAGATTATTTGAACAACGTCATTACCAGTGACGAAACGTGGATGTTTCCGTAAGGGCCAAAGAAGAAGAACTGGAGTGCTGTGTGGTACCCCTGGTGTCGCTGAAACAGAAGAAGGAGGAAGAATGCGTGGAGGTGCAAACCCTAATGGAAGATAATGATGATTATCTTTCCGGATGTTAAAGGTGTGGTTCATAAAGAATTTATACCTCAAGAACAGGCCACTATGACTGCCTACTGTAGCGTTTCGCAACCTTTTTCAACTTGCGGCACACTACGGATGTAACTTGAATTCTCGCTGCACACTCTAGATGTTATTATTATTATTATTATTATTATTATTATTATTATTATTATTATTATTATTATTATTATTATTATTTGCAAATATAAAATACCGTGGTATTTTTTTCTGTGATTACTGATCTCCTTGTCACAGAGATGAAAGCTCGATCCTGGTTTTCCTTATGCTAATTCATTATGCTTATTTTTCATTCTAATTTTAAAATAGAAAACAATTGAAATGAAATATAGGACTCATATTTTTAAAAATACGCTTTCTTTTTCGAAAACTGTATCCACCTTTTTAGGAAGAACGAAGCTCACTAAATAACGAACTAACAAACAAATGACTTGTACTTTTAAGTTTGCTGTTTTAACAAAAACCGGTGCATATTATTGCAATCACACAGTTTGTGATGCATCGAAGTCAAAACAAAGCTGTTGAACAATTTTTTGTTCTGTCATTCACGTGCGAATGAGTGTTCTACGAACGTTCACTTGACGCGTACCGTACAAGTGCTTCCGTTTCTCGGTGTACGTATGACTCTCAATTGAAGCGTAACATAGCAGCTACCCATGAAATGTCTACGAGCCAAAATACTATCTGCTACACAGCAATAGATGTAGAATAAAATATTACAATTACTGTAATTTTTCCATGGTAGAAATTCATAGTAATGTGAAATAAAATATATATATAATTTTTCCCTATGTCATGCAATTTGGTTGCTATAGAATTGATAAGTTTGTTTGGATTTCCTCGCGGCACACCGGTTGAGAAACGCTGGCCTACTGCATGGATGTTATGGAAACAATGCGGCAGAAAAATCATCATAATTATCTGGCAGCTATATTACAACAATGCAGCAAGCTATACTGTCTGCTGGGAAAGGGCAACATGGCGGCAGGATGCCGTTTTAATAACAATAAGGTTATCCAAGCGGCTGTGAAGCAGCCTTAAACAAGATACTCGTCGGGGCCTTCAAGGAGGTGTACCGAGTATGGGTGAGTCGGTGAAAAAATATGTAGAGTCTGCTCATGGACAGTACTTTGAGAAATATTAACCCTTTGTAGATATCTCGTTAATAAATCTTTCATTAAAAATAATCCAATACTTTTGGAATGTAGCCAAGTATATAATTGACATTTGCATGAAAGAATGAGATCACGGTGGCTTAGTGGTAGAGAGCTTACTCTCCTGAATGGTTTTCCTAGTTCGATTCCGGCCAAGTATATTTGTGGTAAACAACATAGTGTAAATGGGTTTTCACTTATGCTCCCAATCTCTCCCATATGTTCATTCCGTTGATTATTTCATCATCATTCGTTTCGCACAATCATTATTATTCCGTAAACATTGGACATTAAACTGAAAGGTTTCATTTTATTTCACAATTGCCAATTGGAAGAAATATTTCTGTCACGCGTTGACTAATAATAGCGTGTAAAGCAGCAATCAATATTAGATCCCGAAAGCAGATTACTTACTTAGAAATTACTGCTATATATTGAACGTCTGTTTCAATATTGATTGCAATTGTTGTGTAAGTGACACACTGTGTTGCCTAGAGATTCGCGATAAACATTGAAGTTTGTTGCGTGAACTGGCTTTTACGGTGAGGAGGAAGTAACTCAATGGAAATAACTAGTTATACTCGTTATAATATACCTATCTGGGAAAGAATGAAAAGCAGATATATTAATAAATGACACTATTCTACAATTTTGATCAAAGGCGTTTAAATTCTTTAATTTTACTACTGTTATATTATTTTAGCGTGATGTAAGAGGATTGGAGTACTTAAACCATTCCAATTTAGTGCATTGAATTGCTGGCAATGATTGTTATCAGTGGATTTATGACCAACATAAAAAAAAGAATTTGTTTAGTGGCAGACCGTATACAGGGTGGTAAATAAATGAGGGCAAAGTGCGAAGATAGAACGTAGAAAATGTCTAGAAATGCGCATTTTAATTTTGAAACGAGTAGAGGGATTGAGGTCAAATGTTGGATATGAGGACTACATTTAGAGCTCCACTCAATATGAGGAATGTGAACAATGTTTAAACTGGCAGTTATATATAACTGGTTTTGAGAAGAGTCACCAGTGTTACAACCTGCACGTTTTCTTGCAAGTGGTGATTAATATATCAGAACTTTGAATGTCTTTGAACAGATGTCTTTGAACAAGGTACCACAAAGCATTCATCTAGTGAAACTACTTCTCATTCTGTTACACGTTTCAAATATTCTTTTTGATGTTCCATTATTTTGTTCTCTCTTTCAACACCTCGTGCATACTACTTGCTTATGGACCGTACTACAGGGTCCCTAGTTCCTCATTCAGGTCACCTTAACGACAATATCGATACAGTGCCATAGCGTGGAACGCCTCCTATTACAGAGGTATCAAATTGTATTTGCCACTATTGATTTCAACAGACGGTGTGAGTTAAGAGCCATACCTCGCATGAGCCCTTTTCCGTATATTCGTCTAGTGGTAAGTCCAACATGGAGGTTTTCCAGATGTCCACCATGATTCACATTACACTATTCAGTGGAGTTCTACATGCGTTCTTCATATCAAACATTTGATCTCGACCCCTCTACTCCTTTCAAAATTAACATGACATTTGTAGACATTTTCTACGTTCTATCTGCGCAATTTGACCTCATTTATCTCTCACACTGTACACAGTCTGACACTAAACACCCTCTTTTTCTCTGTTTCTTTTGGTCCTGAATCCAGTGCTAGATATCATATTCAGCAATTTAATACAAGAAATCGGAATGGTCCCTTCTAAACTCTACTTTGGTAAAATTGTCCTTTCTGTATGCTCGCGAGCAAAAGTGCCTTACCATCAATCGGCTTGGAGAGTATGCGATCACTCGTCGTATAATAATGGAAGTGGTAATAATAATTAATGGAAGAATTGTACATTTGACAAGATAAGTAAGGAAAATCTATCTACGTAAAGGATTAGGTTTCGCTAATCAGTGCAATGTCATCTCTGAAAACATTCCGATTCTCTATTTTTTGTCTGATACGACAAGCTAAACACCACCACCACGATCATTTTATTCTTCAAAATTGCCTATGAAACTCATTTGTCATAATACTCATCTCCAGAGATGGGATTGAGAGAAGTGAAAAAGTGAATTAGAAGGTCTGTAACATATTTAATTCACTAAGAAACTATACTCATTTTACAAGGCTGATAAGAGAGGAGCTAATATATATATCTAAATCTGAACTTTTAAAAAGATGATATAGAGAGCGGAAAATATGACTAAAAATTCCAATATAATAATATAACTTCTCTCTCTTTTCTTAAATTTAGTGCGACATCATACCATTTTACTGACCACAACTCAGTTGTGACATTTCAAAAATTGGTATTCCTGCAATGTGTAATATTCGCTTGTCATATGTCGTGTACGATGAATGACCGCCCGTTAACAGTTAAGTTTTCGTATGATTTAACATTGATTGAAGGTAGCAGTTATAATAAATAACCAAAACAAATTAATGGTTAATTTCATAAAATTATTTATATAAAGAAACTGTACGTTTTTCTTCTTATCTCTGGGTTTTCCCAAAGTTCTTCCATTTCCTCCTACATTCCCTTCTCACCATATTTTCCACTATCTTTCCCTTTCATTAGCCATCCTTCTTTTTTAGTGGAAAGGTGATAAACATGTAATGCAAAAGTAGACTTTTCATTCGCTTCAATAAATGTTCATAGAAAGTAACAGTATTAACTTTGTGTAGGATAGATAAATAACGTTACAGAAGATACCGTAAGCAATTGCTAAGCAAAGTTAGAAATAGACTATTATACAGCTTCTACACTAGCTGAGATGCACCGTTCCTCTCACGGAAATAAATTATTTGTGGGATGTATGTGATAGTTGTATTTGTGAACCTTTCCTCTTTACGATAGTTATTTGAAAGAAAAAGAATTTCTGGTTGCTGAGAAATATACAGAGAATAATGTACAATTACATACTTTATAAGCCAGCTTACAGTCATTATGCAAATGTTTCCTTATGTAGAATAAAATGAGGCCAGCAGCTTTTTTCTATGGCCATGACCCTTCGAGATCCTTAAATCATATGATTAGTTCCTATTATTTACAGTATATTTGAAAAAAAAATAATATTAGATATAAGATGATTCTATTTATACGCAGTTACTTATTCTTACTTACCACCTTACATTTTGACTATTTTTCTTTATGTGACAAATAATTTACTGGTTTGTATAAGGAGACAGTTATAGAAGTTTGCCACTCGCTTATTTTATTACAATTTCTTACATCGACTGCTAAATTTGCGAGTCAATGTTTAGATACAAATACTGTAATTTTGGAGCTTATATTTATAATCATTTTATGATCGAAAACCACCTGTTAAAATTTAGAAATTTGTTTCGTATGTAGGTTTGAATTAACGACAACCCTACTCTTCAGAATGAAGTGTCAAGGTTCAGTGCTTATTAGTATTATCTTCCCTCTGCGAAATTCCATTTTATAAGTGTAGAATAAAGTTAATTTAATTATATTACGCTATTATTGAACAATAATGTCGGAAATAAATGTATCGGAACTGTCTCATGTTGCTGAAATCATCAAACATTTTGAATATACTGTACAGGATTTCACACACAAATAAAAAAAAAGTCGGCAAAATTTTAGGGGTGGATTCCTTATGGGTAGACAAGCAAAAGAGCTCACATGACCTTATGTCGGAAAATGCATCGTTACACAGTTATGGCTATCACTACTTCTACTTGTTGCCTAGAAATCTTATATATAGCCGCTCTCAAAATAAATGTAATTTTCAAACTGAAACTCAAAAATTGAGAAACTTTTTCTCATCCACCCTGCCTGTATAAGCAATAAGTACACATACAGGCTATTTCCATGTACTGGAGTACGTCATTGCTTCATATACAAATTTTCATGAGCATACCTCCAAGGGGGGAAGAAATGCCATTATCAAAATACTGATGTAAAAAACGGAAAAAGCATGTAGTTTATCCTCCTCGTCAAGCGTAGTATCTCCCACATACACAAAGCGCATATCGGCGGAAAGCTTCATCATTCAGAAATTCACTAAAACCAGAATTATATTTCTAGCTTAAGTAGGGGCTGAGTTATTGAGGTTTAAATTGAGTCATATTGATGAGCAACGAAAATGTGACTATTGCACACCTTCAGGCGGCTCAATGGCCGTAATTCTGTGACGATGCATATGGTCAAGTGAACGTTTTGCTTGCCTACCCATTAGGAATCTACCCTTGAAATTATGCGTACCTTTTGTTACACCCTGTATAAAGAAAAGTAAGGGAATTCATTTGACAACCATTGTTTACAGATATGTTTTTTTTGCATATAGTGGTATGTACTATAATAAAGTGGTGAAGTACAGTGTAATAAGTAAGTAGACGTATATTAATTTAAATTGCAGAGTACGGCATGTTTCTAAATTACACCACAAAATGCTGATAAATTTCCTAAGACGATTGGCACATGATTGTTGAGATGTTCTATTATTACGCTCTGTTGCATGAAGATTTATAAGTGGGGAAACTAGAGGAAGACTGAGTAGTTTGTTGAAATACGACAGAGGCTCGATAAACCCTCTCCACTGGTCTAGTGGCTAGGGCATGCTTAGTGTTCACAAGTCTCATATTCGATTCCTGGTGGGAGACCTGCGGGATTTTAACTATCCTCGATATTTCTGTGTTCTTGTCCCTGTTCTAAAAGTCCAATGGAAAAAGGTGAAATAAGTTAAATAGTGGTAATTAATTAAGTTGCTGAGAAACGTTCGGTTAGTCAGCTAACTTCTTAAAAAGAGAAAAAGACATAGCCGTGCGTGTCAGAGCTTCATACAAGAGATCTCAGGTTCTAGAGTTCACATTTTATCAAGGAGAGAGGTGGGCAAAGTGATCACAAATTGGTCTCCAAATCTTAGCTCTAATGATCAATATTGTGGTAATATGTCTGTAGGATACGTTTTCATCTCAAATTTCAAACATGCAACTTCGAACATAATTAATAAACATATTCGATAATATTTTGATACAAATTTGAACCTAATGCGAAAGGATCACTTTGCATTACGGGGTGGGTAAAATGATCACAACATTGAAAAACTCTCGTGAACTTAAAAAAAATATTATATTAAAAAATGTAGTATAGGGTGTAGTAATACTATGTTAGTAACAATAGTTTTTATAGTTTGTTAAAGTAGGCCAATAAATTATTGAATATAGAAAACGTTTTATGAAAACACTTAGTTCTGTTATGTTTTTTTGGGGGGGTCAGCTTTCTTGTAGCATAAGTGGAACAACAAATGTAAGACACAAAGAAATCATCTTCATCAACACCAGCACACTCATCGTGGGCCCATTCTTTGAACTACTGACACATTATCTAACATTCACTACCAGCGGACCTTGAATATAAGTTATGGCATTAGATACACTCGGTATCTGTTATGGATTCGTCGTCAAAAGCAGATAATACTTGATAATTCTTTTTTACGCCTTTCAACTTCGTCATTTAAAAAATAATTGTCTTCTTTTTATATTCCTTTAATTTTGAAGCAACAGCTTCCAGAACAGCAGGGCTAGAATGATTCGATTTGTATTGTTGGATATCACTTAAAGTAGCCCTATCTCCAATGACTTCATTATCATGCTGATCTGGATTACCTTGAGTCAAATAACCAAAAACGGCAAAATGATCATAAGAAAATGAAATAACCCTAAGGCAAAATGATCCTGAGATAGTTTTGGCATTTTACATGGCATCCATTAAATATATATTTGTGTGACAAAACGTGGAGATGACTTACAACTGCATTGCTAAATGTATAGAGTTAAGAACTGACGTTTCAACAAATAGTGTCTCATTTGTATTCCAATTGATACGTTAGTACAAATATATCAAAAAGTAGCACTTACCTTATAAACATGCTATGAAAACGTTATTTTTTCGTCTGGAAGACTAACAAAACGTTGCTCATCCAAAGAGGACTGATGCACAAGAACAGCTTTTTTGTGTGACGTAGCAACCATGTGATACAATAGGCAGCACCACCAGTTTCCGCTGTAGAGGTAGGTGATGATTCATTTTACCTGCAGAATCATTTTACCCACATCTCTCCTATACCTTTTCAATTGTTAATCCTTTTTATTTATACTAATTACCACACTGCCTCGTACATTACCAGAGGAGGATCTAGGATGAACTCCTTAGGGACAGTAAAACATTCTCAAGTTCCTTTTCTCTTACTGGTCTTTTGCAGCACTGATGTCTGTCCTGATGTGGTCTGTGATAAACTCTTCGTCGAACCCTTAAGTGACGGAGATTAAACTTGATTTATATGAACTCCATACTAAAAACAAGTGGACACATCACACACCGTTTTCGAGAATTATTTTTCTAAGAGCAGAATTTCTAAAAATGTTTGTCAATAAAAACAACACCGACATTGTGTAACCATAACGTAAAAGCATAAGATCGTCTGAAATGAACTTTCGAACATAGAATTGGGCTCGGCAAAGGATTTTTATTGTATGTGTTTTTAACGAAGTGCCTTTCCTTGGGAGGGAAAGTTAGCATACACACAAAATTAATATTTCAAGAGTGTTTCGCGTAAGCAATATGAAACTCATTACTTGAATTCATTATATAAGCATATGCAATATCCCTCATCATTTTCAAAAAAAAAGTACTTCCAAAGAGAGTTAAAAGCATTTTACTAAAAAAAAATTTCACATGATTATACATTAAAAATGACTGAAAAATATAAAGGATTGAAACGTTTCAAATAAGTTTTTAACACAATTGGCACATGGGTAAACTTGTCTTTAAGGTACTAAATAATGTGAATTGAAGAAAGGTATATTACGGGGAGAAAAATGTTTAATCCTTTTCCGACTGAAATATATTCCTCTTACTATAATTTGATATAATATTAATAATCATAGTACATTTAGGGTATATTAGAGTATATAAAAATACATTTTGCTTCTATTGTTACTTAACAATGCTGAGAAGGAGAGGTGACCCAGAAGTCCCGTCAGGCGGATAGGCTTCGACTATGTATAAAAATATATATTTGGAAAGTTGCTGAGGTGAACAATTAAATAGTTTGTGGCACTTGGATATTATTTTGAAAATAAAAATATTGTTTGGGCTATGAAAGTACCAAATATTTGTTCCGATTTTCTTACTAATTGCATCCATGTTAATATCATTATACAAAATTTGAAAACGTAAAAAAAGAAATAATAAAGCAAAAAGAAATAAAATAATAATGCAATATGAGTAGACCAGAATAAAACCAATGTGGTTACAAGAAAGGTTGTTTATCAACTTACATTCTAAGCGTGTTATATTTGTTTATAACATTTTCATTGGTTCATGATTTTTATGTAACTATTACACTAAAGACCGAAAAAAAATGTTCTCACTAAGACTGCAATTCTAAATCATGTAAACACTCGAAGTAGAATAATATTAACAGAAACAGTTTTTCTTTACATTTGAGCAAAGAAAAACGTTACACATTGGGCACAATGAGTGGTCGTGACTATGTATTTGTGAAGGTCCGGCTGTTGGTTTGTTGCCATCGACGTCAGCCTGTGATATTCCTGCTAATGGCTTGTTGACACCCAACTTAACAGTTTCATTATGTTCATTTTTAGATGCACTACTAGTCTCCTACACAATACCACTTGGACATTATCCTGAGAGGAACATGCGACGGCTTTTGTAACATCTTTGTACAGCACATGTTCATTGCTATAGACTATCTACATGCACTAACGGTCTAATGGAACTTAGTAGTACATAAAAGTAAATCCATAACCAAAGTTACAAGGGAAACCCAACAGAAAATTTAATTTGACAATATAGTTCCTTCGTGGCTAAGCAATTAGCGTAGGTGCCCTTGGCGTGGGAAACCTGGGGTCGATTCCCGACAGGAGCTCATGTGGTTCAGATTCCATTTCTCATATAACTTCGTTGATGAAAGGAACGTTAAACTCAAAATCAACTCAACTCAACTTTGACAATACTATTGTATATCTATTTCTAAAACAACATAACAAAATTTTAAAACTTCGACTTTCCTGTTGGACAATAAAATTACCACCAAACGTACGACGTTGTATTAACTTCGATTTCTACGAATACAACTTTAAAAGCTTCTAAACATTCCCTGTTTTCCCCCCAATTGCAACGTCTCGGGTGTCACTTGTCACCTGTTGCTCCTTTTACGTATTCTATCCGCGCAGAACCAACAAGTCCTGTCAGTCCATAACATCACTCAACGGACACAGGAGAAATAATGTATTAGTAACGAAAATCGGACTTAAATGTTCCGTCAGTTCGGAAAGAGTGAAACTTTTTGCAAATAAAATTATCATTTGGTTATCATTTGGTTTGGAGTAAGGCTCTGTATCTAGTCTTTATTGAAAAATATATCATGAGGGGGAAGAGTTGCCCAAAATACATTTCACATATTTCCCTGAATCTCTTCTTTCCTTGGAGTTCTGTCCTGGTTATGAAATGAATTCGATGCGAAAAGTGTGATATTTTCACTCATATCTTGGAAATTTGTCAATACACCCTACACAAGTGGCGTAGCAGTAAGAGACCCCATCACCTAGATTACGCGTTTATGTCTAACCGTTACTAAACATGACACTTAGTGTATTTTCAAATCTAGGTGAATTATATGTATTCTTTTACATAATATACATTTGTGAAAATTAACGAGTACAATTATTACTGTATAGATACTCACGTGACATTGGGTCAAAGCGCAAATAATAAAATTACAAAGTAATAAATAATAAATAATAAAAAGCAAAATAATAAATAATAAAATAATAAAATATGTATACTTTTCCGTATTATTTTTTTTAAAAAAACAGCACAAAGTTGGGAAACTGATATTAGGCTGTCCGATTACATGAAGTATATTCCTCAATAGTAAAGCAAACATAGTACGTATTATAATATATCATGTTCGATATTACCATCCTTTAAAACATTAAAAACCAATCAAAAAAACGAGTTGAACACTTACCGGTATTTCTAACAAATTAGAGAGACTAGGTGTAGAGTTCTTCACGGGTTCAGGTCGAACCCGCGGGCCGGACTCGTGTCTACAATGCATATGTCACTTCGAGCCCGGGACGTAAATTTTTAAATATACAACCATATTTCTTGGGTCTTTTCGGACCTATCTTTCTAAATGTACAACGATATGTATTGGACCGTTCTTTCTGGAGAACTTTTAAACCACAACTGCAAAATTAAAATACTAATTGATGTAAATAAAAATACAATGTTTGAGTTAATTATCACGCCCCTGTAGTTCGGACTTATTTCGGGCTTATTTGATTATCACACAAGCTCAGTCGGGCTCTGACATAAATGCTGAAACATATTTTGGACTCTGGTCGGATCTCACATTATAAATTCAATAACTTCCAGCCCATGCACACCTCTAACTGAGTGTGAAAGACAAACGATTAATAAGCTTATGATTGTTATACTTTTTCAGGGTTTGACAATATGTAAAGGAATTTACGGTGGCTGAAAATATATTATTTCTTGGTTACTTTGATGATCACGATTCACATTAGGAGAAAATTCTTAGAAGAAACTTCAGTTCACGGAATTCCAGATATTTGCAGGAAGAATAGATCTATTGGAGAAAGGTGAGTATAATATCTTCTGTTATTTGGATTTAAGTTTATTTAACGAGTTAATAGATATTTCAGTTAATGTCAGAAGCTAAATTCAACAAAATAAATGTTAATGTTGTTTGATTTCTTTCCTTTATAGTCTGTAGTTTTCTTATATTTGACTGAGAAGATAACGTTTTGTAGAAACAACTTAATATGTAATAGTATGGTGTAAATGAACATGATATACTGTATAAAAATGATTTTTTTTAAAATTATGACCACACAATGAAGAACCAGGGTTGGGTTAAATTGGTATAGCGTAAAATTTCGTTCACGTAACAACGCCGCCTAAATAATTTAGATTTTGAGATTAAGATGCCGCCTAAAGTCCCAAGGGAAAAAATATCACCGTCTGAAAGCCTTCGGTGGTCTAAACCTCGCCTCGAAAATCTTGACGAACAAAAATCTCGCACTTCCAAATTTTCGAGAGCCAAAATATTGCTATATATATACAAGGTACCAGTTGCAGTGTAAAATACGTAAGCAGATTACCATCCATACTTATTTGAAAAGGTAGTTGCCTAACTCTGAGCCTCTTCAGGTATCTAAAGAAAAATAATAAAGAAGCTAATGAAGATTATTTATAAAATTGTTAGACAGAATTTATTATTATTATTTTTTGTATTTGCTTTTAAGCCTTTGGTTTGTATAATGGTCATAAACTGCACGGGCAGTGGTAGTCATTATTAAATGACTTCATTTGTGATGAGATGACTTATGTGGTGGAGGTGGTTTTATGTATCACATGGAACGATTCTCATGTATGGTGAAACGTGACGAAATGTTTTCGAAGCTCGGAGGTTATAAATTAAATTATTAAAGTGCAATGATTACCGTCAGTACATGTATTTAGAAGTACAGGAAAAGATGCCAGAACTCATGCTTCATACGAGGTGCAAACAAGAAGACAGAGCAGGACGTGACAACGAGGGTAATGCAGAAAGGGTAATTGCGTATTTTCAGCGATATCTGATACATAGTAAGTACTAACTGGTATTTACTTCGTAATATTTCTTACATTGATCAGTATTTAAGGCTCGCAGTGAAACTATAATGTATAGTACGAGTTGACAGTTTTGCTAATCCATTAATGTCAAACAATATGACGTGGCCCTTAGAGGTGTCGCGGCCTCAATGCGGGCGACCTTAGTAATTTGTCAAATTTCATTTAAAATACGGTATTACATTAGATTAAACAACAGCTGTAGTCTGCGTGGCGCAATCCTCTTACCGTGAAGAATTTTCTTTCCTTTGTGTGAACAGTGCGAGAACAGCCATGACACTTAAACACCACACAATCTGAATTTTTTTTCTCGTAAAAGATGATATCTCCCATTATCATTAGCAGAAAGAATTCAATCTTACAGGCGTCTCCAAAAAAGTATCCTATCTATCGAACCTTCACTCAAATTCTTTTGAAGTAAATCGTGTCTGTACTTCTCTGAAGATATTGGCCAACACAACTGGATAACTATCTCATTCCGTCTGCTTGTGTATAAAAGTGTGCAGGCAAGGCAAAGCTCGGTTTCTCTGTTTAATATCCAGCGTCGTTTTCCTTTGTTCATTGGAACTTGTTTTCTCCGTTCTTTCCACCGTTCGTTAGTAATATATATATTTATATATACACATTGAAATATAATTTCAAAAAGCTAAAAAGGGCTTCGGGATTGCAGATACCTTGAAAAATAGTATTCGTAAATTTACTTTCAAATGAAATGTTAGATTCATGAGATCACAACTTTCCTGGTGTGAAGCTTGAGCAACTATGAGGTCCCAACTGAACAAATAGGAATATTCGTTTGCACTTGTCAAACCAGAAAGTGACCAAAGAAATTAAAAGATGTCTACCTTATATATTTTGTATACAAACATTTTGACACCTTTTACTGAAAGTATCACGGAAAAGAAAACATGGTAATTGTTGGAGTGCTCCCGGACTTTGACAAGGTATGGGAAAAAAATAACGCATCTATAAAAAGCAATAATTGATCAAAGAGTTTCGCATAATTGTGAAAAAAACTACCCAACATGCAAGAGACTGGGCTTCAATGTTCGGTTTTTAATATTCAGTGTTTACCGTGAAGTGTTCCTCTGCATATTTGAATATAATTGTCAATTTATTATACTGCTATTTGTTATTTTCGGGGCCCTTAACTAATAAGATTATTATTATTGTTATTCATCATCATCATCGTTTTGAAGCGATGTTGAGCCACTACTGGATGACGGTATATCCAATATTTCTCCGAAATTATCTGTTGTGGACAGTTCTTTGTCAATTTAGTTTACAGTGCTTTTCACGTTTGTCACACTACTTCGTGTTAGGGCATTTTCTAGATTACTTTGTGACACTTTTTATCTAGTCAAGGATTGCATTTGCGCATCTGCCATTAGTTCTTCTTACAATGCTCTTCGCTCTCTGTTTCTCTAATCCCTTTATATTCGCGATTATATCTGTAGCCCCTCTCATTTTCTGATCCATATATTTGTTTCTCTGACTTTCGGAGTTATTCGGAGCATACGAAGCATAACTTATTATTTTCATACGTATCGTGAATGTAAATTGTCAAAGTTCCTATATCCTATGCAAACACTAGTATGATTACTATTCGAAAATTTGGATGAGTATAAACGTCTAACATATTGTAATATAGATTATGTTAAGTTTGAAGTAAATCTTGTGGAAATTCGTATAATTTGAAAGGCATTTGTACATGTTATTTTGACACATACCTACCACAGCACTGATTGAAGTTATTTGTTATTGGTGGTGTAAACAACGCACGAAATTCACAGTAAGGAAAAGTAATAAACATCTAGGAATATGCTCGAAATACTCTTTTGCTAATATTCTGTATCGTTTGCTTCGGTGTGCATGCTTCTTTAGAATTATTCCGCAAACGAAGATTGCGAAATCTTAAATTGCTTTCTGATAAAAAAAAAAAAGAAACTATGACTTAATTGCTATGAATTAATTGTATTTCTTATGTTCATACTGATGAATTTACAGTTGTTATCAGGTATATCTAGATTAAGCCAGTTAAATGAGAGAGGAAATTTTATGAGGTATTGGAATCAAAAATTTAAATATGTAACAAAGAGGTTATTTTTTTTTAGATGGGAAGATGTTTTACTTAGTGATGGTTTTAGAACCTACTAGTTTCTGCAAATTGGAAACTACATATATAGTTTAGATTGTCTGAAATGAGATGGTTCCATTTGCTTTATTGGTCAGCAAATTAGACCAGTGATGATTATTAAACACTTTATTTTGTTAGTATATTTTTCACGAATTTTGGCTAGAATTTATTAGAACCACTAGGACAGAATTGATGCTAAGGAAAAGTTTTTTCATGGAGCTCGAGTCCATAATAAAGTAATTGTGGAAACACGTAACCTGCCTTAGCAACTTTCTTCACTCAAATTTTTCCTTTCTTAATCTAATTTGCAAGTGTAGATTTCTGTTAAATCTATGCTTTGTTGTAAGAGTAATTGATTTCTAAATAACTTCCATGTCTCTTGTACAATACGAATATAACATATTACTTTTGGTATCAGTGACAGCGAATCACATCTAACCCCAATATAACTCTTCAAAGTATGATATACATTTATTCATACGAAGACAAAGTAGTTTTATAATTATGTTACTTGGATGTAGTTAACATTACTTACTCCTCTCCATGTTTGATTGTCCAAACTTCACAAATTCTACGGCGCAAATAAGCCACTTGGTATATATAGAGACTGTTCCATAATTCGTGTAATTTTCTACAGCACTAGGAAAAGATGAAGTTTTCACACTATTAATGTAAAACTTGTACTATTATTGAGAAATTTCTGAATGTTTCGAATTTCTAAAGGAAATAGGAGAAAATTGCTGTTTAGCCTCCCTTTTAGGAGTGTAAACACTAACGTTCATTTTTCTTATTGAAGATTCCATGTTAAATTTCGGAAGCAGTGTTCTCCAATAATTATTCGTAAAGATATTGGGGCAAATGAGCTGTATTTGTTACAAAATGAAAAAAAAAAGAAAAAAAACATTCACAAAGCTAGTAAAGCCGTCTCAAAATTATTTTGGGAAGGCAACTGTAAAGATTCCTTCTCGGCGAGAATTTTTCATCATCGAAGAATGTATTCGTTAAAGGAAAAGAAAAAAAAAATAATGGAAGAAAAATTATGTATAATTTTAAAAATATGATAATTGATTTATTATTTTTAGTAATGCATAACTGTGTAGTAAAGTATATTCAGTGTAGAAATAATAATTTTCAAAAAAAAAAAAGAAGAAGAAGAATGAAAGAATAAATATTGCCTTAAAAACGTATGCTATTGACAACTGGAAAAAGAGAGAGAAATAGCGAGTTGCGCGAATAGAGCTCGTGGTCTATGTCTCGGTGCGGGTTACGAGCCAGCGTAACACATGGTTACGTAGACTAGTTCTTTGTCCGGAGTCTGGCGGATAGGATCTCTTTTGTTGCTTCGCTGCGTGGATGAGTAGAAGCTGTTTGTTTCATCTTTAAATGGACAGCATGGGGCAATTTGAAGTTTCATGCCAGTGGGATTTTTTGTTAATTATCGTTAGTGATTAGTCTGATTGCAATTATATTATCACTATAAATCAGCAGGGAGTGAATCGAAAAAAAAAATAGTGAAATCTCTAACATTGAGAAAGGAGTCGATCCGGGGGTCCGACTGGTGGTCCAAATGGATAATGCTTTTCAAGTGGATTCTCAAGCTTTCTGTGAATATATAATTAAAGCTTTGGATTTAATAATTGTTGTGGTATCAGCCATTAATTTAAAGTGTCATTTTACTTGAGATATTTTTCAGATTAGAAATTTTGTGGTGGACAAGTCGGAGTTTAGTGAAAGGCTTCATTGCTGGACATTTTCTCTTTATTGCCAGATATTAGTGGGATTTGTCCTTTTTACGGCTTCCTATTTTTGCACTGTTCCTTTTCTGAAATTACTTATTTAACCGGATTTTTGAAGAAACCTTCGACTGGCTCTAAACCGATAAATTGTCCTAATGCTAGTTTTAAGAATAAAAAAGACAGATGATTCCATTAGATCTAAAGAATCAAGGTAAAATACGCAATCTACAACGAGGTGAGTGTCTAATTTAATTATTAGTTGATAAAGTAGTCATGTCACTTTTTTGTGTGTGTACTTGCTTTGTTGTTCGGTTGTGTGTCGAAATCCATTTCCATTGAGGAAGAGAAATCGGTTAGTCCTTTTGCTTCTCTTGGTGTATATTCTTTCCCTCCCAGATTTTGTGGCGATTATTTAAATGTGGGATTGAAGAATATAATCACATACATACTTAATACAATGATCCAGTATTTGGATATAAACATTTTTTTTTTTACAGTTTGAAGTTAATTTTGTATTTTGATAATTTGCGTTTAGTCAAATACTTCGTTGAATTCAATACGATTATTTTTCGCTCCAGCTCCAGTTCAGCTATTTCCATGAAGCTGAAAAATATTTCATAAATAGTAAATTTTTGGATTTAGAATTAACGCGAGAAAAATTGAGATTATTGTACAAAGTAAATTTCAATATTTTTTTCGTAATTCTTTGGATCTTGATTAAAGTTTAAATACTTGAGTTTGATTGGTACTTTTGAAATTCAGAAAAGATTCAATATTCAGTTATTATTGTGCTATTAACGATTTGATGTGTCAATTTGCGAAATATAAATTGGAGATGATGTATTATTATCTAATTATTTCAAACTTTTGGATTCTTCAATTAAAAAGTTTTTAACGCATTAGATTTTATTGGTTGTTATTTCATTTTTGTGTATATGTGTTATTCAAAAGCTTTAGCGTATATGCACTACGGTATTGTTGTTAAAATAAAAATGTTAGTTAAAAATTGAAAAGCTTGTGTTTGATTTGTTTGCGTAGTTTTAATTATATGAACAAAAATTGGATCATTTGGTTGACATCCTACGTGGTTGCTTCGTTAATGGGAACCCCGCCAGCAAAGTCATTCTGCCGGGTTTTGATTAACTGAATCCAAATTGCCAATTTTTGAAATTATCATTTTTTGTTTACATTTTTTGTTAAAACTCTTGGTTTGGTATCGAAGTGATACAGCTAGGCGGACATGGACGTTACATTCCCTTTTGGGAAGAAGGGGGGGGGGGCAAGGAACGTAAAACGGTGGTGGGTGATGTGTTAACTAATATCCCAAAATTTATTTTCGGAATTCCAAAAGCGTCACATTAATTACAAATGTCACAGAATTAATGCTCCAATGCTCCTTACATGTAAGAGTGACTGATAATGGGGCTACAGCCCCCTTTCAAACACACACAAAAAAATCACCGTACATATCCTTAGTATGGATACACGAGAAGAAGGTATCTTTTGTTAATGTGAAATTTGGCGTCATTCTAGCAAAAGAGCATGCGTTTCTCAAATCTTGAATGTTATTTTGGTGACGCACCGAGTTTGGAGGGCACATTAGGCGAAGCATCAGATGATGGACCTTTATAAAAATTCCAAATTTTGTTCCGGAAATGCTAGTGAGCGTCAGATTATTCACAAATGTCACAAAATTAATAGTCCAATGCTCCTTGCGTGGTGAGAGACTTATATGGCGCTATATTCCCCGTTCAAAAATAAAAAAACATCAACATAAATATCCTTAGGATAGACATACGAGAAGAATATTTTTTCTCAATTAGTGTGAAACTTGGCGTCGGGTTAGCAAGGAGTTAGGCGTTTAACAAATCTCGAATATTATTTTTGTAATGTATTACCTTAGGGGAGGCGCAGGGGATGAAGCATAAGTTGGTGGATCTTTATAAAAATTTCATTTTTTTTTTTTTTTTTTTTTTTGAAAATCCAGTGTGTGTGAGATTGATCACAAATAATACAAAATTAATATTTCGATATTCCTTGCGTGTGCCAGTGACTGATATTGAGCTAGAGGCTCCCTTTCAAAAATTACATTAAAAATTCAACATAAATATTCTTAGCAGGGACATACGGAAGAAGCTATAGTTTGTCAATTAATCTGAAATTTGGCCTTATAATAGTAAATATCTGGAATATTATTTTCGTAACAGGAGCACAGGGCACGAAAGGAGCCCCCGGAGGTCATAAGGAAAGGACTGATAGAAATACCAAATTTTATTTAGGGAGTGCAAATGAGTGTCAAATTACTTGCAAGATGCACAGAATTAATGATTCATACTACTTTTATGTACCAATGAGTAATATGGTTTCTCTCTGAAAAACATAATAAATTCAATATGATTGTTCTTACGCAAAGATCTACTGGCAGAAGGAATTTATTTTTATAATTAAGGTGAAATTAGGCATTATTTTAGAAAAAATATGTTTAGAAAGAATTGTTAAGTGACAATAAGATAATACCCATGTGTGGATTTCTTTTAGGGATGTGGACTCTGAATTTCTTTTGTCTAATGGGAATGTCAGTGTGAAATGTTGAAACCAGTTTCCTCTAATTATTTGTAATAATTATGCTGTAAATTTGCATTTTTAGTTAAAAAAATACAATAACACTCTTTGGCTTGCACCTATGATGGTGCATAAGTCTGGAACTTTTTTACGGACATTCCTTCTTATTGGCAATAGTAGCGAGAAGAAAAATTGAAACTTTTCGTTATTTTTTGTTATTGGAGTGAGCGTAAAAATAATCATTAATATCACATAATTTACGCTCAAAAGCTACTTCCATGTGCCAATGGTCATTGTCGGGCTACAACTTTCCTTACCCGTCCCAAAATCACTTTGAAAACCACAATAAATATCCACAGCACCTTCTTTTACGACTATAACTATAAATCTTTTAAAAAAGAAGTGTGGGGAATGACTTATTTCTATGGGGTGAAGTGTCGAATGACCACCAAGTAGTTCAGATTCCCTATGTGATTTTTCGCTATGAGATTTTTTCCCTATGAGATTTTTTCTTGTGGAGGTTCTTAAAATAAATTCTATAAAAATCATGTAACGATGAAGATGACTTAAAACAACGAATTGTCCAGTGCGTAGAGATGATCACTCCAGATATGTTGGAGAAGGTGTTCACAGTGCTTCTAATAAATCGCGTTAATTCATGTCTTGCTTGTTCACGAGAGCATGTTGAATAAAAGTAAATTCATTTTACCTGTCTTACATTTAGATTAATTAAAACTTCAATCAATTTAGTTAATGGCAACTGAGCCAAAAAAAAAGAGTTGCTTTTAAAAGGGAATAATATGTTTCCTTGGGTTTATGGTATAGCCTTATTCAACCTCATCCTAATTCCTCGTGAGACATTTGTTTTTACTACAACCATGTGTCAATGGTATACGATTTTCTGACGTGCTTACATGTGCAGTATACGAGTAAGCTACTGCGTGGAAAGTGGGACCATACAGTTATTATATAAGAAGTAGGGAAAAAGTATGTTTTTTGTGAGTAAAGAAAATAATATTAAAACTTAAAGGTCACCTATTAGACTCTTAATTTTTAAAATATTGCTTTTCATTAAGATTTTTTTCGTTTCTGATACCCGCGGCATTTTCCATTGTCATTTTGTATTCTATTTCAGTCTGGTCTGCTTAAATGTGCAGAAAATATACAGGTGACTTGAATGTGTAATTTTATGCTATAAGAAGAGTCCAATTTGGATTCTAAAAATGAAAAATTCTTTGATTATATTCCAGTGATGCCAAAACAACAAAGCTACACTGACACTGCTACACTGACAGACGATAATTATTTACACTAGATTCGAGATTTTTTTAGAAAATCAAAACATTCTTCTACAATAATGACAAAATTCCACATTAATTGTAGCTCCAGCTAAGGATATTTATCGAAAATTTTATAAATTTTGGAAGGGTGGCTGTTGCCCAATATCAGTCACTGGCACATGCAAGGAGCATCAAAATATTAATTCTGTATCATTTGTGATTAATCTATCGCTTCCTGCAATTTCCAAAATAAAATTTGATTTTTTTTAAATAAAGATCCACCAACTTATCCTTAGCCCCCTGTGCCCCTTAAGGCGGTGCGTTATCGAAATAACATTTCAGATTTCATAAACTCATACTTCTTCCTAGAATATCACCAAATTTCACATTAATTAACAAAAAAAAAAACCTTCTTCTCGTATGTCCGTAATAAGCATTTTTATGGCGATTTACTTTTTAACGGAGCTGAAGCCCCATATAAGCCACTGACCACTCAAGGGACATTGGAATATTAATTCTGTGATATTAGTAAATAACCTGACCCTCACAGGCATTTTCGGAACAAAATTTGGAATTTTTATAAAGATTCATCATCTGATGCTTCGCCCCCTGTGCCCTCCTAACGCGATGGTTACGAAAATAACAATAGAGATGTGAAAAACGCATACCTTTTTGCTACAACAACGCCCAAATTTCACATTAATTAACAAAAACTATCTTCTTCTCGTACGCCCCTTATAAGGATATTTATGGTGATTTTTTTTATTTTTCGAAAGGGGGCTATAGCCCCATATAAGTCGCTGGCACATGCAAGGAGCATTAGAATGTTAATTCTGTAACTATTGTGAGAAATCTGACGCTCAATAGCATTTCCGGAACAAAGTTTTGAATTTTTATAAAGATCCATCATCCAATACTTCGCCCCCTGTGTCCCCCTGAGTCGGTGCGTTACTAAAATAACATTCCGTATTTGAAAGACGCTTGCTATTATACTACAATGACGCCAAATTTCATATTAATTAACAAAAAGTACCTTCTTCTTTTATGTCCCTACTAAGGATATTAATGGTGATCTTTTTGATTTTTTAAAGGGTGCTGTAGTCCCATTATCAGTAACTCTTACATGTAAGGAGCATTAATTCTGTGACATTTGGGATTAATCTGACGCTTACTGGCATTCCGAAAATACATTTTGGAATTTTTTAACACATCACCCACCAACGTTTTACGCAGCTCATTTGCCGCAAAATCTTTACGAATAATTATTGAAAAAAATTGCTTCCAAAATGTAACATTGAATCTCCCTTTAAAAAAATGAACTTTTGTATTACACTCCTAAAATGGGGGCTAAACAGAAAATTTCACTTATATCTTTAGAAATTCGAAAAATTCAGCTATTTCTCAATAAGCATGGCAAATTTTACATTAATCGTGTGAAAACTTCATCTTTTCCTAATGCTGTAGAGAATTAAACGAATGATGGACCAGCCTATATATATATATATATGTCATAGTAATAACAATATAATGATGATGAAGTAAAATTCAAAAACTCTAAATTTGGAAATTTAAGGGAAAATTGAGTTTAGAAAATATATATTTACACACACACACACACACACACACACACACATATATATATATATATATATATATATATATATATATATATATATATATATATATATATACTGTACAGGCTGAGTCAAAATAAGTGTCACAAGCCAATATCTTGCGAACTATACATCATATAAAAAATAATAAGACACAATGTACAATACAGAAGGGCCTAAGAAATGAGTCAGAGGGGCCTAAGAAATGAATTAGGTTTTCCCCGCCCCCATTTTGGGGGCGGGGGGTGCAAGTGAAATTTTCAAATAGGAACATAGGTCAAGTATACCTCGTTCGAAAGAGCTTGAACAATTGAACAATTTTTGTAGGAAACAATTTTTTATATGGGGCACCGTTTTCAAGATAGACCCCAAAATTGGTCCTGTAGCAGATAAAATTTCCAGTACTTATAAATCGGAAACGGCTAAGTAGAAAAACATGAAACAAAAAATGAAAAAGATAAACGCCATAGGCAACGTGGAATGGTGTTGTCATGGTGCCCCACGGCCCCATCATGGGGCCCCGGGACCAATTTTAAAATTTCAAATCTGAATATAGGTCGAGTGATGCTTTGTTTGATAGATTATGGAAAGCCAAACAGCTTTGTACAAAATTTGTTTTCATTTTGGGCAAGCCTGTTTCAAAATGACCGCCAAAAATGGTTCCACATCAGATAGAAAGTGCGGTGTTCAAATTGAGTATCACACGCCAATATCAAGCGAACTACGCATCAAATAAGAAAAGTGTTAAGAGTCAATGTACAATACAGAAAGCCTGAAATTTGTGTTAAATTAGTTCCCTCGCCCTGCTTTTGTATGGAGGGGTATACATGGAATTTTCAAATCGCAACATAGGGTGAGTGATACCTCTTTGATAGATCGTAAAATACCAAACAGCTCACTACAAAAGTTGTTTTGATTTCAGGCAAGCCTGTCACAACAGCATTACCACAACCTAACATCCTGTAAAGTAGTAGAATAACGTTTAGTAATTCTACGGGTATGTGCGCTGTTAAAAATTGTAGTTTCTATCACTGTAAAGCAAATACTTTCAACACTTACAATGTTACAAATGATGCTCGATATTTCCTCCATTCTGCTCCACACACCTCCGTAAGCGGCAATATAGGGATGTTCGTACATCATATAGCATCTCTGTAGTGATAGATGCACACACACCTTGGATACGCGCCTTCATATCATCAGTAGTTGTTGGTACGTTGGACATTGCCCGATCCTTAACATAACACCAGAGGAAAAAATCAAGTGGTGTTATGTTAAGGATCGGGCAATGTCCAACGTACCAACAACTACTGATGATATGAAGGCGCGTGCGTCAGAATCTTATTGGACCACCGTATGACGAATAAATGGATTGGGCGTCGAGGTCCTATTCACTGGCCTCCACGATCTCCTGACCTAACACCAGAGGAAAAAATCAAGTGGTGTTAGGTCAGGAGATCGTGGAGGCCAGTGAATAGGACCTCGACGCCCAATCCATTTATTCGTCATACGGTGGTCCAATAAGATTCTGACCTGGCGTGCGTTGTGTGCTGGAGCACCATCATGTTGATACCACATTCTTATACGTTCAGCGAAAGGAACATTCTCTAACAACTCCGGGTGTAATACATCACTGATAAATGCGGCATAGATATCACCAGTAAGACGTCCATCAAAAAAATATGGCCCAATGATATGGTTACCAAGGATGCCACACCATACATTAAGAGACCACCGATGCTGATGAGCAACTTGTCTCTGCAATAGTGGATTTTCCCTAGCCCAATAATGCATATCATGTCGGTTTACGTGTCCTGTGTTTGTAAATGTAGCTTCATCGCTAAACAAGATGGTGGATATGAAGTTGCGCTGTCTGTTTTCCATACCTTCCAACCGTAGACAAAATTGCAATCTGGCTCGGAAATCATTGCCAGATAGTTCCTGATGTAAGATGATATGATACGGATGAAACATGTACTCGTGCAAAATACGCACTACAGATTTTGGCTAACTCCACTGGCCTGAGCGAGGTGTCTCGTGGTAACATGTGGGTCTACATGCACTGCTGCCAATATTCCTGCTGCACGTTCTTCATTGGTTGCAGAGCGGTAGCGACCCATACCTCGTCCCCGGACAAGACTACCATGTTGCCGCAAACGTCTCTCCAATCGCAGAAATGCCATGTGAGATGTTTGTTTTCGTTGGGGATAGCGCATTGCATACATTCGTGCCGCGTTACGGTAGTTTCTTCTACATTCGCCCAACACCAGCAACATATCTACACAATGATCAAACATCGCCATTGCTCTATTCAAACGCTACCCAAACTAATAATATTAATGCGATAGTGTTCATTTCCTTGTACGGAAAACTTATCACCAAAGTTGATAACCCGTTCTTTCTACGCTTTTGAACCGTTCAACACACAACTACAGCCCCTTCCTACAATATCCACACCACCACTTCTCTTTAAAGTCACTAACACTCTTACTAACAGCTAGGCAATGTAACATCAATGATGATTTTACGTTGAACGCTACTACTCAACTAGAAAAAATAATACCATACTATTAACACTGCATGAACAAACAACACACAGGTACATTCAAATGTTCTCAGTAGAACAACGAAAATCACATTCCCCTTCCCCTGTGTGAATGCAATATACAACGTCATCGTTGTATTATGTTATGAATGCCATCGATTCCATTCCCCAGGCAATGACGTTGACGGGCTTTCCTTACTCTAACTGGGCACATGTTGAGATGTTGCCTACAAGTAGGGACAATAGGTACCTTCCTATCCCTTTCTCATAGGATTGTAGTGATTGAGGAACGACGTCTCTTTGCGCATACGTATTAGTATTATTCATTGTCTTATTATTTTCATTCATTTTATTATTATTATTATTAGTAGTAGTAGTAGTTTTATTATTATTTTTGTAGTAGTATCCTTCTTCTTCTTCTTCTTCTTCTTCTTATTATTATTATTATTATTATTATTATTATTATTATTATTATTATTATTATTATTACGTAAACCCTTATAGGTCGATTTTGCCTCCGAACATTTTACTTGTTATTCACTTACAGTATGATGATGAAACCTCGTGTTCGACATATTTTTAGGAATGTCTGTATTGTACATTGACTTTTAACACTTTTTATTTGATGCAATAATTCGCGTGATATTGGCTTGTAACACTCAGTTTGAACACTGCACTTTCTATCTGAATGTGGAACCATTTTCGGCGGCCATTTTGAAACAGGCTTGCCCGAAATCAAAACAAATGTTGTACGAAGCTGTTTGGCTTTCCATAATCTATCAAACAAGGTATCGCTCGACCTATATTCAGATTTGAAATTTTAAAATTGGCCCCGGGGCCCCATGATGGGGCCCTGGGGCACCACGACAACACCATTCCACGCTGCCTATGGCGTTTATCTTTTTCATTTTTTGTTTCATGTTTTTCTACTTAGCCGTTTCCGATTTATAAGTACTGGAAATGTTATCTGCTACAGGACCAATTTTGGGGTCTATCTTGAAAACGGTGCCACATATAAAAAATTGTTTCCTACAAAAAATGTTAAATTTTTCAAGTTCTTTCGAAGGAGGTATCACTCGGCCTATGTTCCCATTTGAAAATTTCACGTTTATCCCCCTCTCCCCAAAATATGGGGGGGGGGGCGGAAACCTGATGTTTGACTCATTTCTTAGGCCGCTCTGTATTGTACATTGTCTCTTAATATTTTTTAATATGATATATAGTTCGCGAGATATTGGCTTGTACCACTTATTTTGACCCACCCTGTATATATATACCAAATATATATACATCCTCACGTCATTGTCAAGGCTCTATATTTTTATTTTACAATTATTATTGGAACCGGGTGTTCCTGGCTGCCGTATACCGTTGTCCGACCATCACACTTGTTCTTCGCGCGCACAGTCATTCGAAGAACTGAAAACGTACTCTGTAGGCAAACAGTTTATGGTTGTGAACTCGGAAAGCCTTTGAATTATAATACGGTTTTAACCCTTATCCGGGCAATCGGGGCCTCCGAGGCCCAGTAACTTCATATTTCTCTTCGAATTTCTTAATAACCATAAATATTTCGATGCCATAAAATTCTGAATTCTTCTATCTTTAGTCGAAGTTAAAGTTATGAACATATCGAGTTGGTAAAGCTAATAGAGTTGGTAAGGCCCCAGTTGCAGTCTACGTTACAAAAATAGCTTGCCCGGATAAGGGTTAAATTTGTTAACTGTTGAAAGAAAATACAAAAATAAAGCTGTACTTGTAAATGTATATTAGTCGAGGACGTAGCTACTGACAGTGTTGCAGGCACGTAGCCAGAATTTCGTGAAGCGGTCGGGAAGGGGGGGGGGGGTCTGTGACAGGAAATACTGTGGTCATCACTAAAAGGGCTCGATCACTCTAAACTATTTTACTGGAACATATATTGGTTTGTTTAGCCAGGATTTCGTAATGGAAGTAGGGTTACATGAACTTCTGAAGATCCAGTAGGTCGAGCAACCTAAACTACTTTACTATCAACATATATTAGTTTGTTAGGGCAATAAAATAAGGATATGTTCACAAGTATTTTAGTAACAAACTATGAAGAAATTTCGAGTAAAATAATAAAAAAAAAGTATTGAAAAAGATTTTGCAATATTTTCGTCCTTCTGTTTATTCAAATATAACAATTTTCCTGTCGTTATGACATCAATTGTTATAAAAAGAACATACTGAATACTGTTTTGTAAACTATCTTCTAATATAAATAAAAAAATAATTTGTTTGTGTGTTTGTTTGTCTGTCTGTGTGCGACCTGGGGGCAAGACGAGTGGACCGAGAGTTACCAAATTTTGGTCAGGGGTACCTTGGCCCAGGTCCCAGCTCAAGACGAAGCGTTTTTGTTTTTCAAATTTCGAAACAGTAGGGTGTGAGGAGGCAATTTACCGGCTTCGGAACCAGACAAATTGACCGAGAGTTACCAAATTTTAGTCACGAATACCTTGGTCCAGGCTCCAGACCTGAGTTAAACATTTTCGTCGAAATTCGAACTAGGTGGGTCTCAGGGAGGCGTTTACTGGGACATGTGAAAGTAGTAGAAAATGACCGATATTTATTTATTTATTTGTTTATTTAACAATCACCAGATACAGCTCAGAGGCCATTTTGCATTGAATATCCAACAATATTAACAATGGAAAGGATTAGGGATGGTATCGCCCAGGGACAGTTTAGTAGGTGCCTTCCCGGCATTTGCCTAGTAGGACTGAGGGAAACCTTGGAAAACCTCAGTCAGGATGGTAGGCAGCGGGATTCGAAGCCATGACTTCCCGAATGCGAAGCCAACGCTCTGCCACTTCAGCTATTAGTGTCGAATTCATATTTTCGCGGTCGCTGAAATCAATGGTGAAACTCCAGTCGCATTAACTTCCAAATTCACGCTATTCGGTTCAGGGCCGGATAAAAGTAATCCAAAATGACCGATATTAGTGTCAAATCCATAGTTTTCGTGGTCGCTGAAATCAATGGTGACACTTTCATTAGCGATGACTTGCAAGTATGCGGGCTGTGAATCAAATGCTAACAGAACTTTCTTTCAACATTTTTTTTTTTTTTTTTTTGTTATTCCGTCAACTACTGTCGGTTCCAAATGACAGGTTAAAGGAGCAACAGAAAATTGTCCTTGAAATAACATGTTTGATACTGCCAGGATGCGATGACGAAAAGTTATGATAAAAATGTCCACGCTATTACACAACGGCACTTATGCTTTCGAAAGCTTGAAATCTCCCTGACTAGTAGCAGGAATTCTGAGAATTCCATAACTTTTCTTCATTTTTCAAATTTCCTGACTCTTCCAGAAAACCTCGCTTACCTCGCCACCGTATTGCAAGTAATACAAATCTCCTCATAAGAAAGAGTAAGCAAAAGCTTCCTGTAGTTTCCTTTTTAATTTTTAACGCTAATCCTTCTTTTTGTTATTTCATTTTGTTTTATCCTTTCTTAATGTTTTCATTTCTGGTCTCGAAGGAGGGTCCGGTCCCCCGAGACCCCCTCTTGGCTACGTGCCTGAGTGTTGATTACAGATTTTCTTGTGGAAGAATTGCATTACACTAGAGGTGAAAAGCAGTACTGCAAAAATACATGTAATTCATGTTGAACACGATAGGAGACAATGTTCATTTCAGATTTTCCAGTGCGGGGGGATTGAATAAACGATGGGTGAATACAGTACTGTGAAAATTCTGGTAACTCAGATAGAGCACGCTCGGGAAATGCCCTAGAGGGAATTTCGAAGCTCTAGGTCCAAGAGCCACCTCTATAATCATCACTGACTACCATTTCAATAATGTATTTTATGGTCTTACGTCCGTGTTCCCATCCTTTCAGTCCCCCTCCAACTGGATGCTTGATACTTTTTCTATTCCAAATTTTTGTGCTAGTTTTCTGCCGAAACATTGAGTTTTGTACTATCGTCGGTTTCGAGTTAGTTAATTATTTAAGTTTAGGATTCCCTTTCTGCATCGAGGTTATATGAGACGTAGACTCAAAGATTATGATGAAACTCAAACACAGTAATCGTCCAAATTTTGTAAAAGACTCCCACTGGGAATCGAACGTGTGACTACGTGCACGAAAGGCGCGCGTGCATATACTAGAACAACGGAAATGGCGTCACCATTTTAGAGTCTCTCCAAAATTAGGTTGTCTTACAAGTTGTGTGTACTTGCAATATAAGAAACAAACATAAATTGAAATTATAAAAAATCTTATAATTTTAATTTATGTCTGTTTCTTATATTGCAATACACATATTGCAAGACACATATTGCATATTGCAAGTACACATATTGTTTTTTATATTGCAAGAAAATCTTAACAAAACTTTTATAAACGTTTAAGAATATGTTGAAACGACCAGAAATCTCTCCCTCCCATTTCGTGGTGTTATTTAAAAAGTCTACTTTAATAAATAATAAAAAAAACTGTATAGTCGCACCTACAACTTTGGATGGCAAATAGTCTAGTTTTTCTTAATGCATAAGTTTACATTAATTAAATTCAAAAGTTGCATTCTAACTTCTTTTTAAATTGTATCAAAAGTACCACTATTCGTCTCAGCACTAATGAGAACTATGGATTCACCTTTAATATCCGTCATTTTCGATTACTTTTAACACGTCACTCTTCCTGATTCTTCAGGGCTGAACTTGAACGGCATGGAAATAGTCATTATCCATATCAGCGACTGACCCGAAAACTATGGATACAACACGAATATCGATCATTACAATTATTTTTAAAATGTCAGCTCTCCCATTCCCACTCCTTGGGATGTCAGGGACTCCTTACCCTCCCGAGTATTTCTTTCCAGATTGTAAGACATATATGTATCAAGTTTGGTTGGAATTAAAACAAGTGTTACATAATTACGTAGGAAAAATGTTTTAAAATTAATGGGTGACTCTTGAACTGGAAGTAGCAGAAATCAACGACTTCCAGTTTAAGATTGATCACTGTAGAGCAAAAGACGATAGTAAAAAGCTAGAAGCTGTTTCTGAAAATCGATTAAGCGTCCTAAGAATGCATATTATCTCTGTTCTTAACCTACAACTAAAAGAGGAAGTGGTAGCTATTAACTGTTTTCTTGTTTTTAACGTTGATTACTATGAAAGAAAAACTGCAATAGATAACAAAACGCTGTTTTCCATAATCGATTAACCGTCCGTTCTCATCTCCATCATTAACCCTATACTAAAACCGGAGGTGGTAGACATCAACCCTTTCCGGTTTTAACGTTGATCACTGCAGAGCAGAAACCGTAACCCGGTTTTCTACAATCGACTAAGAATTCACTTCATCTTCATCCTTAACCCTCTACTAAAACTGGAACTGGTAGAAATCAACCTCTATACGGAAGTAGGTAGCAAGATGCAGTTTTCTGTAGTCAATTAAGCACCCCAAGAATATAATTGTGTCACCTATCCAATCCGTCTACTAACACCGGAAGTGGTATAAATCTACTATCACTTCCTATTTCATTATTAATTAAGAAAATATTGTGTGAGCCTCCTTAGTGTCTTCATCAGAGTTTATTAAATACAAGACTTCGACTCGCTGAAGGCTTTGCCCTCGGACCCGCAAATTTTTTCAGTCTAACGCTTTGCATCTTAAACGTGCAATCATCAGTGTTTGCTCGGCTTGCGGCCTCGCATCTCACACACCTGCATGTATACTGAATTTCAGTCAAAATACCTGGGGGCTTTGCTCACAGGTCACCGTATTTGTCCGGCCTATGGCCTTGCAGTTTATATATCTGGAAGCTTACCAATTTCAGTTCAAATACCGCGTTTCATGGCTTCAAATTTACGGGATCCCGAGATATAAACATCTCAGTATAATAATAATTGTAATATCCAACTCTATTCTCTTCCAAACCCTTTTCTTCCCTTCTAGATCATAATCAAAAACGCTGAAATATGTATCTAATTATTGGGATTACAGAGTAAGATTTATAATAATATTGTACAGTTAGTACTTTGGTCCATCCCGTCAGTTACTCCGCACGAAACTCTTTATAACACTACAACGTATAATCTATAAGAACATTGTACTTCTGTTAAATTACTTCGCTCAACAGTACTAAATGATCACCGAAGGCTAACATGAAATGGAGGATTCACACAACTAGATCCGCTTCTTCTTGAGTTAACAAAACATTAAGTATAATACCAAAGTACCATTATAGATAAACTGTGACTAGAAAAAATGAACCTTCCCTCTAACAGTTAAAAGAATAACAGAACATGGACGCAATAATAATAATAATAATAATAATAATAATAATAATAATAATAATAATAATAATAATAATAATAATAATAATAATAATAATAATAATAATTCAATTTATTAAAAATAGTATTCAAAAATAGATAGAAGAAACAGCAGTGTGGTAATCATTATAAGGAACCAGATTAAAACGTATTAGCCACTTCTCAACCCACTGAGGAAGAGAAGAGATGAAAGATAAGAAAGGAATAGTAAGAAGTATGCAGTTGGTCGATGATTAAAAAAATGGAATCAAATATTGGGAATTAAAAGAGGAAGCTGAAGCTCGAGAAAGGTGAAAGAAGAATTTTCATCCAGAACCTAAGAAAACACACAATCACACACACATCTCCCATTAGTCTCAGTACCTGAAAACAGGTAGAATACTTAATAATAATAATAATAATAATAATAATAATAATAATAATAATAATAATAATAATAATAATAATAATAATAATAATAACAATAATAATAATAATAATAATAATAATAATAATAATAATAATAATAATAATAATAATAATAATAATAATAATAATAATAATAGACCACGATAGCGCTGCGACTAAGTTACTGCGCACGATCGCCCTTGAAAGAAAGCAAATTTTAAATTTATTTTTCTTTTTTGGAAAACTATGGGTAGAGCAATTATTTCGGAGGAGCTAGTTAATTGAAGTGATCCATAAACCGGAAGTGGTAGAAATTAACCAATACCAAGTTTTAACGTTCACCACTATAAAACAAAACGGTTTTCGGCAATCGATTAAGCATTCCAAGAATACCTTGCATCTCCTTTCGTTACCAACCGAAAGTACTAGTAATAAACCATTTCCGGTTTTACGTTGAACACTATAAAGCAAAATCGATAAATATTGACGAGCGGCTTTCTGTAATGGCAAATATTTTAGATTGGATCTGGTAAGAGATTACCGAGAAATAAATTACCACATGCAAATCAAGTCCAAAACTCGCCCAAGCTCGGCCAGCAAATGTAGAGATATTAATTAGGTTGAGGGTTGCCCACCACCGACTTTTATTCCGATTCGGCCAATAGTTATAAAGAAAATGCTGCTGGCAAATTAAGTAGTTATTGAGAAATAAGGAATGAAATACAACGCGCGTCCATCCTGTTCTTGGCCGAGTTTGACCACAGAATATACCACTATTTATTTCTTAGAGAATGGGCTAGTAGCTCACAAAATTTAGTAAACATCCGGCTAGTATTTAATTTAAAAATAAACTCTAGTAAAAACCGTAAACAGGATGACGTGCTATGTTCTCAATCAATACGGATACCGGAATTTGTATCATATTTCTTTCACTTCTGGTATTAATAGAGAGATTACTGTCGAGATGGAATACACTCTTGCGGTACTTAATGAATTACATAAAATCCCTTCTAGCTCTCCAATCTATAACACTCAATTTATAACCGGAAGTGATTGATAACTGCCACTTCTACTTTTAGTATAAAGGTTAGAGTCGAGATAGAAAATATTCTTGGGAATCTAAATGATTATAGAAACCGCTTTTCCTTATCTGTTATCATTTCTAATCTATTGCGATCAACACTAAGACCGGAAGCAGTTGGGTGTTGCTACTTACGGTATGAAGTTTAAGAGAGATAATAACTTACCTGTTCCCACAACGTTAAATTAGTTCCATAAAACTGCTTTTCCCTTTATCTAATAGTTTATGCTCTATGTAAATTAAATTGAAACCGGAAGTTATAGGTGATTCCTACACTTCCTTTTTACTAGGGTGTTAAACACGAAAATGAAAGTTACTCCTGAACCGCTTTATCGATTGCCGAAAACTGCTTCTTACTATCTATTATCGTTTTCGCACTATAGTGATCACCGTTAAAATCGGAAGTGGTTCATTTTACCACTTCCGGTTTTACTAGTTTATTAGTGTGAAGATGAAGGTTGTCCTTGAAATGCTATATAGATCCCTGGAAACCTCTTTTTATTATCTAATGCCATTTTTGCTGTATAGTGATCAACGTTGAAACCGGAAATGGCTCAATTCTGTTACTTTCAGAATTTACTAGCTTGTTAAATGTGAAGGTTATCCTTGAAAAGTTTAATTGATTGCCCAAAACATCTTCTCGTTATCTATTATCGTTTTTACTCTATAGTAATGAATGCTAAAACGGGAAATGGCTCATTTCTACCATTTGCAGTTCTACTAGAATGTTAAGACTAGGATGAGAGATTGCTTTTAAGCGTATAATCAACTGCCGAGAACCACTTTTCCCTATCCATTACCGTTTTTCTTTTATATTGATCAATGTTAAAACGTAAAACATGTCATTTCTACCATTTGTCTGTCGAATCACCTCTATTAATGAACTCTCTCGAGAAAATCGCACTATCTACATATTGCAAAAAAAAGAAAGAAAAAAGAAAAAGAGAAAAAAAGAAAAAAAAACAAAAGAAGAAAAAAGTAGAAAATTCGCATCCTCTCAAATGTTATCGTTCGAAGTAACGGACGTATGTATGTACGTACGTACTAACATTACGATATTACAAGTTCCACTACGTGATCCTAATAATAATAAAATCTTAAAGAGGATCATGTTATATTTTCTGTAGTGGTTTGGGAACCAGAAGTTCTAGTGTATTTATTTCATTTCCGATTTGAGTAGAGGGATTACTGCCGAGAGGAATATACTCTTGGAGCACTTAATGAATTACCTAAAAAAAGTCTTCTCGTTATCCATTATATAACGCTCAATGTTATAACGGTAGAAGCGATTGATTTCAACCACTTCAAGTATTAGTAGAAAGATTAGAGTCGAGATAGAACATATTTTTGGGATACTTAATTGATTTCAAAAAACCCGCCTGCCTATTTAGTATCGTTTTAATCTGTTGCAATCAACACTAAAATGAAAACTAGTTGAGTCTTGCTACTTCCGACTTGATTAGAAGTTTATGAGAGAAGACGATATTTATTCCCACAACAATAAAATAATTCCTAAAATAGCTTCTTTCTATTCTACTATATAGATTAATTTGAAGCCAGAAGTCATATTTAGGTTAATTTGTATCTCTTCCGGTTTTACCAGGATGTTGAGGATAAAGCTGAAAGTTATCCTTGATACCCTTTATCGATTGCCGAAAACAGCTTCTTACTGTTTATTACCATTTCCGCTCTATAGTGATCAACGTTAAAATCGGAAATGACCCATTTCTACCACTTCCAGTTGGCGAATCACCTCCATTAAGGAACTCCCTCAAGAGGAATAACTCTACTTATTTATCAAAAAAGCAGAATTAAAAAATTCGCATTCGTCCAAAGTTATTTTGTGAAGTAACGGCTGCACGTATGTACGTACTAATATCAATAAATTCCACTACGCGATCCCAATCAATACTTTATATACCTCCGCCACACACACACACACTAGCATATGTACACCCGGAAGTATACCTGGTAGTATCCACACGCTTACGCCGGAAACTAGAAACACACACACACAGACAGAGAGAGAGACAGAGAAAGAGAAAGAGAGAGAGAGAGGGAGAAAATCGTGTTGTATCCTCGTCGCTAAAAGTGCCTTTACATCGCCGTGACGGTATGTTACCGCGCAGAACTCTAAGGAATTGATATTTGCATAAGAAATTATGATGAAATTTGAAGAGTTTTTATTTTGTCTAGGGAAATAACGTAGGTGTAGGGAGTAAAGGCATAGATCTGAAGCATCAGCGAACTGTCATCAATGAAAAGATTCGTATTCTCAGTTTTTCAATTTATTCTCTTATGTGTTAAGTTAATAACTGCTAACAACTGCTTCTAGTGCTTTTCACTCTTAACGAATTCACTACTACATGTTTGCAGGACAACTTTCTAAGTCCTAAATGTGTGCGTGAGTTATTTCATTCGCCTCACTGTAATTATTTGAGAATGGAAACAAATTACGGAGAATCTGAATATGTTTCGCTTTCGTAAAGAAAGGACCGTAATAAATGTAGACAAGGTTCTTATCATTATATAAAACACAGTAGTATTTATTCCGTATATAGAACAATATAATACAGTAAGTAAGCAACATCATAATCACTAACGCCCGCAGGATTTTTTCTTACCGGGGGTACAAAAACCTATATAGAGTTTTCGTTTTATTGCCTATTTATATTAAGTTAAAAGTCACAACATTTATCATTGTTAGCGTATATCGTCTTTCGCCGCTCTAGTCTATTAGTCAGAACATTCACCTCCAGACATGCTGTCGAGAGAATAGAAAGAAAGAGATATGAATAATTGCGCAATTAATTTTACTGCGCCCTGGATCTATCAATAATCGATTTACTCATACTCCCCAAGGGCCCCTGCCCCAGCTATTTCAGCTGCTGCGTTATATATATACGGTTCCATGTTAGAAGGGCCAGAAAAAGGAAAAGACAGAAAGGCCCGATTAATAACGGCCCATCACAACAGGGACCCGCTACAAAAGGGCCAAACCAAAACGGCTGCGCGAGCAAAGTGCTTAGTCAAAAGGTCTCCTCAATAAAAGGCAGGAGTCAAAAGGGCTCGAAACAAAACGACACTTATCAAAAAGGTCGGCTCAAAAGGGTCCCATGACAAAAGAGACCGAGTAAAAAGGGACCTGCCTCAAACGAGCCCCGGTGAAATGGGGTCCTTAAAACGACCCCGCATCGAAAGGTCTCCGCAACAAAAAAGGCCCGAATCAAAACGCCCTTCATAAAAGGGTCCGGGCCAAAAGCGTCACACAACAAAAGGACTCGACTGAAAAGGCTCTGCGTCAAACGGACCCGCTACAAAAAGCCCGGGTCGATCCTGCATCAAATGGTCCGGGTTAAAAGGCCCCGCAATAAAAGGGTCCGAGTGAAAATGACCGGATCAAAACGACCTTCATAAAAAGAGCCCGGGTGAGGAGGGTCCCTCGACATAAGGACCCAAGTCAAAAGGCCCTGCGTCAAACGGGCCCAGGTCAAAAAACGCCTCGTTACAAAAAGGCCCGAGTAAAAGGGCTCCGGGTCAAAAGGGCCCGGTTCAAAAGGTCTCCGCAACATAAGGATCCGAGTCTAAAGAGGCCAAATCAAAACGCCCCTCATCAAAAGGGCCTGGGTCAAAAGAGTTTAGTGACAAAAGGGCCCTGCGGCAAACGGGCCCTGGTCAAAATTTCGTCGCTCAGAAGGCTCGAGTCAAAACGGCCTCATGCCAAAAGAGCCCAGGTCATAAAGTCTACGCAACAAAAGGGCCGAAGTCAAAAGTGGCTTCGTTACAAAGGGCACGAGTAAAGACGGACCCACGACAAAAGGGCTTGCGTCAAACATCTCCGCAACAAAAGGGCAGGAGTCAAGAGGACCCGAATGAAAACGACCCTCATCAAAAGGACCCGGGTCTAAAAAATTCCACGGCAAAAGAGCCCGAGTCAAAAAGGCCTGCCTCAAAGGCGCCGTAGTCAAAAGGGGCCCCGCTACAGAAGGACCCGATTTAAAACGGCTCCGCGAAAAAGGACCCGGGTCTAAAAATCTCCGCAACAAAAGGGCCTGAGTCAAAAGGGCCCGGGCAAAAGGTCTACGCAACAAAAGGGCAAAAGTCAAAAGTACCCCCACAACAAAGGGCACGAGTCAAAATGGATCCGCGACAAGAGGGCTTCGGTCAAATTTCTCCGCAAGAAAAGGGCATTAGTCAGAAGGACTGGAGTCAAAAGGCCGGAAGCAAAACACCCCTCATCAAAAGGGCCCGGGCCAAAAGAGCCCCACAACAAAAAGTCTCGAATCACAAGGGCTCTGCGTAAAACGGGACCGCCCGCGGAAAAAAGGGTTCCACTACAAAAGGCCTAAGTCAAACGGCTCCGTGTGAAATGGGCCTCGGTTAAAAGTCTACGCAACAAAATGGCCCGAGTCAAAAGGGGCCGAATCAAAACGCCCCTCATCAAAAGGCCCTGAGTCAAAAGAGCCTCGCGTTAAAATGGCACAAGTCAGAAAGGTCCCGCGTCAAAAGGGTCCGGTAAATGCGGTATCACGGGTAAAAATCTTGATTTCAAAGCAAGAATGAAGATCAGGAATGCACAAGAGCTTTGTGTCCTCTTAGTAAATTGAGGTGTTTGTGCAAAAGAAGGAAATATATCTGTGGTTATTAGTAAGAAATAGGAAGTTTGAATGGTGATATTAGTTTTGTGGCATGGCGCGTCCTCAGGTTGCGGATCGAGGAGAAGGCCTCTAGATATAGAGGTTAGCTGCGAATATACTGAATAAGCAGTCGCGGACAGACGACTAGGAGTGGTCCTCCAGCTTGGAGGTTTGGGTAAGGCTAACACCCTCATCCTGTAAAAAAAAAGGTACTTGTTCAGAAACATTCACAAAAGCCTCGGACAAGGACTGATAACTTGGCACGACATCAGCAAAAGAAAATGGACATGAGATTTGGAACATGGAATATTAGAAGTCTTTATAGGGCAGGCGCGTTAAAATCTGTAACGAGTGAGTTAGAGAAATACAGGATGGACTTAGTAGGAGTTCAGGAAGTTAGGTGGGAAGGAAATGGATCTGAGAATTCCGGAAATTTTACGTTCTTTTACGGGAAAGGAAATAAAAATCACCAGTTAGGACCAGGGTTTTTCGTTCACAAACGAATATTACCAGCAATTAAACGGGTTGAATTTGTTACTGACAGACTTTCTTTTATTACTCTTAAGGGACGGTGGTGTGATATTATTGTTTTAAATGTACATGCTCCAACTGAAGATAAGGGTGACGATATAAAAGATAGTTTTTACGAAGAAGTGGAACGGATATTTGACCAACTCCCGCGATACCATATGAAGATTCTATTAGGGGATTTCAATGCGAAGGTAGGACGAGAGGATATTTTCAAACCGATCATAGGAAACGAAAGTTTGCATAAGGAAAGTAATGACAACGGTGTTAGACTCGTGAACTTTGCAACATCCAAAAATCTAATCGTGAAGAGTACAAAATTCCCACATCGAGACGTTCATAAATACACTTGGACATCACCAGACGGAAAAATACATAATCAAATTGATCACGTTTTAGTAGATAGAAGAAGACAATCTAGCATAATTGACGTCCGGTCGTTTAGAGGGGCTGATTGTGACACTGATCACTACCTGGTAGCAGCGATAATACGGGAGAGATTATCGTTGAATAAAGGTAATACTCAATGTCCGAAAACGGAGAGATTTAATTTAAAGAAATTAGAAGAGAGCCAGGTGAGAGAGGAATACCAGATTGAAGTTTCGAACAGATTCTCGGTTTTAGAAGACTCGGAGTGCACTAGTGTTGAGGATACTTGGATTGAAATTAGAGATAGCATTAAAAGTTCAGCAATAGAAAAACTGGGACACGCGGAAATACGTAGGAACAAACCATGGTTCGACCAAGAATGCATTAAACTAGTAGAGAAGAGAAAACAGGCAAAATTACGGTGGCTACAAAATCCGAATGAAATAACTACACAAAATTTCGCAGATATCAGGCGGGAAACTTCCAAAACTTTTAGAACAAAGAAACGGGATTTTTTGAAAGCTAAAATTAAGGAACTTGAAGATAATAGTAAAAATAAAAATATTCGGGACATGTATAAGGGGATCAGCGAATTTAAGAAAGGCTATCAACCTCGTGCTTATATATTAAAGAAATCTGACGGAACAGTTCTCACTGATACGGATAGCCTCTTAAATAGATGGAAAGATTTCTTTGACGATTTGCTGAACACGCAGCCAAAAACTAATGTGCGTGGAGAAAAGGAGATACACACCGCAGAACCGTATATTCCAGAACCCAATCGAATAGAAGTGGAAGCCGCTATAAAGAAATTAAAGAAACACAAATCTCCGGGTGTAGATGAAATTCCGGCTGAGTTAATTTTAGCTGGAGGCGAAAAATTGTGGAACAAGATACACAAACTCATTCTCCTTATCTGGAACAAGGAAGAATTGCCACAAGAGTGGAAAGAGTCAATCATTGTTCCAATTCACAAGAAAGGCGACAAAACTGACTGTAATAATTATCGAGGCATTTCTCTTCTGTCAACATCCTATAAAATCCTTTCAAATATTCTGTTAGCAAGATTGACCCCATACGCAGATGAAATTATTGGAGATTATCAGTGCGGATTTAGACGAAATCGATCAACTATCGACCAAATATTTACCATTCGCCAAATACTCGAAAAGAAGTGGGAATACAATACCCCGGCACATCAACTATTTATTGATTTTAGAAAGGCTTACGACTCGGTTAGGAGAGAAACATTATACAACGTTCTTACAGAGCTTGGAATACCGAGAAAGCTAATTATATTAATTAAGATATGTTTAAGTGAATCCCAAAGTAAAGTCCGGGTAGGAAAATTTTTGTCCACGAGCTTCCACGTCGAAAATGGCCTGAAACAAGGAGATGCGTTGTCGCCATTATTATTTAACTTTGTGCTGGAATACGCCATAAGGAAAATGAAAGATAGCAACCAGGGCCTAGAGTTGAACGGCATTCACCAGGTTATGGCATACGCTGATGATGTAAATTTAATAGGGGATGATAGGAGAACAGTAGAAATAAATGCAGAGATATTATTAAACGCTTGCAGGGACATGGGATTAGAAGTAAATGCAGAGAAAACTAAATACATGGAAGTGCGTCGGGACCGTAATACGGCAAATTTTGGAGGCGTTAAAATATTAAATAATACTTTTGATAAAGTGGATACTTTCAAATATTTAGGATCAATATTAACAGACGAAAATCATATTCACGAAGAAATTAAATGTCGACTAAAAGTAGGGAATTCGTGTTACTATTCGGTTCAAAATCTCTTGTCGTCGCGAATTCTGTCGAGGAATTTGAAGCTTAAAATATATAAAACGATAATCATGCCTGTTGTTCTGTATGGTTGCGAAACATGGTCGCTTACTCTGAGGGAAGAACATAGACTGAAAGTATTTGAGAACAGGATCCTGAGAAGAATATTCGGACCCAAGAGGAACGAGAATGGGGAATGGCGGAAGCTTCATAACGAGGAACTACATAGTTTATACGGTTTACCCAATATTGTTAGGGTCGTCAAGTCTAGGAGGCTTAGGTGGGCAGGTCATGTAGCTAGAATGGAAGAAAGTAGAAACGCTTTCAAAGTCTTGACTGGTAGACCCATAGGAAAACGACCATTAGGAAGACCTAGGCGCAGATGGGAGGATAATATTAAGGTGGATCTCGCAGAGATAGGAATACAAAGTAGAAACTGGATCCAATTAGCTAAGGATAGGAGTCAGTGGAGAGCTTTTGTGAACGCGGCACTGAACCTCCGGGTTCCATAGGCCATAGAGTTAGTTAGTTAGTTAGTTAGTTAGTTGATTGTTTTGCAACAATCGCTTTCGCGTAAGTCGTACTCCGTCGTACTCCCTTTCGCGTAAGTTTGCGTTCACTCCCGTCATAGGCGGACTCGGTGTATTAGGGCCTAGGCCGCGGTTACCATGGAGGGCTCTCAGACTGTAATAACAATTTCTAAAATATCGTACGGTAAGTGTCGCAAGAAACTATGAGCTCGGGGGCTCATGTCCTCCCTGACAAATTTTGGTGAAATTTCCAAATATATCATTGCATAAATGAATATTGAATTAAGTCAAAGCAATGTCAAAAGAGAAATACCCAGAGAAAACCCCCACATTAATTTCTTAGATTAATAAATGTTAGTAAAGAGTGTCATTTTATGCAAAAAATAAAGATGTGCAAAATTATAATTATAGTGCAAATTTTAAAACTTGAACCGTTAATAATAGGGAATTTATGAATTGGAATTTTCATTTTAAGGTTTCTTTTTTAGCATAATAATAAATGTAACTCAATTCCTTGTAATGATGAGAATTCACACTTTCAATTTTGTTCATATCAAATGATGAAACACGTCGTTTTCGGACTACTGTATTGGATATTCTTGGCCTCTCTCGAAATAAAATCCTGGTTGCGCCACTGCCTACAAGGAACATATGCGATGAGCCATCGCGTTATGTAGTTGTAAATTCGTTGTTACTGGATAGTTTTTTCAAGCTAGGATTTTTTATTGGTCATTGGAAATTTGATGTCCTAGCAAGCACAGGATTTCCAGAAACAAACTTTCAAGAGAATATTTTAAAATTATTATTGTATTGCCACAAGGGTTATCTAAAAAGTCCCCTGACTTAGTTTTGTAGGGGACTTTGTAGGGGACAAAATGTAAGAGGGAAACCGTCTTCAAATAAAGTTCTTAGTAGACATTACCTTCATTGATTTATATTGTGGGTCCAGGTAAATAGTAACGTTGATTTTCATGTCACATTATGCGCATATAGAGTGTACAGCCCAAACGGTTTGTCCGATTTGATAAATTCTTTCACTTTAGATTAAAAACGTTATATTTAGAGACGGTTTCCCACCAACATTTTGTTGTAACTCTGATAATAGGAGAGTTACCTATGTCATGGGACTTTTGAGACACTCTGTATAGTAGCTGAAACACTAAACAAATAATAGTCAATAGCTTTTTACTATGGAAAGAACAGGACAGCTTACTGAAAATTGTAACAAACAACTAATAACTTTTGACTCTGGAATGAACACGACGTTTTACTGAAAATGAGAAACACTGCTCAACCACTAAACAACTAATAATTTTGAAACGTTGAGATTCTTTATGTTCAGATTATGAATGGCAGAGTTCCTGTATAACTTCGTTTACAGACACTAAATTTAACACGTCTCTTTCCATTTTTATTAGTAAGAATGTGTCCAAAATGTCTTCACACAAATTAGCTCTGAGGTTTGTTTCCTTTCTAACTTTGAGAAGCACCTGTCACTTGTCACTTGTGCGCATGATAGAGACAACCATGTTTGTATACAATGTATACATTATTAAAACTACTAGACTGACAGAAATTGGTACAAAATGTTCCCTGCACATGACAAACAAGTTTTACACAAGGCGTTTGCAGCATCATTATCACTCTTGACGTGAATCCCGTCCAAAATGTTCCACCTCCCATAGCATGCTTAGATGCATAATCAACATCTTCTTCTTCTACGTATTCAGGGCCATCATTCTCTTCAGGATCATCAAAAACCAGAACGTTTTGTGACACAATACGCGACAAAGGACTGCTGAAGCTCTCTGTATATTTCCTCCTGTTTTATATTTAGTAATTTTAGCAAGAATTCTGAAAGCTCCTGCAGACACATCATTCTTCCCGATTTCCGAAAATTGCTTGGGATTCAGCATTTGGAGTTCATTTGGCTGCTGAACGCTATCACTGATACATATAACATGTGTATTCAGAAATTTCGTTGAAGTTTGTTTATTCTGAATAAATCATTTTCACTTATATTTAAGTTCTTTTACAGTTCCACTGCCGCAAGCTCTCCTAACATTTTCTTCTTTAAGATTTTTTGGGCGGAGTCTTTTCCATTGCTATATCTACACCAGATTGCACAAGCAGTTGTTTTTTCACACAAAATATTTTTGTATATTCGTAAAGCTTAAACTGACATCTTTTACCGCTATTTTCTTCTGAAGCTGATGCTGCAAATTGTCTACAAGTCTACAGGTTGTACGATAGTCGAATCCATGAGACAGCAGGTATTTTGAAACAGGCTCCGTTTCTGTAAACAATTCCAGAAACACAGAGCACATCATTACAGTGTTAAATTCTGTCAATTTATACAGCAAAGTTAGCTTGAAATTTTGATTTCGCATTAAAACTCCTGTCCTGTACATTATCATTGTGGAACAATACAAATGAAAGAAAACTTGCTGATAATAGACAGTCGTCCTTGCCTTTGCTTCATGGTTCGTAGCGAAACTCGTTAGTGTCAACTACCGCATTCAGTGCCTTATTCAGTCCACAATCATGTTGCACCAACTGGTTGAACTTTTCGTAGTTTGTCATGTCCCTAGTGGCTTGCATCGATAATTTTCTTCCAAACACCCTTTCTCTTGTAGTATTCAGACAGAAAACGGCACTGGTTTCAACCACACCAAATAAGTTTGCAGCTTCAGGAATCTACTCAGTGGAATTTGTCATAACCAAATTAAGAGCATGAGCCATGCATTAGGTGTAAATGATTTCAGGATTATCCTTCTCCATTAATGCTTTAACTTCTTTATAGCATCAACTCAAGTTAGCAGCTCCATCAGAAGAGCAACTTACAATATAAGACATCAAAGCATTGTTGGCGCAAAGTACTCTTTTGATTTCATTTTAAGTTACTTGTCTTATAGTGTCATTCTTTGTGACAACTGCAAACAGTCGCCCAAACATTTGACCGCTTATAACACAGATAATTACTATAGTAAGCTGATTCAGCACTGAAACATCTTAAATAGAATCAATCATTATGCTTAAAATGTCCGCTTTCTTGGCGTCTTCCACTGTTTTCTCCTGCAATTTTGTAAACGTTTCTGATAGAAAATAATTTTTAAAAATCCGCTGATTTCCATTTTTGAGTTATCAAATATAGACCTACAAAGTGTATTAACATCCATGAAGGACCTATCAGTCTGCGGTTAATTCAGGACCCAGCTACAAACCAGACCCCAGTCTCCAACGATGAAAGGGCCCCAGCTGAACAACATAATGAAAAAGGTTCCATGTCCCAACAGCTCAACATGTTGAAAAAACTGCCTAGGAGCTCAAGTGCTCAATGAAATGAAACAAGGGGCCCAACTGCCCAATATAATAAATAACTCACGGCCACAAATGCCCAATGTAATGAAAGAAGGTCCGAACTGCAATATATTGAAAGAAGGATCCAAGGCCTGTGGTACAAACTAAATCACAGTTTCTGATAATAAATTACCATAGTGAAAGTTGTACCTAGGCACAAATCCAGTAACAAAAGGACCCTTTTGAAAAAGATATCTTACTGATTGATGAAAGGATGGAAGAGAAATGTGTGTTAGAGTAGAATACAGGCTGGATAGACGGCCGAGTCAGCAAAAAATTATCTTGTTTTCCTAGAATTCGACATCATTTCCTGGAATTGGGAGGCAAGTCTCGACAAGCCTTTAGTTGTTATGTTCATAGCCTATTACGGCTACCACGGGACCGCGTGGGAAAATTTTGGTTTGTGGGAACCGGGTGTTGCTATGTTCGTAGTCTTGGATGCTCATAATTTTGGCCGGCTATCGGATCTTGATCAGAGTCCTATCAGTTATCACAATCGAAGCTTCCCAATTGATTGATTGATTTTCGTCTTTTCGTTACGTTTGTTGTGGGAACCGGGTGTTGCTATGCTCATAGTCTTGGATGCTCATAATCTTGGACGGCTATCGGATATTGATGAGAGTCCTATCAGTTATTACGATCGAAGCTTCACAATTGATTGATTGATTTTCGTCTTTTCGTTATGTTTGTTGTGGGAAACGGGTGTTGCTATGGTCATAGTCTTGGATGCTCATAATCTTGGACGGCTATCGGATATTGATGAGTGTCCTATCAGTTATCACGATCGAAGCTTCCCAATTGATTGATTATCACAATCGAAGCTTCCCAATTGATTGATTGATTTTCGTCTTTTCGTTATATATTGAATAGCTATTTTGCATAGCATAGGGTACCTATTTTAGACCTTTACCCCCAATCCTTTGATATTCAGTGATCGAAGCACTCCAATTTGATTGGTCTTCGTCTTTTCGAGACTGCTTCCTCCTGAGAAACCGAAGAGCATATTTAATGTCTTAAATTATTCAATGCTTTCTCACCGAGAATCGAACCTGAACCCTAAATATGCTTTCATTTTGAAAGCTCTCTCATCGGATTCGAACGCAAGACCAGTACTTCAAGATTTAGAGCAGAATTAATCCTTGCATAAAAAAAAGAGTTTCACGTATTGATTTTAGCGTAGCATATGATATACATTGTTCGAAATTCTTCATTTCGAAGCACTATAATGCTTTCAAGTGTTCAATGCTCCCTTTCTCTCTCTGTATCATCGAGATTCGAACCCGGACCAAAGTGGTATTAAAACATAAATAACAAATATAAAAATAAAGTTAAAAAATACAGCATCACATTATTATTATTATTATTATTATTATTATTAGTAGTAGTAGTAGTAGTAGTAGTAGTAGTAGTATTTTTGGGGTGTGAAATTGAAACAGATAACTAACCTTGATTGTAGCTTTGCTAACTTACGCTATAAAGACTCTGTACACAAAAATCTACTTTGGTAGAGAGCTGGGATCGAATTTGGTACTTCATGATTTTAGAGTTGAAATAGTCCTTGTATTAAAAAAAGAATTTCACGTATATAGCACTTCGTTTCACCACAGAAAGGAACGAATTAACTTAATGTCTTAAAATATTTAACGCTTTCTCACCGAGAATCGAACCTGAACCCTAAATATGCTTTCATTTTGAAAGTTCTCTTACCGGACTCAAAACGCAAGACCTGTACTTCACGACTTCTATTGTGCTGGTGGATTAAAAGATTATACTGATAACGATGTACCATGGATAGAACATGTGAAATGTTTTCCTAACTGTTCATTTCTTTACCTTCAGAAGGGATATGCGTTTATTAAACAAATACAGGAAAAGTGCTCTGATATGCAAGTATTTCGTAGTGCTCCGAATGATGATATACATAAAAATGCCAGTAAAAGTTGCAATAAGGAACTTAGCTCTCAAAATGGTACAATTTGAAGTGAACTTTGAATAAAGTTCCATTACATACTTTTTCTTTGTATATAACTGTAAAAAAATACATGTACATATTCTAAAGTTAGGAAAACAATATGTATTTATACAAATAATCTACATATGTGCTATTATGTATAACCTCCAGAGATTTTATTGATAATGATGCATTAGCATCGTATTTGGAAAAATGGACATATTTGTTTTTATATAAAGGAATGAAGATTAATTTATCTGGACGTAACGTGCACGATCTTGAATTTACTGAACAGATATCATAATCGTAAGTGTATAAAGGGCATATATAAACAAGACGAAACATGATTGTTCCTCCTCCTCCTTGTCATATTAAATGTTGAATATGATCTTAATTTAATAAAAGCCAAATTAATTTGTATTGTACTGAAAAGTGGCACATTTGAACAAGTGAATCGTGTTGTTAAAGGCCTTGTATTTGGATTTAAGTGAAATTTTAACAGAATGGGAAAACTTGTACATTTGATTCCACTTGTTTCGGAAAACAAACAAAAACTAATAGATTTAATTATGACTGATTTGTTTGATAGTGAACATACACAGTCAAGTTTGACGGAAAACGAACTCTAAAGTTGATGGGTGTCAATGAAGTGGACTTCTGTTCATAAAGAAGCAGAAAATATTTTTCATTTATACTGAGCAGTGTAGTACCAATTCTAGTGCATTTAATAATAATAATAATAATAATAATAATAATAATAATAATAATAATAATAATAATAATAATAATAATAATAATAATAATAATAATAATACTATAGTGAAATTGAAATCTTTTATTATTTTCACTAAATTTGTATTTTGTGATCGATCAATTCGGTAGGATTTTTTAATTAGTATACCAATGTTGTTGTTATTCCGATACTTCTCTTTTAGGAATTAAGAAACTTCATTTAGAATGGTTAATCTGAAAAGAAACAGTACGGACATCTTTTTTTTACTAAGGAAGCGATGTACACTTATCTTTATTACGACAGTCTTTAGTTCGATCACAGTACAACGTACGTGTACGGTGAACAACATTGTGTTTGTAGATTTTTTGAATTTATCAGAAAGTCCACACGATGTGAGCCGTGATCGAATCAGGGACCCCAAAAGTACTGGATGTAAATCCTCTATCACTGAGCCATCATACTCGTCAAACCTAAAATGTAATAGGTTTGTACATCATGTAAAGACCCCACGGAAAATAAAGATCGGATCGGATTTATGATAAACAGTCTTAAAATCAGAAATAATTTCTATCATTTCAATTTGATAAAGAGATGATAGAATTCATTTTTGGAACGGCGAATTCTATTCAAAGAAACCAGTTCTTGATCTTACTGTTTTCAGTGTTGATTCTCGAAGTATTCTCAAAAATCTTTTGTCGTCTTGTTTCGTTTTGAAAATATAAGTACAAAATGATGATCTAGAAGTTATCAGCATCCTTAAAGTATAAAAATTTCAATCAGTCAATTAGACGGTTAGAAATAGCTCTTTCATGTTGCTTCCCGTTGCATTACATAGTCTGGAAGTCAATCTTCAGATTGGATTGTAGTGTGAAAAAAAAGATAAGCATAAAATGCAAGACTATGAAGAGGTTTGTATGTTAATTCCTTGTTTTATCACATTGCATGAAGAAAGAGAGAGAGAAAAGTATATATATATATATATATATATATATATATATATATATATATATATATATATATATATATATATATGTGTGTGTGTGTGTGTGTGTGTGAAAGAAGAATAATGCAATGTCATGGCTGCGATATCTCGTTTCTGAGAATTGTGATTATAATAATCTGTATTCATTCAGAGAGGGCGACGATGTTATGCAGGCCAGCCGGAAAAACTAAAAGAAGTTTTTCTTTATTACTAATTGTCATGCACTGTGGCGAAGTGCATGCAGTCCCTAGTTCGACCTCCGAACATCGTGTCCTTGAGATTTTATGGTCTACTCATACATTCTCATTCTACTAAGTATTCATTCATTCATTTGTCTTAATCACCCGTCTCCCTCAGCATAATGGGCATTTTGCAGGCACATTAGTTGACAATACAACGAGTCTCGGATGTTTCTGTTTCATTTCGAATTTGAAAAAAATGTACTGGTCGATTTGCGACTTATCTCTTTTCGTACCTAAAAGTTTCTCGATTCGTTGGCAAATGAATCTAAAAGTAATAAATTTTTCCTCACGAACTATGAGAATCGTCTGAAACAAAGAAAGATGTGTTTGTGCCCTCATTATTATTATTATACTGAACACCTAACACCACCACCATCATCATCATCAGCCTTGAAGAAACATGAATCTAGCAAATTCCGAACTCGTTATCTTTCTTTTTTTAGAGTAATTAACTGAAGGTGTGATGATTGACAAATCTGAGGCACGGATAATCATTAAGTTCCAGCACTTGCTTTGTACAGGATGCATACCAAGAAGGTTCAGTATTTGAAAAATGAAGTACTGGTTGTAAATCCTTTAACACTGAGAAACCACAATCCTCTAACCTAAAATGTAATAGGTTTGTACATCATGTAAAGACCCCCCCCCGGAGAAATAAAGATACGTCCCACAAATATGCCCTTTCTCTGTAAAAGGACAAATGATTAAGACAAATGAATACCGAAAAAATAATAGTTGATAGAATGACAATGTGAATAAACGTTATATCAGTGAGTCATCATGCATCCTGAAACCCATTGAATTCGTGAGTATAAGAACAATACACGTACTAAAAAGAAAAGATACATGTTCTTCTAACCTGACATAATTGCTTTAGAAAAATAACAAACATAAAAATAAAAAATACAGGAATGAACAAAGTAGAAGTAAACAGGAGAATTATTGCTCACACTTTTTTTTTGTTTGGCACAATTCCCTATTAACATGAACTCGGATTGAGGCAGGAATCCCAAGCACCAGAAGTAATCACTCTACCCAGGTCCTTATCCATACGGATGACGAACGCCCCTAAAATTTTCACCGTAGGCTTGCAAATAAACTAAAATATGATTGAATTGGGTCTCTCCTAAATTCTACTCCCCCTTTCGCTACATTTTGGGACTGGCTGTTGACAATCTACCATTGGGACTCAACCATTGATCCATCATGACCGTTAAAAAATTAAATTGTGATTACTCATCACTCTTTTACAAAAAAGTTACGAATACTGCCACCGAACTTTCCATTGTGATAATACCAAGGAGACAGTAGACAGTATGGCTAATGAGGTAATGCTTAAAATTACTAATATTTGGTGAACATGGGCCCATGATTAGCAACCAAAATTGGCATGTCCATGCTCCCTTTTAGAAAATTGTGTCCCAACTGGACCTGGTGCAAAATGTTAGTGGGTTACATTAGATAGTATTTGCAAAGATGTGATCTGCACAAGAGTAACATGTTATCGTTTCTAAGAAAATTAATTACTTTCAAAACGAAAGTCTAACATTAAAAATGAATCGAATGACTCCATTAAAAGATTGGAATCTATTGTACACGTTCATCATCATCATCTTTAAGCATCGCAAGTTTACTTTTTTTTTAAATGAATGAACTACATACGTGTGAAGATAAATATTAAACCAAGACATTCATCAACAAAAGTGACAAGTGTTAACGTGATGTTCTGACGTAATGCTGAACAACAAAAGATGTCATATATCTAAAGAAACACTGACCTATCCTATATACAGAAGGAGTAGCAATGTAATATTCTGCGATATAATACATGATGCATTTTTATATAAATTTACACATGTCGACTTCAGGTCCACAATTTGAATTACACTAGTGAAAAAAGGTTGCATCACGTAACGGCCAATAAGTTTTGATCTATATTTGTTGGAGATACAGTAGCATCATTATTACGTATAGTCATATAATCTTCCTGTACACACGGAAAAGAAAGTATTCTATAGTTGACAAATTTTCTTTTTCGCATTACCTCGTGAACAAATGAATTAATCTGTGTTTCACGTTACATTTGGAATAGTTATAATTTGATAACTTGTCAAGTCGGTACTGTAATAGGAAAAGAAATTTTCTCAACTGAAGAATATTTTTCCTGGCTGTATGTGCGCTAAATGATTATCCGCGAAGATGTATTGCTTTCTAAGACAAACAAGAAAAGGTAATTCAGATGACCAATTACATTAGTCTTGTGTTACGTTTTTGAACAAATCTGAGAAAGCGGATAGATCTAGCAATGTAGTATTCTGTGATATAATACATGATGCATATTTACATAGCTCTGCACATGTTGTCATCAGGTCCACAATTTGAATTACGCTATTAAAGATGTACCTAGACTTATATCCGGTTAATCTAATCTGTAACTGTAATTGGCAACTTACACTTCTAAAAAATTGCACAAATCTGAAATTTTTCAGATGAACCTTTAATGCGAAAAAAGTTGCATCACGTAATGGTCAACAAGTTTTGATAAGTGATGACACTACGGATAAAAAATATTTATATCCTCCTAACTCTAGCAATTCCCCAAAGTCAATCCTAACCGGGGTAATATAAATCAAAAATCATCGCTGATAACGGGCTTGCGTGTACAAATTTCTAATTTCGATATCGTTTCTTCTGAATACAATGTTACATACTCTTTAAAGGAACATAAGACTTCATAATTCCCTTGGTAATACTTAGATTTTGTAAACAAAGCAGTTGGAGTTCAATCCGTTTGTAGTATAGGAAACTGAACTGAATAGTTATGTAAGAGGAACTTCATTTCAAATTCTATTTTAAAACAAACAAGAAAAGCGTAATTCAAATGATAATGCGTATAAGAATTTAAATAATCACTATCTATAGCAATTAGGTACCACATTAGAGGTGATTAAATTCCCCGTTCATTATCAATTCTTTGAAAAACTTAGTCTAGAAGGACTATTTTTGATTATATAAGACGTAAATCTACAGCCTAACGTGGAATTCGAACTACATTATCTATTATCAAGAGTCGAACTCAGATTTCCTATAATATAGGTACGTATATCCACGAAAAACAATGAAATAATTAATTCCAATACTAATACTATCTACGTTACGAAAATATCATTTAAATAATCATAGAAATAATAATCAAATCCACTACTATTAAACTATATAAATACTATACTTATAAAATGATTTCTTTCCGTAATGTTAAAAAGCAAGAAATTAAGCCCTACATATACTAGCAGTAATATTAACTAAATAACTAGCTACGGAATATATAATACAATGCTAATCACTCTATTAAGGTAAATATTACAATTAAACTTCATTCTATTCTATAAGAATATCTCGAGACTATACGAAACGTGAATTTACAGATTAACTTGGAATCCGTCAAGAGTCGAACTTAAGTTTCCTACACAGAGAGTACGTGCACTAAGTGATTGGACGCGAATATGTATTGCTTTCAGCAAGTAGCAAGAGATACATTCGGAAAACTAATGTCCTGATCAATGATGTTGGATTTTTTTACACGAACAAGAGAGACCAAACTATATGCTTCTATTATGCTGGTGGATTAAAAGATTGGACTGATAACGATGCTCCATGGATAGAACCTTTGTGGTGGACAAACACGTGTACGTGAAAAGACCCAGTTTCAAAACCTTTTCACGCCAAGTGAACTTTGTGATGGACAAACACCGTGTACGTTGATTTCCTCTGGTTTCTGAAGCAGACATAACTGTGGGACGTAAAACTCAAAGAATTCAAAGAACCTTAATCAATGTTATTCGTCGTGTTTGTACAATTACTTTTATCAATTTATACATGACTCATGTAACATTAAACAGTGATTGAGATCTAAAACTTGGATGAACTGGTATTGCTCACAAGTCTCGGTTGTTTCTATATCATTTTGAATTTGAAAATGCATCTTGTTCGTATAACTACTTTATCAATTTAAAGTATTTATACATACCTCATGTAACATTAAAACAGTGTTTGGGATCTACACTTGAGTGAACCAGTGTTACTTACGATTCTCGAATGTTTTTGTATCATCTCGAATTTGAAAATGCACTTATCGATTTGAGACTTGCCTCTTTTTGTATCGAGAAGTTTGTCTTGTTTCGGTGACAATACTAGTTTACCCTAGTAATAGTATTTTGAGGTTTCAGCTTTAGATCTTCATAATAAATCTTTCAATCCCCCTTCATTTGTACATTTTGTTTCTACTTTTATATCTCTGTAGTTATTAGATAAAACATAAAATGTGAACGTGATTTAAAAACAAAGATAGATTAGGAATGTTGAAAGAAGCATTTAAATAAGAAATAACCTATCTTGTGGATCTTTGAATAAGAAGTTAAGAAAAAATTCCATGGAATAAAAACATAAATGCTACCCACGCACACACGATGTTTCTACACCACTAAGTTCATTTCACGGGAACTGTGATTGAATCCGAACCCGTAATCAACATTTGAGGTACAATTCATGTTCATTCCTGTTCTTTGTTTACTGTAATAAAAGGTGTGTTCTAGGTCAGATCACCACCATTCCTTAATATTCCGACTTTTCTGTAACTTTGTCTAATGTGGACATCTCATAATAAATTGCCATTAGGTTAGAAAGCGAGTTGTAAGTATTTGAGATCTAAAACTTGGGTGAACTAGTGTTTGAAAATGTACTTGTCGATTCGAGACTTGTCTCTTCTCGTGCCGAGAAGTTTCTCGTTTCGTTGACAATAATAGTTCAACGTTTAACATAGACAAACATTTTAAGTATTTGTACTTTAAATAGTCTAAATTACTTACCTATATCTTTTTCATAATGTTTATGATATAAAATTAGTGCTTAAAGCCTTTGTATTTTAACAAGTCTTCTCTAAAATCAATGCATGTGAATTGTGCTTCCACCTTTCGAGTTCTTTGAAACTGTATGTTGAGGTCGTTTATATGTTTGTGGCCAATCATTTCGACAGTGAGATCTCGGAAACTACAATCTTTAGAAAGATGTTTTCAGTGGTCGATTGAAAATTTTGCGTAGAGGGCTTGCATATATCTCAGGCGTTTGTTTCATGGCCAATTAATAATGAAAAAGGAAGGAAGGATAATCATTTCTCAAGTCTAAAATAAATCTTCGTAACTGATAATCTAGATATTCTATCCTTGGTCGCCCTCTTCCTGGTTTTCCTTCTGCCTTTCTCTCTATCAACACGGATTTAAAAAGAAAAGTCATGAGAAACACTAAAAGTATTTCACATTATTGCTTATATTCCTCAAGGCTCTCCTTTTCCAGTCTAATAAGGCCATGATTCCAGAACGAGTTAAAATGAGGTGAACGAGCGAGTCATTTATCAAACTCGACTCTACTCGAAACTCGACCTGAAAACAGTGACTCGACTCGAAACTCAACTCGAGAAAATTACATTTGGCTCGACTCGTGCCTATCCCTAAGATTTACGCATGTAACCTACGATTTTACGTACGCTACATAGTTTTTTCTTTGTGGCATCAAGTCTGTATATAATTGGTTCATATTGAGCCTCAAAGCCTTCAATATCTTCAACTTCATTCCATATAATGGAAATTTAAACCATTTTCAGAAATGTTGGATAATGTTGCGTGTTGTGTGTCATCTTCTTTTTTGTCCATTGACTTCCAATAGAAATCTAATTGAAGAGGGAGAGAGTAGGTATATAGCCCACGTACTGATCAGCTCATGGGTCTTCATTTACTTATTGCAATCCATACATACAAAATAGTTTAGTCTTAGTTTCTTCATTATTTGCTCTTAATTCCTTTTCACTTATGCCTAAACTCGGAATAGACCGAAGCATATAAATTCATTATCTTAATAAATTCAAATGTCATATTTGGTCAATGCAGGTCTGTATACTACTTTGGGTCACTCTGTGATACGTTCAAAGATAGTTCACATAGACAATGTTCTTAAATCAACTTCATATGGCTTAAACCAACGACAATTTGCTGTTTTCTTGGAAGATTTTGCATAAATATTCTAGGTTTCCCTATCTCAGAGAAGTATGCTGGGTATCCTGTGCTCCAAGGGTCTAAAAAGTTCCTGGAACTTGAGAGGTGAAATTAGCAATTTTCTTCAAATCAAAGAACAAAGCACACACTTACTGACAGATCCTTTGTGATTACAATATGTTTCTTTCATGACAGTATTGCGAAATATTTGTCACATTTTAATTTGAAACTTTAAGGAAAAAACATAATTACGGCAAACGTTACGTAAATAAAAACGTTAGAACACAAGTTGCAGCTTTGGGAGAAACTGTTAAAAAACGAAGGATTGATACATTTACCAATTTGTGTTGGTAAATGTATGGAACAAGTACAAGGCACTTGCTTTGTACAGGATGCATACCAAGAAGCTTCAGCATTTGAAAAATTAATTCAAAGAAAGATTCCGCGATATCAGACCTATCAAAGATTAGCTCTCCCTGTATTCTGCTTCTTTCTGAACTGACATTAAGGAATGAGAAACTGGTTTCCACATGGAATTAACATAAATTCAGCCCGATATAACTCGAAATAAAAATTCCATGAAGCCATGATTCATATTGCTGAATTTATGTTAATTCCATGTGGAAACCAGTTTCTGGATTCATAGTTACTCCTATTTATTACCAGAATTTTACAAACTAAAAAATAGGAGTAACTAAAAAACAATAGGAGTAACTAAAAACTAAAAAAAATGAATAGTATATTATTTCCATGTTCGGTAGTTCGTATCACTATGAAGAAATTTTCTCACTTATGAAAATAACAAGTCCGTAGCGAGATTCACGTTAAAAACATTATCTGACCAATGTAAGAAAAAATATTTATGTGAGCGTCATGTTTTTATTATTATTATTATTATTATTATTATTATTATTATTATTATTATTATTATTATTATTATTATTATTATTATTATTAAGTTTTCTGCCTTTCGGTAGGTCCTGGGACTAATTTGGATTCTTTAAATTTTAGATTTGGGACTGGAAATGTTTCTTCCACTTTTGTCGACCTTCAGCTTCCTCTTTTATGTCCTAATATTTTCTCCTATCTTTCAAATCAACGATTAGCTGTGTTTTTCTTCTTCTCCGTATTCCTCGCTTCACTTTCATCTTTCCTTCTATGGTTGTGTGAAGAAGACAATTTTTTCGCAAGATGTTTCCAAACCAATTGGCCTTTCTACGAAGGATGGTGGTTAGAAGTGTTTTTTGATAGTTTTAAATTGTGTAAATGGACAAAAGTTTTTTTACCCGGACTTTACTTTGGGAATCACAAAAGTTACAGGCATTTCAAAATGCTAATTTTACCTGTCACGCATCGGAAGAGAGAGGTGTTTCTGTACCTTAAAGAAAATAAAGCGGAAAATATTTGCAGTAGCGATGCTTTCTATTCAGAAAAACTTGAAGAGTAGCATTTCAGATTTTAATGAAGTCATAGAAAAACTTGAAGCTCGAAAACAACGAAGAAAGACCATAAACAAACTCTTTATTTTATTAGCGTCGTATCAAATGAAAAACCTTTATGTTCCATTTTGACGTTTATGTTGGATCCCTTATCAAGTTGGGTATGGTATTGGAAGATATCAAACATTTTAAATTGCAACGTTGGGCCAACAGTAGATTGTGTACAGTGGGCCAATCGACCAATAGACAACCGGGTGCTACGTTGAACCACTATTTTGTTTTCGCTTGTTGGCATCGATGGTTGTTGGATTATCGAATTTGCCGTTGTCATTTTGATAGTGGCTTTGTCATCGATGTCTACAAATAGACAACGGTTGGCACACCGTTTGACAACGAAAATGTTACCTGGACACCCCTGGGGGGCCTTCACTTCAACCCCTTAGAGGGTATTTACTGATTTTGGATATTTTAAATTATTTTTTATCTTTTCGGTTCACTTCTCTTCTTTCCCAAGACCACATACATACAGACATACAGATAGACAGACAGAAAGATATATACTTAGATATTTTTACATTTATATTTCACTCGTATAGGAACGAATGTTCATGGGGTGTCAAACACTCATTCCATGAGTAACATAGTTTAATCTTCCGTTCCAGGGGGCACGGATGCTCAATGATATAACGTTCACCTATGATGAATCAGGCCCCCGTGTTCAAATCATGTCCCCAAAAAAGTGAACTTTATGTTGGATAAAATCATTGAATGAGTGCTGTGCTTTGACCTAGGAGGCTCGGTGTATCAGTGATAGAGCGTTCTCCTCTGATGCATGAGGCCGCCCGTCTTCAAATCATGACCCCCGAAAAGTGAACTTTATGTTGGATAAAATCATTGCATGAGTGCTGTGCTTTGACCTAGAGGGCTCGGTGGTTCAGTGGTAGAGAGTTCACCGGTGATGCATGAGGCCCTCGTGTTCAAATTCTGCTCCCGACAAGTGAAGTTTGTAGTGGACAAACACCGTATGAATGGATTTCCTTGGGAATTCTCCCGTTTCACCCCCACTTTCTTCACTTCATCATTTCAATCTTCTCATCATCACCTTCCATCCATGAGCATAGTAGGCATAATCGTACGACGTAAAACCCATGTTGTTTGATAGCTTTTCGGCTCCTTTTCTCCATTATCATAATAGGCATAAACGTGGGACGTAAAAACTCAAAGATTTCATTTCTTTTTTCCCTTGTTCCACATTTTTTATTCTATTATCATTACTTGAAAATAAAGTGACTCGATGTTCCAGGGCTATCCCAAGCAGGTAGACAGGTAGACATGTTATTATAAAACTTTAAGACACATAATATTATTTACCATACAATTAAAAGTACTTATCTTTTAACGTCCGATGTTTACTAAAGTTTCTCACGGCAGTTGTTATCATTCGTTTAGGAGGACTGTAGGTCAGTCTGTTGCCTAGTTGCAATACGAATCATGAAAACATTTGGAAATGTTATCTTATCTGTTGCTCTTGAAACTAAACACTTTTAAGACGGAAATCAATGTGCTAACAAACAGAGAGAGAAAGAGATACTCGCAAACAGACATCCACTATGTATGTGTCTGCGTGTGTGTTTGTGTGCGTGTGTGTTTTTTTTAATGTTACAAACTGAACTCATGCAAACTGAGCTATGAATAAATACATTTTATAATTTGTTCTTTGAACTGCCTTTATAACTATATGAAGAAAGAACTGGAGGCCTGAGGAGATCGGTTCCGCTGATGTGCAAGTCAGTTGAAAATGTTTATACATGTCAGATACACTTACGAAGAACCGCGACCCTTGGGGTTCGGGTTCGATTCTCGGTGAGAAAGCATTGAATATTTTAAAACAATAAATTAATTCGATTTTTTCTGTCGTGAAACGAAGTGCTATATACGTGAAATTCTTTTTTTCATGCAAAAACTAGTTCAACTCTAAAATCATGAAGTACCAAATTCGATCCCAGCTCTCCACCAAAGTGGATTTTTGTGTACAGTCTTTATATCTTAAGTTAACGAAGCTACAATCAAGGTTATTTATCTGTTTCACTTTTCACTCCCAAAATAATAATAATAATAATAATAATAATAATAATAATGATAATGATAATAATAATAGGGTTCAGGTTCGATTCTCGGTAAGGAAGCATTGAATATTTTAAAACATTAAGTTAATTCGTTCCTTTTTGTCGTGAAACGAAGTGAAATTCATTTTTTTCATGCAAGAACTAGTTTAACTCTAAAATCATGAATTACCAAATTCGATTCCAGCTCCCTACCAAAGATTTTTGTGTACAGAACCTTTATATCGTAAGTTAGCGATGCTATAATCAAGGTTAGTTGTCTGTTTCACTTTTCACTCCCAAAATAATAATGATAATAATAATAATAATAATAATAATAATAATAATAATAATAATAATAATAATAATAGGGTTCAGGTTCGATTCTCGGTGAGAAATCCTTGAATATTTTTAGACATTAAGTTAATTCGTTCCTTTTTGTCGTGAAACGAAGTGCTATATACGTGAAATTCTTTTTTTTCATACAAGGACTAGTTCAACTCTAAAATCATGAAGTACCAAATTCGATCCCAGTTCCCCATCAAAGTTGATTTTTGTGTACAAAGTCTTTATATCGTAAGTTAACGAAGCTACAATCAAGGTTATTTATCTGTTTCACTTTTCACTCCCAAAATAATAATAATAATAATAATAATAATAATAATAATAATAATAATAATAATAATAATAATAATAATAATAATAATAATAGGGTTCAGGTTCGATTCTCGGTAAGGAAGCATTGAATATTTTAAAACATTAAGTTAATTCGTTCCTTTCTGTCGTGAAACGAGTGAAATTCTTTTTTTTCATGCAAGAACTAGTTTAACTCTGAAATCATGAATTACCAAATTCGATTCCAGCTCCCTACCAAAGATTTTTGTGTACAGAACCTTTATATCGTAAGTTAGCGATGCTATAATCAAAGTTAGTTGTCTGTTTCACTTTTCACTCCCAAAATAATAATGATAATAATAATAATAATAATAATAATAATAATAATAATAGAAATAATAATAATAATAATAATAATAATAATAATAATAATAATAATAATAATAATAATAATAATAATAATAGGGTTCAGGTTTGATTCTCGGTGAGAAATCCTTGAATATTTTTAGACATTAAGTTAATTCGTTCCTTTTTGTCGTGAAACGAAGTGCTATATACGTGAAATTCTTTTTTTTTTCATACAAGGACTAGTTCAACTCTAAAATCATGAAGTACCAAATTCGATCCCAGTTCCCCATCAAAGTTGATTTTTGTGTACAAAGTCTTTATATCGTAAGTTAGCGATGCTACAATCAAGGTTAGTTGTATGTTTCAATTTTCACTCCCAAAATACTACTACTACTACTACTACTACTACTACTACTACTACTACTACTACTACTACTACTACTAATAATAATAATAATAATAATAATAATAATAATAATAATAATAATAATAATAATGTGATGCTGTATTTTTTAAATTTATTTTTATGTTTGTTATTTACGTTTTAATACCACTTTGGTCTAGATTTGATTCTTGGCGGGGAAAGACGAAGACCATTGCTATGCAAAATAGCTATTCAATACATAACGAAAAGACGAAAATCAATTAATCAATTGGGAAGCTTCGATCGTGATAACTGAAAGGACTCTCATCAAGATCCGATAGCCGGCCAAGATTATGAGCATAAAAGAGTATGTACATAGCTACAGCCGGTTCTCACAAACCAACATTTTCCCACGGGCTCCTGTGGTAGCCGTAAAAGGCTACGAACATAACAACTAAAGGCTTGTCGAAACTTCCCTCCCAATTCCAGGAAATGATATCGAATTCTAGGAAAACAAGATAATTTTTTGCTGACTCGGCCGTCTATCCAGGGGGATATCTAATGTTGGCAGATTAATAACAATGATCTACCAAATTATAGCTTTTCTCTCTTTCTCTTTCTTTATTGTTTCATCATTGGTTTCTGCGAGGGCTTAGGCCGCTGTTGCGGCCTCCGGTTCTGGCCAGTACCCCTGACTCCTGTCTTTCTGATTTTGTATTCTCGTGACAAAGCCCAATCAAACTTTATGTATTGTTGGTTTTCCCCTTACTTATAAAATTCCTTTTCTACCTCTGGATCAAAGTATAGTATGAAAATATTCTGTGGAAAAGATTAGTTTAATTTTAATGTGAGAATACATATGTGGACCTGTATACAGGGTTGCTGATAAGTATTGGGACAGAACAATAATAACGACATGCGCGGACGGGGGAAAAATAAATGTTGCGAATGGTATTATTGCAAAACCTGCATTGATTTGGAGTGTGGTCACCATGGAAGGCATTTTGAATTCCGCCATATTGCATATCACAAAATATTGTTTTAAATGTAAAAGGTTATGATTTTACACTTCAACTTAGGCTTGAATATTTCCACAGATGAGAATGTGAACTCATTTTTTACACGTCATCTGCTTGAGACAGAGTGTGCTATGTTTGACACATGTATCTAATAGAAAAAATGTATCATGATAGGGCAGTAACAAAGAGATGCATTGACGGAGGAAAAGAAAATGTGACAATTTTGCATTGGTGTAGAAACTGTGTTAAATGATTTAATATACATCATAGCTGCCATTTTGAATTCCTCATATTGTGTAGCATACAATATTTTTAAATAAAAGGATGTATGTGTTGAGTTTTAATTTTGAGTTTAACGTAGTAGCAAGACCTGAGAGGAGACAGGGTAGATAGCGTCTACCGCTTAGAATGTTATATGCAGAATAAAAACATCAAAATTAGTCACAAACTCTTATGCAACCATCCCTTCCTTAGAGTACTGTGCGGTCACATACCTGTCACGGCGATGAAAAGGCACTTTTAGCGACGAGGATATCTTTATATTGAATGCACCATTACTCACAAAGTCAATTAAAAAAAGAAAAAGTTTTTAAATGAAACATTCAAAGATTGGTACCACTGCTGCGTGTAACACAAGAAATTGTTACATCATGATTGATTCGTAATATGATGTATATGGGTTTCTTAATGGTAGTATAACAAAATGCCTTCAAATTGACCAGAAAATAACAAGTGAAATTTATTTCTCAAATTTTGTAAAATCGAAGTCAGTGGGCATTATGGGAAAAGTCTACTTTAACAATATATGCAAATGAATATTAATATATTTCACGTTTTCCAGTGGGTGCAAGAAAGCTTCGAATATTGATTGGCTTCATAATCATTAGCGGATGTATATATATACATACATACGTGTATATATATATGCGTGTCTGTTTCACACATCATTGGAAGAATAGTTTTTAGAAAATTCCATTCGCTATTGATTTTTATACAAATAGTTGTTTGCATCAACTGTATGCTTATTTTTCATCTGTATATTTAATCTATGGTCACGAAATTGCCTTCGTGCATAAATGTTTGACCTCATTTCTTAATAGCTTCATTTAAACAGTTGGGGAAACGTAACAGTCTGAGCAATATACATTAGTTGTGTTTATAATGTCTGATGAAGTTACAAACACCACATGATTTAAGAAATGTATCTTTCCAAGCATATGTACCAAATGCAAGAGTAAAATATCTGTAAGTATTATTAAGGAACCTTATTATATTTTAAACACAGATAAATTTATAAAGGTAACCTAAAAAGTTTTGTCGCTTACACCATAAACTTGCGTGAGGACAAAATTAAAAAGAGACCTCCACATCGCGTCATAAGGGCATGGGTACTGTACGAGTTGAAACTGGTGTTAAAAGCCGCTGAAGAGGATCGGAAGATATGGATGTCGTGACTACGCGGACTGTGCAGCGGTCGTTTAACAAGCTTCAGAAACACTCGAAGATGAACCACCTGAGGGAAGACAAACACATGTACAAAATGAAAATTCTTCAGGCAGCAATTGAGCGAACAGTGACTAGACATGTGAGGAACCAGAACTACAATTTACTGTGAGTGGAGAAACTAAGAACTTGTTGCTCAAGTTAATATAGCTGCGGCAGTAATCTCGGGAATTTCAGGTGTGCTTGATCGCACGCGGAAAAATTTGCTGCGCCGATGTCATTTTTGAAATGCGGTGGATTGTCGACAATATCAGGCTGTGAATTGTTATTCTTCACAGCTGTCTCTTGTACACATACCACATTCCACAAACATTATACAATGAACCTCTGAGTATTTCATAGTTATGTTACTTTTGTACGAAAGAGGAATCGGTAGTTTGAAACTGTATTGCATTGTATCATTGAGCAATAAGCACAACAACTTATGTTTCGTCGAGTTTCTTTGCTTCTGTGCTCGGAATTATTATCTTCCACAGAATTACGTATTACGGAAATCTTTTAATGCAGCTTAATTTCGCCAAATTGTACTCATATAATTTATGAAAATCACTGTTGTCACGTAAAGAATCCTTTGTACTCCCGTTCATCATACATGATCTTTGACGCCTTACTATCCTATGCACAGTAGCCATAAACCTAATCAGGATCAAAGTCACTTTTTTTATTTTCACACACTCGTAACTTGGACAGGAAGCCGTTGATTTATCATCCGTTACCATTAATCTACAAGATAAAACTGTGATACGTTAAAGACTTCTTTTCATTCAAATTCTTCTTCCGAGAGTTTATTCTGTGCAGAGATAAAATAGATCAATCACACATGTGTATCTCTCTTCATTTCGAATTCTAACGAGGGAACGCATCCAAGTGTAACTCTGACTTCAGGTCGAGACTATGGCCATTGGATACCTTGTCCCAAAAGAACAAAACACGAAAAGGTATACATCCTCGATCTCAACCGTTGCGGAGATATAATCGTGAAAAATTAGAAATTGAGCTCCTTACTATACATTACAAAGTCATATTCCGGGTCAGATTTTTCGGAAACAAGTATGAGTCTAAAAGTAATTGGAGTATTCCTTCGAGTATTTTATTAAAGGTAGAATGAGGAAAATCAACAAGATTTCAACAATCAAAAATAGCAGTACATCATTCAAGTTAGAAGAACACTTACGAGAGAACCTATCCAAGTGTATCTCTGACTTCGAGTAGAGACTATGTCCGTTGGATACCTTATCCAAAAATAACATAACACGAAAATGATACATTCTCGATCTCAACCGTTGCGGAGATACAAGCGTGAAATGTTAGAAATTGAGCTCCTTACTATACATTACAATGTCGGATTCCGCGTCTGATTTTTCGGAAAAGGATCGGGGAAGGAAACTCAACGAATACATACCAAATTAGTGTGGGGAGCCCAGCACCTTTTGAATGAAAAATTGTGTCTGTGGGGCACTCGCAGGTCCCAGGCAGGGTCCAAAACAAAATTTGCAAATGGAACCGGGGGACGAGTAACATATTGTATGAAAGCTATTGTTAAATAAAACAAGAGAGAACAAATCTCAACCCTCTACATTACCCTGTGCAAACGGGCAACTGGTCAAATGTCAATACAACTTACATCAGAAAATCTATGGCCACTCTTCTAAATCCATGTCTGCTGGGCAAGTTTATTGAAACAAGTAGACTGCTGTTGTTGCCACGAACCCTTAATTTGCCCAGCAGACCACATCTGGTGATAACGTATTTCCTTGAAACCCAAACCAATCTTCAAGAACTAATTTCATATTCGTTATCAGCACCCTAAAATTAGTAAGAATTCGTTAGTTTTATCTCCGAAGCATTTTCACTGTTGACCAGTGTTATCTATAAGTGATGGCGAAGCTTTAGTGGTTTAAGGGGGCACAAAGAAAGTGAATGGTACGCGGAGAAATTTTCTAGCACAGATCTTGTTATGGGATGAGGCATTCATACTGGATGGCATCACAAGTGTCCACAATGGCCATCGATGGGCACCCAAAAACCCACAAGAAATTATAGAGACGAAGAAACATCAGGGTTTTAAATTGAATGGGTAGGCTGGTACTATTGATGACAACTTTGAGGGACAACGCTTCTTACCACTGCTATTGAACATAAGTAATATCGCATCTCCAGTTTGCCGACCAGGGCATACCCATTCTGCTTGAAGACTTGCCACTGAGAACAAGACAGTGTATGCGGTATATGCATAATGGAGTCCCTTTTCATTCATGAAAATGAAATGAAATATTTGAGTTTTACGTCCCACGGTTATTCCGGTTAGGCTAAAGGAGACGGTGATTATGAGAAATGAATGAAATGGTGGAATGAAGAAAGTGGGAGGAAACGGGAGAACCCCGAGAAAACCCATGCACACGGCGTTTGTCCACCACAAAGTTCACTTGGCGGGGGCAGGGTTTGAACCCTTTTCATTCATGTCACACTATGCGTGCATATCTGAACAAAACATTTCCACGCAGATGGATAGATCGTGGTAGCAGATGAGCATGGCCCCCACGTTCACCCGGCCTGAATACTCTAGATTTTTTCCTGTAGGGTTACGTGAAGAGTGTCGTGTATACACGGTCCGTGCATGTCATTGGAGATATTCGCTAGCTTGTATGCGCTGCATTTGCCACACTACGGCAAACACCAGTGTTGTTGCCAACAGTCAGAGAATCCATACACCATCGTGTAACTGTGTTGGAGAACAAGGTGAAGATATTGAACACCTTCTGTAGGACGATTCCATGTCAGAAGGGCCCGGACAAAAGGGCGAGGACAGAAAGGCCCGAGTCAAAACGGCCCCGCGTCAAAAGGGCTCCGGTCAAAACGGCCCCGCGTCAAAAGGGCCCGGGTCAAAAGGGCCCCGCGTCAAAAGGGCCCCGGTCAAAAGGGCCCGGGTCAAAAGGGCCCCGCGTCAAAAGGGCCTTGTGTCAAAAGGGCCCGGGTCAAAAGGGCCCCGGTCAAAGGGCCCTGCGACAAAAGGGCCCGGGTCAATAGGGCACCGCAACAAAAGGACCTGAGTCTAAAGGGCCTCTCCCTCAAAACGGCCCCGCGAGAAAAGGGACCGAGTCAAAAGGGTCCCGCGAAAAAGGGCTTGAGTGGAAAGAGCCCGGGTAGAAATAGTCCCACGGCCAGAAAGCCTGAAATCAAAACAGAAGTGGAAATCAAAGATGCACGAGTGGATAGTGCCACCTTAGTAAGTAGAAGTAATTGTCTAATAGAAGGAAGAATATCAGTGGTTATTAGAGACAAAAAGGAAACTTGAATGGTGATCTTAATTTTGTTTGGTTGCTGTTTGTTCTGCAACAATCCCTATTGCTTAAGTCGTTTCACGATGAAAGTTTGCTTTCAACCGTGTCTCTCTGAGTTTGTAGACGTGGAAGACCCGGGTTCGATTCTCGGCGGGATCTCATGTGGTTCTAATTCCACGTTAATCAGTAGGTCCACATCTCATACAGCCTCGCTGCTGAAAGGGATGCTAAAGTGAAAATCATATGATATCATATCTCTAAGTTTGTATTCTCGAGACCTAGCCTAATCAGACTATCTATTAATGACTGTTCCCTTAGTTCTAAAGTTCAATTTCTGCCCCTGAATCAAAGTAGAAAAATACGTATTATATGAATAATATTATCTTGAAAAAGTTTCTTTAATTTTGGTGTAAGAACATACATGTGGATCTCCATACAGGGTTAGTCAAAAGTATTGGGACAGAACAATAATAACGACATGCGTGGACGGGGGAAAATCAAATGTTGCAATTGGTGTTATTGCAAAAACTGCATTGACTTGGAGTGTGGTCATTGTGGAAGCCATTTTGAATTACACTATATTGCGGATCGTACATTTTTTAATGGAAATGGCTATGATCTTACACTTCAGTTTAGGCTTTATATTTCCACAAATGTGAAGGTGAACTCATTTTTGACACATTACCATTTGTTTATGAGACAGGGTGTTTGACATGTGTATCTAATAGAAAAAAATATCATGACAGGGCAATAACAAAGAGACAAATATACAAAGGAAAAGTAAATGTTACAGGTTGGTATTGGTGTTAAAACTGCGTTAAATGATCATGGCACCCAACTTGAATTTCGCATATTATACACCATAAAATATTTTCAAATAGACAAAGGTACTTGTATCACATAAATTTAGGCTAGAATCTTGCTACAAACGATAATCTGAATTAGGGATGCGCACAAGACAAGATTTGAGGCTGTCTCGTCTCAAAAATGTACTGTAAATGTGATGTCTCGACTCGAAAAATGTGCATTTTTCTATTGGAAGAGCTGTCGGATATTCTCAGGAAATTTCTGTCTCGACTCGTCTCGTGCGCATCCCTTACCGAGTCGACTTTTGACCGATCTCTATTCATTTACGCGATAGTGTGCTAAGTTTGACATTTGTTTCTAGTAGAAGAAAGTATTTACACAGGTAACTAATAAATAGTACTTCATTGTGCTCTTAACGTTTCTGTTCGTTTGCTTACGTTTGTAAAATATTGAGAAGTTACCACGTATGTATAACATATTTTAATAGTAAGTATATTTGTGATTAATTGTTACTTTACGACTATAAAGCAATAGAATGCTTTTAATGTGCAGTTTCGAATATTTGGTAGAGCTCAACAACGTCGTTCAAATAGTAGTGGGTGATAACGATGTTTCTTCTGGTCAGTGTATTGTACCATGCAGAGTTAATACGGGAAGGATATAATGGTAAAATTGCTAGAAAGAAACCATGTATTACCCAAATTAAGAAATATAAGATACTTAAATTTTCTACAGCTTTTGAAAATAAACCCAAAAACTGGTGCGAATGTTTTTATCGGCGAATTTAAGTTAAACCTGCATGAATATGATGGTAGAATAATAGTGTTTCGACAAGTAAATACAGAAATAAATGTCAAGAACTTCCAGCCTGCTTTAAAATACACAAGAAATATATCTTAACGTTCTTAGAAGGACTTCTAATTTTATCAAGATATTGATCCCAAACAAAGTATATGTTGTAAAGAAAAGATTGCTTTAAAACTGCCCAAAAGTTCGCTATACCCCACCACACAGTACCGGCTCTAATCTCATTGAGAATCTTTGGACCGAATTGCAACGTAAGGTCAATATATACGAGTTACGGTGAAAGAAGGTTTGAGAAAAGCATTAAATACAGATTGGAACAATATTTCCCCACACTACACCAGGAAAATTGTAACAACGATGCAGAAATGCTTTAAGAAAGTTATAAATCATTGTGTGTTTGCTATTAAATACTAACTGTATTAACTTGGAGGAATAAAATAATTTTAGAGGACATTTTGTAGTAGTTTTTTTAATAATATCTGAATATTTATGTGATCAAAAGTGTCCACATCCCCATTCAATGTAGTTTTTGCAACAATACACACTTGCAACATTTGCTTTTCCTCCGCCACATTATTATTTTATTGTCCTGATACTTTTGTTTACTATACACTATTGTCAAACATAGCACACTTTCCTCGTAAAAGAATGAGGATTGGTAAAGAATGAATCATATCCTCGTTTGTAGGAAAATTCAATCCTAAATTGATGTGCTAAACATACTCCTTTCCATTTAAAAATATGTGGTATCCAATATGGCGAATCTAGGATGGCTGTCATTATGTCCACCCCCTCACTCAGTGTAGTTTTCGCATCAACCTGCAACCTTTTACTTTTCTACGTCTACGTGTCTCTTTGCCTGTCCAGATACTTTGGTCTACTAGATACAAATGTCAAACGTAGCACCCTATCTCGCAAACGAATAAAGATAGATTTTAAAAAAAAATGAGTTCTTCTTCTCATCCGTGGGAACATTCTAGCCTAAATTGATGTGTCAAACCCACCTCTTTCCATTCAAAAGATATTGTGTGATATCAAATACCGCAGAATCCACCATCTGCAATATTTACTTTACCTCCGTCCACGCGTATCGTTATTACTGGTCTGTCGTAACATTTTTACTAACCCTATATTTTTTCCACGTGTGTGTTCTTTCAACACAAATAAACAGGTATGTCCACGTAATATTTTTCATCTAATAAGTATTTTATACTTCTGAAGTTTTGCAGGCTATATCTCAGATTTCTTGACATGGGGCCTTTTTGTTAGGGGGCCCTTTTGACCAGGGTCCTTTTGACTCAGGCCGTTATGACTGGAGCCCTTTTGACTAAGGCCATTCTGTCCTCGCCCTTTTGTTCGGGCCCTTCTGACGTGACACCGGTTATAGAATAGGAAGATATCATATACAGAGGTACAACAGTTATTTAATGCTACATTTTCCGACCATAACCCAATTTCGAAGTCAACTGCCTAAGAGACCATTAAATGTTTTGCAGAAAGGTACCGCATGCGATCAGGAAGGCCGAAACAATGTAGCAATTTGGCAGTTTCTTTTAATTTACAATCTTTTGTGGAAATTCCGCATTCATTGATAACCAGATTTGCTAACAAGCTAGGTGTTTCCCAGAGTTCAGCGCAATGAATTTTTGTACACTATGCTCTTTATGTAAAGTCATTCTGAAGTATGATTAGTACCATACTAAAGAGTTCGATTAACATGTTAATTGCAGTAGTCAAACCTTTAGTATGATGCTAATCATACGTCAAAACGACTCTGCATAAGGCGGTATAAATTGAAACCCTAGGAGAATGCGTTTAGTGCATGAAATAACGGAAGACGACTTTGATCACCGCATTGAGTTTTGCGAAGTAATGATATGAAATATCGATGACAGCAATATTGTCGTAAATGACATGTTATTCTCTGGTAACTTTCAGACTGTCAGTTTAACGTCCCACATTATGCCCTTTAGGATGACGATGATTAAAGCAAGTGAATGATGATGAAAGAACGGGTGAAATCAAAAGGAAACGAGGGTACCGCGGGAAAACTCACCTATACAATATTTTTTTAGGCTCAGGCCCGTCTTTCAGAACCGGTATCTGAAAATTAAAACCGGCACGGGTCATCATCATTGCCTTTTATTTCTTTAATTTATTTTGTTTTGCATTTTGAAATAGGTGAAGGGGATTTGAATTAGGAAGGGAAAGGAAACCACAAACAAGAAACAAGAGACAAGAAAACGAAACAAAAACAAAACAAAACAAAGAATGAACAAAGAATAACTATGCAAAAACTCAACTGTTGACTGTTGTAATTTCCAAAGTGCTATAACCATTGAGCTTAACCCTAACATGTTCTAATATTAAACTATGCAATACTCAACTATCTACTAATACTATTTCCAGGGTATTTGACCATTGATCTTGACACTAACATGTTCTGATACTAAATTGTTTGCTAATCAAATCAAGATTATCTAAACTCTTTCTGATCTGCGTTGTCATTTCCTACCTCTGTTTCGTATTTTTATTTATTTGATTTTGATCTTGTTAGTATTTAGTTAGTTACTTCTAACTGTTTAGCTACTTCTATTTTTGGTATATTTATGTCTGTACGTAATATTAGTATTATTATTATTATTACCATTCTTCTTCTTCTTCTTATTATTATTATTATTATTATTATTATTGGAGTTATTTAAACTTTGTTTCTTTACTTAGCTTGGTTGAGTCCATATTTATTAACTATGATTATTACGTTTTATTTTTTTAAAATATGCTTTATTTATTTATTCTATTTCTTTTTAATTTAATTTAATTTATTTTATTTTTGAATTTAATGTTTATTTAATGTTTATTTTTTACTATGTTATTTCATTTACTTTGATGGACTTCTTCTATCTTCAGGTTTTCCCTGTATGAGCTTGGTTTTCACCTGCTATTTCAAGTTTCTCTCCTGTGATCATATTTAATTCTTTCACTAATTATACACTGGTTTTTCCCTGTATATTTTGCCCGTTTCACACACTAAAGGCACTAAGAACACTATACAATATTGTCCACCACAATCTTACTTGGCCGGGAATCGAACCAGTAGTCCTACACACCAGAGCTAAGCGTTCTACCACTGAACCGCCGTGCCCCTCCCTCCGGTATTCTTTGATGAAGTGATATTTACCTTATATGGTCTGGTGAACCGAAAAAAATATCACTATTGGAGCGATGAAAATCCACATTGATGGGATGTTATTTCGAAGAACAGAAGTGAAAAGCTACTGACAGAAATAAACTACATTCTTAATTAGAAATATTACGAATGATATAAGAGATATGTAAATTAAAAGTAGGAATGCAAAATATTTTTTGAATACGAACTGTGGTTTAATTAGGAATACAGCTGGTAAATAATAATATTGGACTACAAAGGTATTCAGAAGTCTTGCTAGAGGAAATATAAATATATTGAGATTATTATTATTATTATTATTATTATTATTATTATTATTATTATTATTATTATCGAATTGAAAATTCAATGGTGTATCTAAAATCAGGTAAAAGATCAGAAAAAGTACTTGTAGCCAACAAGCGGTAAGAAATGTGTGAAGTATTAAGGGCTTGCATTGAGGGTGCCAGGTAAACATGATTGGGAGCCACTGATATACGATATTGCATTGAGGACGACCCCTTCGTACACGTCGTTCTTTGTCTAGGCCTTACTAACGTGGAATCAAATAAAAAATAATGAAACAAGAAGTATATTATAAACAAAAAATCCTTACTAAAACTATTATATATATTTTCTCCACTAAATCTCATCAAATTATATATATAGATATATATAATATTAACAACTTGACTTCGGTGAACATTACATTATTCTTATTATATATTAACGGTGCTAACCTAACACGAAGCATTATAATAAGGATTTAAAAACAGCTAAAAGACAAATGACAAACATTACAAACAAATAGCATTTGTTTGTATTTTCTGTTACATCTGATCAGATTATATACGTATATAATTATTTTACACTACAGTATATTTTTTGAACAACTTGACTTTGATTAACATTACACTATGATCATTATATTTTAGAAGTACCAATCTTGCATAACGCCTTACAGTAAGATAAAAAGAGTGAAAAAAGACATTACTAACAAAAAGTATTTTTGAGATAAACATATTACATTTATTATATTTGAAAAGTACTTACTTAACATGATTCCTTAGAAAAAAAATTTTCATATCTTGTCGATTAAATTGGGTCTAAACGGGCCAGTGTCACTTTTTGGCAAAAAATGAGATGTTCGTCAAATTTTAACGCCTATAAATGGATATTTTCTTTTGCAAGAAAAGCAAATATTAATATGAATAGTATATATACTCCAAACTACTTCGTGTTGACATTAGCCCTTTTAGTACCAAGTCGCAGATATATAAAGTATGTGAACTTGCATTGAAAAATTCTGGCTACTTTAATCTGTTTTGAAATTCTTCCAACTTATATTGGACATAAGTTTATTATCATTTTTGCTTAACTTTCCAAATGACAAATACGATTGACATTTGTCTCAAACTGCTTGTGTGGATTGCAAATTAAAATTGTGAACCAAGCCACGAAGATAGTTCTCTAAAGGTCTTTGAGTATACTCCTGTACAATAGTACGTACTCGACTTGCAGTTACTCTGTATTTTTTTTCTGCCGGTGGTCAATACTTGTCTAGCAACTTCTATTAATTTGATAAACAGAGTGCTCCTTTAACCGTGTATATTGACGATAACCGTTTCGATAAGATAAAATTCGTTGCGCCATATAATTTTATGATAAAATTACGCGCATCTCTTTACTTTATTTCATAGTTCTACCATATTCACTTTTTAATATTCGGCGACAGTTGCCATCGAAATTCATACATTTATATGCAAAATAGTAATAATTAATAATAATAATAATAATAATAATAATAACAGAATTACATTATCAATTACATAAAGAATACCTTCGAATAAAGAAAAAATAACTGTCACGCTGGGATTCGAACCCGAGTCACTGAAATGGCAGTTCTCTGCTTTCACACTTGATACAAAGATAAGAAAATAAACTAGTAGCTATGTTACATAAACATAGCACACACTATTTCTACACGTGTTGATGCAATTCAAAGAATGCAAAAATAATGTCTGCCAGCTTTTCTCTTCTTTAGAAATTAGAAGTCACGGTGAGGAAGAATTGCAGTAATATAAATCGGGACCAGTTAAAAACAATGAGGTAGCCTCATCTTGAAGAACGCTTCGCGATATTTTCCTCATTGACGAAGGTCTATATCACTTGTTTTTGAGTTAAAGAAGGAAACCTCGAGTAAGTCATTGTGACACTCATAAGGAACACCTCCTTATACGAGTATTAGTATGGGTATTTTGTGTATAGTCTTACATGCAATGCTTTTAACTAGCTAATAGTTTAGGCGGAAGATGATGTGACGAGGTGGGTAAGTTTTTAGCGCATTGAACTTATATTCGGCGGACCCGCGTTCAAATCCCGGTCCTTTTCTAACTTTTTCAAATGTTTCAATTTGAATTTCAATACATACTCAGTGTAACAACCAAGATTTTCTCTCCTCCAGAAAGAAAAAAATGTTGGAATTAGGAGAATTGAAGAAGGTCTCTCAATGAAGGCAATCATTTACTAACTTATTTCCAGCAGTTGTTCTAGATTTGATATTTTCGTCTACTTTCAAGCATTTTTTGATTTATGTGTGATCAGTGTTTTTATTTCTTTGAATATACAGTATATAGTGAAATAATACATTACATGCACAACAATATTGAGATTAACATATGATGTTCATTGGACAACACGCTCTAAACCAGAGAGGTTCATCTCAGAATGGAGAAATGTTTCGTGCGTCATCTACTCACAATTTTACTTGCATAAAGACTGGATTCAGTGCTACCAACTGTTGTCAGTGCCGAGAAAAGTTACGTGTAAATTGGGTTGCAACTGTCCAGGCGTTCTATCAACTGCAAATTACCTGGACTCCAAGTTATGGAATTAGAGCACTTAGGGTGGAGAGACTTTTGTTGTTGGATGTACATAGATTTTCCTAACACGAGTAACACTATCTGCTATTGATCTAAAATATTCCAAGTAATTTTTCTTCTTTCTCTTTCTTTCCTTCTTTCCTTCTATTTCTTACTCCCGAATTTTGCGCCACCTTACTTCGGCAGCCAGGGTTGTTGCCCCGCTCACCGGCACCATGACACGGCACTGATCAATACCTACCTACAACACTTTTCTCTGTTCACATGAATCGTAACTGGGCTGTTGTAATAACTTTGACTAACACTGTATAGAGATCCATATGTACGTTCTTTCAACACAAAGCAGGTGGTGTCCACTGAATACCTTTAATCTAATAAGCATTTTTATATTTCTCATGCCTTTCACGCTATATCTCAGGCTTTTTTGATGTGAGGCCCTTTGATCGCGGGGTCCTTTTGACTCGGGGTCCCTTTTGACGCGGGGCCCTTATGACCCGGGCCCTTTTTACGCGGGGCCCTTTTGACCCGGGCCCTTTTGATGCGGGGCCCTTATGACCGGGGCCCTTTTGACTCGGACCCTTTTGACGCGGCGCCCTTTTGACGCGGGGCCCTTATGACCGGGGCCCTTTTTACCCGGGCCCTTTATACGCGGGGCCCTTTTGTCGTGGGGCCCTTTTGACTCGGACCCTTATGACCGGGGCCCTTTTGACGCGGGGCCGTTTTGACTCGGGCCTTTTAGTCCTCGCCCTTTTGTCCGGGCCCTTCTGATGTGACACCATACTTGGATAAGGTCCGTTGTGCTACTCTGAGGGACTCAGCAGCAATGTGCTTTACTTCAATACCTTGCATTTTTAATCGTGTTTTCTGTTTTGTTATTACCGCAACTTGATGGATTTAGAAGAGTGGCCATAGATTTTCTGATGTAAGTTGTATTGACATTTGACCAGTTGCCCGTTTGCACAGGGTAATGTAGAGAGTTGAGATTTGTTCTCTCTTGTTTTATTTAACAATAGCTTTCATACAATATGTTACTCGTCCCCCGGTTCCATTTGCAAATTTTGTTTTGGACCCTGCCTGGGACCTGCGAGTGCCCCACAGACACAATTTTTCATTCAAAAGGTGCTGGGCTCCCCACACTAATTTGGTATGTATTCGTTGAGTTTCCTTCCCCGATCCTTTTCCGAAAAATCAGACGCGGAATCCGACATTGTAATGTATAGTAAGGAGCTCAATTTCTAACATTTCACGCTTGTATCTCCGCAACGGTTGAGATCGAGAATGTATCATTTTCGTGTTATGTTATTTTTGGATAAGGTATCCAACGGACATAGTCTCTACTCGAAGTCAGAGATACACTTGGATAGGTTCTCTCGTAAGTGTTCTTCTAACTTGAATGATGTACTGCTATTTTTGATTGTTGAAATCTTGTTGATTTTCCTCATTCTACCTTTAATAAAATACTCGAAGGAATACTCCAATTACTTTTAGACTCATACTTGTTTCCGAAAAATCTGACCCGGAATATGACTTTGTAATGTATAGTAAGGAGCTCAATTTCTAATTTTTCACGATTATATCTTCGCAACGGTTGAGATCGAGGATGTATCAGTTTTCGTGTTTTGTTCTTTTGGGACAAGGTATCCAATGGCCATAGTCTCAACCTGAAGTCAGAGTTACACTTGGATGCGTTCCCTCGTTAGAATTCGAAGGGAAGAGAGATACACATGTGTGATTGATCTATTTTGTCTCTGCACAGAATAAACTCTCGGAAGAAGAATTTGAATGAAAAGAATTCTTTAACGTATCACAGTTTTATCTTGTAGATTAATGGTAACGGATGATAAATCAACGGCTTCCTGTCCAAGTTACGAGTGTGTGAAAATAAAAAAAGTGACTTTGATCCTGATTAGGTTTATGGCTACTGTGCATAGGATAGTAAGGCGTCAAAGATCATGTATGATGAACGGGAGTACAAAGGATTCTTTACGTGACAACAGTGATTTTCATAAATTATATGAGTACAATTTGGCGAAATTAAGCTGCATTAAAAGATTTCCGTAATACGTAATTCTGTGGAAGATAATAATTCCGAGCACAGAAGCAAAGAAACTCGACGAAACATAAGTTGTTGTGCTTATTGCTCAATGACACAATGCAATACAGTTTCAAACTACCGATTCCTCTTTCGTACAAAAGTAACATAACTATGAAATACTCAGAGGTTCATTGTATAATGTTTGTGCAATGTGGTGCACAATGTTTGTGGTGGTATAATGTTTGTGCAGCAAATTTTTCCGCGTGCGATCAAGCACACCTGAAATTCCCGAGATTACTGCCGCAGCTATATTAACTTGAGCAACAAGTTCTTAGGCTTTCGTCCTGGTGTTGCATACAAACGGAGTATCAAACCCCCTCTCCCACAAAAAAGGAAGGAGCGTGAGGTGGGGTAAACGAGATGGTCATAACCCATTCCTTGTCTCCCAATCCGAAGATCTGGAAATGATTCGTTAAGGTAGACCTGCCTATTCCGCTCAGAATGTGTAGGCGCACTGTCATGCCGGGATCACAACTCTTATGTTCAACGGTATATGATCTAACAATTTTGGGAGCACATTACGTAAAAATAAAATATAGTAGTCCCACACAGGGGGTTCGGAAATAAATAAGTTCCTAATACAAAACTATTCACAATACCGCATCGCACGTTCACAAAAAATCTCCGGTGCCAATCGTTCGCTAGAGTTGCATTTGGATTTTTAAGCCCTACACGTGGCTACTGCTAGTTTGAGGACAGTCTCTGATCATTTCGTGTATTCTGTCCTCAAATTCAACTGTCTACACGGTGCGATTTCCTCCGATTTCACGTAGGGAAAATTGAATAGACCCTATCTGTCGAAAGCGAATGTGGAGGCGTTGAAAAATATGGGGAAAGTTACTCTCCTTTAAAAGCGACGGTCACGATAAAAACGTCTCGCATCTATGAAATTTCCCATTTCCTCCCCATAAATGATTTTCATATGTGCCAGCTCATGGACAGGATAATCTGCCATTGCGCAAGTACGTAGATATTAACACAATCAATTTTACTTAAAAGTCAACCTTTATACTTGTACATGACCCAGAATACCTGGACACAACGCTCTACTGTTAAACGCAACACTTTCTATCCTGTTATACAGCGAGTCCACACATAACACCATAGCATCGGAGTATGTATATCATTCACATGTTACGTAGATGTCTACTACAACACTGTCACGCTAATTGACATCATTCAACAACATAACTCCAAGACAGCCTTCGGCGAAGCAATCGCAATTGGCACACAAGGGACGATATTAAGAAGTGAGCGACCAAAGCATCAATCCTTAATTATTATGAGCTACGTGTAGCTAGGTGCTAAGTGTACCCGAAAGTGCCCCATTCTCTTCGCTCTTTGTAGGTATTCCATCCAGCTACAAGGTACATTGGAATGTCTAAAAAAGATTTCCCCATGTTTTTGATATAAATCCAACGAGTATTCTTCTAGAAAATTTCTTCAGCAGTGACAAAATCAAAATGTAACTGGGATACACTAGCACACTATTTTGGTGTATTTACAATAGCAATGTAGTTTTTTGTAGCTGAAAGGTAAGAGGTGGTTACGAACTCCAAGGGAGAGGAAAGCCACTCCGAATGTATTAATCGAAGAAAATTGACCTAACGGATGGATCAAGTATACTGTCCAATCCCATTTCTTTATATCGTCATGCAACGTGTACAGTAACGGACACTTCTGGATGGTACAGTCATATGGAGATTTACGGCAAGAGTGCTCCACCAGTTGAGCCCAAAGTATTTGCCGGGACGTATTGCAATCGAATTAGCTTTAAATGTAAGTGGGTGGCATAATCGCCAGGCACTGAAGATTCCCATACACTTGGGGGAAATTCCCAATACCGTCAGCAGCATCATTTCTCCAAAACGAGATGAATCTTAGACGTTTAGTTCTTATGTCAAATATACTACTTGATATTCGTCATATGCGTGAAGATAAAGTGTAACAAAAATGAAAATCCAATTCTGTTGCTGTTGGAATGAACTCTCGTTAAGTCGTTTGATCTGGAATGACTTTGCAGAACCTGAATAAATATTCTGTCATTGCATGGGGGGATAGGAAGATCGAATGCTCCCCTCCTACAGTATAAAAACATATACTTTTAATCGAATGCTTAGCGAGAGTGAGCCCATTCGTATAGCGCTTTTATGATTTGAAATCTTGCTTCCAATCCATCTTACGTCATAGCTGACAACATAGGGGAACGCGAGATGCAAATATGATGAAGGAGAAATATACTCACATGTGCAAATTCAGAATTGAAGACAAAATGATCGGATGGCATCCATATTTTGTCGCAAATTTTGATTTTCTAAGTAGACATGTAAAAGCTCACTGGACCCTGCGAATATCCCATTACCAATTGTTGAATTAAAGTGGAGAACTCAGTTGAAAGCATCAGATGATTACAGAGGGAGAGAAACATCTTAAGATATGGGGATCGAACAAGAAAAAAATACCGACTTCCCTCGAACAGACTCGATCCCTAAACCTCACGATTACCAATCCACGCCTTTGCTTACTCATCCACGGAGCCACACAGAGTGACAGGCAGTCATACGTCAGTAAAAGTCGTTCGATACGACCAGTAACTTATTTGTACTTGGGAAGCAAGGGAAACTCCCCGTCTCTAGTTTTCCATCCTTGGCACTAACTTAATTACTGTTGTCTCAGCCTGGGAAGAATATTTTCCACCTCTCTAGAAAATTTGCTGACAATTTGCATACCATTTTTAGCAACAAAAAGCATTTATTCATCGCTGTTCTGCATAATTATATTTACAAAAACGAATTATTTCCAATTCTATGAAGAGCTCCTCCGTGGCTAAGCAGTTAGCGTACGCGCCCTTGACGCTGAGGACCCGGGTTCGATTCCCGGCGGGAGCTCATGTGGTTAGGTTTCCACGTTAATCAGTAGGTCCACGTCTCATATACCCTCGGTGTTGAAAGAGACGCTAAACTGAAATTCAACTCAATTCAACCAATTCTATGAATTCCCGTACCAAGTAAACAGAAGTACTGAGTATGAAATTCTATATCTCGCGAAAAGTTTTGCAGAAAATACCTAAACTAAATTTTCTATTTGCAACTGGGGGAAGCACACACGCGTGGTTTAGGAAGAAGATTGCGCCCATACGATGTGTTTTCTTCAGTAAGGGACATAAAGGTACATTCCAATGGCAAAATCAGACGTTTAATTATACCATAATTTTACTTTTAAGAGCGCCAAATGCGGATAACGAATGCATTCGGTTTGGCTTGGAAGAATACAATTATGGCTGAAGGTGAAAGTGAACAGACTGATTATGATCAGGAACAATGGATGCTACCAAGCAGTGGTATAGCCAGGTGGTCACGAACCCCTGACATTTGTAAAAGTGGTTAATATAAGGCTTAAGATTGCTGTTTTATTCAAACTTTTTCTTGGAGTGAAGCCCCGGACACACCCCAAATGAACATTTAGCCAGCGGCCCTCCTGAAATCAAATCCTGGTCTCGCCCCTGCTACGAAGTCATGTATTCTCTGTCTCATGAGAAAACGCATTTTTCCGTGGGATTCTATCCTTTGCCCCTTACTATTAGAATGAAATTGCTACACATTCCTTGCTACCACATCGCTATTTAATTAAATGTTTTAAAAGTTTTTAAAGCTCAATCCCTATCAAATACGATAACTGCATGATATATCTCTTTGCAGTTTACCCAAGACACTGTAGAAATATCGTAAAATTTAATAAAAGGAAAAAGGTCTTTCACAGCTATGAAGCTTACTGTTATTGCCATATATTTATACAGTATATATTTCGTGTATCTTATTCCGTAGCTCATTGGATTCGTGCCGCATTCCCATTCCCGCGACCCGTGTTCGAATGTTCGTGCTGCTATTTTTTACTTCTATTTTTATTTTTTTAATCAGGTAGGACCCAGTAGAAAGAAACATATGGTTACAGTTGAAGGTGTGATTCGATTTATTTATTTGTTGTCAAGCGAAGAAATGAAGTAGAAATTTACAAGCGTAAAACTTCTAGATTTGACTGTTAATAGAAACTATGAATAAGATTACAGCTCAACGTAATGAACAATTTTATAATAGAACTAAGCAATGTTTTATAATAAAATAAGCTGCAATGAAAAGCAGGGTATTTGTAGTCAGCGATAATATTGCCAATAGATGCTGAAATACAAGTTTCATGACCAGATACGGACACTTCACCTTGAGATATACACGTTGAATTTCATTCTCGATAGAAACTGAGATATGTTAAGAACTTTAAACTTTGAATAACGCAACACAAGTTTGAATCCCATGGTTATAATAGTGTCGTTAGAATCTTACTAGCGATAGTGGCTCATTAAAGGAATTCCTGCTTCCCGATCTTTTTAGATAAATTCACCAATCTAAAGCCGGTTCTTTCATCAAACGGTACTTTCTCCTTTGCGTACAGTTTTTTCAGGGAGAACTTGTAACGTCAACTTTTTATTAGCATATGTAGCAAGTGATCAAATTGAATAATGCTAAAAATTGCCTACAAATAGCCTACTTTGCTTGCTAGAAGTTATGTTTGGTAGAGGTTCATACATCAAATCATTTTTTGTTTGTTTCTTGTTTTTTGTTTTGTTTTCTTAAGTTTCTGAATACATCGGAAGATTTTAACATAATAATAAACATTTTACTAAAATAATGATCTTGTGGCTATATCCTAAATATTTTAGTAAATAAATATATAATTTTTTCTTTTGACGTTATAATTAAATAATTATTTCTGATTTAATATTTCTTGTTTCCGATAATGAATCGACATAAGTATGTTCTTTAACGTTCAAATACTATTTTATCTATATGTATAACCACTTCTGTAAATGATTTTATGTTTTGTTAAAAAGTTTTTATCTTTCTATATTTTAAGGAAAATTATAATGACTGGAGTAAGGACATTTTGCATGTGCAGTTTCCCATTGCAGAGTTCAATCAATATATTTTTAATTATTTAATAAAGAAGAATATATAAAATTCATATGTATAATAATCACCGTAACTGGATAGCTGATTGTGTGGGTGAAGGTATTGAATATTAGTACAAACAGGTACAAAGGTGGGCGCCGCAGTAGCCCAGTGAAAGCCGGTGGGTGTAGCTAAGCAGCCTGAGGTGGCAGCCTGTAATGTTGTCAAAGGCTCGAGCAGCACGGCTCACGACTCAGTCACCAGCGAGCAGAACCGAGAAGTGAGCCGAGCCAACACCTCAACCTACCGAGCCGGTTCGAGATCCATAAAAGTGATTAGATGCTAATACAATATGAAGTATATGTTCTATAAGCCTTTCCCACAATTCTACATCTTCGGGCTGTAATCAGTCAGGAAGTTAATTAACCGTCCCTGATATGAAAACTGTTCTGCGAAGACATCTTGAAACAAATTCCATTTTTATGAAACATAGGGAAATTGATCAAAGACAACCGTACTATTCGAGTCAACTGACATTTGTGAGTATGTGCTGCAATTTGCCTGTTCCACAGCTATTTTTTATTGTTTTGCTTTCATTTTACTGAAAATTGGCTTATGGTTTCAACTAAAAATCCTATTGTTTCTGATTTAACTCTATCAAGAATAAGGGTTGAAAGCTAAAACCCTCATCCTTTGCACATATACATACAAAACAATTTTGTGTTATAGGCAAAACAACGTGAAGATCATTTGATTAGACAAAACATAGCCTATTTTTACTTTAGGCCATCCGAATCATTCTAATTGGTTGCGGGTGAAATTTGCAATGGATAAGCGAGTAAAAGGGACCAAGTTTCCCTGAACTTCAAAACTTCGTTATTTAAATATTATAATAAAATATTTTTAAAAATAACTTTCACCATATTGAATAAATTTCGATTCAATATGGCGTATATTTTCTTTGGGGCTTCTCGATCGTCCCTATTAAACGAAGTCAATTGGGGTCAAGAAAAAAATGAAATTAACTTTTTCAGTTTTACGTCCAAAGATTATGCCCTGTAGACTAAGGGGGACGATGATTAAGGGATGTGAGTTATGATGGTAGACTTGGTGGAATGATAATGTGGGAGGAGACGGAAAAACACCGGCCTCAAAAATTATAGGTTGAATTACTTTACCCTGCCGTTTTAAAAGGATCCAGTATAAATTCTGTAAAAAGTATTTAATTTCTAAAGAATATGGTGCGAACGTAATTTGCAGTTTATGAATAAGCCACACTTTTGGGGTAAAATCAGTCGAGAATTACCAATCGCCCCCTCCCAATCATGTTCTTTAAAACATTCGAAATATTATTTTGTAGATTCACAATTATCTCCGTTGTTTGGAATTATAATTGGTCAATAATAAAGGAGTAAATTTTGTTCATCTTCTCATGTAACAAGAAAAAATTTGTGTAAGTTAGAATTTTGTGAAACATAATGTTTTGTTTGAAATTACAGGTATAAAATTATTGTCTGGAGTTGAAATTGGAGGCAAACAGGTGTATTAACTTTATTTCGTGAAACTGTTAACAATATTTTTTCTCCAAAGTTCCCAAATTTCATGAAATAGTAGGTATGTTTTCTTTCAGGCTGTAGTTAGGCTTATTGGTTATGCTGTTACGCATGAGAATTGGGGAAAATTAAGCCAACTTCAAGGTTACATTTTACGATAACTTCTTTGCTTTTGTTAAAACTGATGTCATGAAGCAACTTTTTTTTTTTTTTGAAAGTGTAAGAAGTACTATTGTTGGTAGTGACTGAAACTGATGAAGAGAAGGATAATGTAAATGTAAAATTTGAAAAGAAATCAGCTCGCTCCTTTAACACACAGGAAAGGTAGTGGTGATAAAACATTATTTTGTAAAGAAGTAATAAAATACATAATTCTAGCCCCAAATGTCTTTTCGGTATTAATAAGGAAAAAATAAAATTGAAACTATTTTTCTATTTTTTTCTCTACATAATATTAAACTTTAGCTCCAAAGATCTCTTGGACATTAATTGGGATGAAAATAAAATCAAAGTTGAAATTGATGAAGAAAACGTAAGACATTTAATCCAGCTTCAGATGTCTTTTAGGTTAATTGAGAACAAAAATGAAATGTATAAGTTCTTTACCATTGAACAAAAGAAGGAAAGATCAATAAAAGACAAATATTTGGCAGTAGTTTGCCTGAAGGCATAACGTTGCGTAGCAAAGAACTCGGTTCGACACGTGCCAATATACCTAAATTCTGAATAGCGTTGCAGTCAATCTTTTTATTTTCATGATTTCATGGAAAGATATATATATATATATACATTATCTTCGATTCTGTACTACTTCTACCACTAAAACTCATCTGCACAAAAGTAAGCAAAACGCCTTTTTGAGTACTTTTTTCATGACATTATTTAAAAAAATATAAACGATTTGAAACTTAGAAAACTTCCCTTTGGCCGGGTTTGAACCGACGCCAAAAGCAATTCTCATTATCAGCCTACAGCGCTAGTCCGCACAGCCACGAGGATCGATAGCAATAAGCGTATGGTTTCTTTATATACATAGGTATAGGTTACGTAGCAAGATAAAAAAATGAAATTTTGGAGTTTTACGTCCCACTGTTATGCCGATTAGGCTAAAGGAGACGGTGATAATGAGATATGAGTGAAATGGTGGAATGAAGAAAGTGGGAGAAAACGGGAGAACCCCGAGAAAACCCACGAGCACGTTGTTTGTCCACCACAAAGTTCACTTGGCGGGGGGCTGGGATCGAGTAGCAAGATAAGGATAACGCCAACCAACCATAACCGTTTATTTAGTTACTACTTCCGGGAGTACTTTCCCGAGCTAGATCTCAAAAAACCTAGTCCAAGCTAGAGGTTAACTATGTCAATAAAATCATTTCAAACGGTTCAGCCATTTTTCGTTATGATAGATAACGTATTATTCATTTACATACTATGTAGATATACGTTAATAGTATTGTTACTGTCCTTTATTTAAGTTATTTATTTAGATAAAAATGAGGTATTAATTTAATGTTTAACAGTATCATACAAATTCACCGTGTGAATGAAGGCGTTTCGTCGTCTTCAGGTCTGTTCCGGTCATGCCGGGACACAAGTGAGATTTCTTACAGGTCACGGAATTCGTAAACAATTATCACTGCATACAAATACCAGTGTAATAATATGGTCTGTTCTAACTGGGGTAAGAACTAGGGGTAAGAACTGACTGTGGTCAGATTCTTTTTCCTAAAAACGTAGCTCGATTTTCAGTAGAGGTTTATGGTTTCGGATACCACGTTAAGCTGTAAATCCATGTCTCATATAGCCTTGGTGCTGAATTGGACGGTAAAATCAAATCAACTACTAGAACTAATAACAGACATTTTAAAAGTACTCTACAGACCATTTTCTTCATACTAAATATTTTTTCATTTCAAACAGAGCAAACATAAATGTATAATTACAAGCATTCTATTAAAATCTTCCGATATATTCAGAAATCTAAGAAAACAAAACAAAAAACAAGAAACAAAGAAACAAAAAAAACGATTTGATTATAAACTTCTACCGAACATAAGTTCTAGCAAGCAAAGTAGGCTACTTTTAGCATTATTCAGTTTGATCAGTTGCTACATTTGCTAATAAAACTATGACGTTACATGTTTTCCCTGAAAAGTATATGCAAAGGTGCAAAAAACTTTTTGATCAAAGATCCCTTTTTAGATTGGTTGATTTATGTAAAAAGATCGGGAAGCAGGAATTCTTTCAATGCGCCACTATCGCTAGTGACTTTGTAACGATACTATTATAACCACGGGGTTCAAACTTGTGTTGCGTTATTCAAGGTTTAAAGTTCTTAACATATTTCAGATTCTATTGAGAATCAAATTCAACGTGTATATTTCAAGATGAAGTGTCCGTATCTGTTCAAGGAACTTGTATTTCAGCATCTACTGGCAATATTATCGCTAACTTCAAATACCCTGCTTTTCATTGCAGTTTATTTTATTATAAAACATTGGTAGTTCTATTATAAAATTGTTCATAATATTTGTCATATTACTTTCGATATTTTTAAATATATATTTAGTTTCATTTCCTTATATAATGAAATGTAATGCCATAGTGACATTTTGAACAATAATCTGTTTTGTTAAGGACGAAAAGAAGAGAATTTTATATATAAACGAAAAAAAAAACACAAAAATTAGTGACAGTTAGTTCAAAAAATAGGAATGATAGAAGTAAATTTGCTGACCACATACAAAACAGCTGAAATCCATTTCCTTGACCATAGCTAATTATGGACTACAGTTGAAGAGAATTCAATTATTTTGAGCTGTAATCTTATTCATAGTTTTTTATTAACAGTCAAATCTAGAAGTTTTACGCTTGTAAAATTCTACTTCATTTTTTCGCTTTACAAGAAAAAAAAAATAAATAGAATCACTTCTTAAACTGTAACCATATTTGTCTTTCTAACTGATCAATAAAAAATAAAAATGAAAAATAGCGGCACGAACATTCGAACACGGGTCGTGGGAATGGGAATGCTGCACGGATCCAATGAGCTACGGAAAAACATACACGAAATATCTACGCTATAAACATCTGACAATAACAGTAAGCTTCACGCTGTGAAAGGCCCCTTTTTTTCTTTCATTAACTTTTACGATATTTCTATAGTGTCTTGGGTAGACTGCAAAGAAATAGATCATGCAGTTATCGATTTTGTTAGGGATTGAGCTTTAAAAAAAAGTTTTAAAACATTTAATTAAATAGCGATGTGGTAGCAAGGAATGTGTAGCGATTTCATTCTAATAGTAAGGGGCAAAGGATAATATTCCACGGAAAACATTCATTTTCTTATGTGACAGAGAATACATTACTTGGTAGCAGGGGCGTAGTCAGGATTTGATTTCAGGAAGGTCGCTGGCTAAATGTTCATTTGAGGTGTGTCCGGGGGTTCACTGCAAGAAAAAGTTTGTATAAAACCGCAATCTTAAGCATTATATTAACAACTATTACAATTGTCGGAGTTGCAGATCTCCTGATCATAATTAGTTTGTTCACTTCCACAATCAGCCATAATTTCATTCTTCTAAGCCAAAAAGAGTGCATTCGTTGTACGCATTTGGCGCTCTTAAAAGTAAAATTATGGTATAATTAAACGTGTGATTTCCCATTTGGATGTAAGTTCATGTCCCTTACTGACCAAAATACGTCTTATGGGCGCAAATTGCTTCCTAATCCCCGCGTGTGTGCTTCCCCCTGTTCCAAATAGGAAATTTAGTTTAGGAATTTTCTGCAAAACCATTCCCAAAATATAGAATTTCATACTCAGTACTTCTGTTTACTTGGTACGGGAATTCATAGAATTGGAAATAATTCGTTTGTGTAAGTATAATTATGCAGAACAGCGATGAATAAATGTTTTTTGTTGCTAAAAATGTATGCTAACTGTTAGAAAATTTTCTAGAGAGGTGGAAAATATTCTTCCCAGGCTGAGACAATAGTAACAAAGTTAGTGCCAAGGAAAGAAAAACTGGAGACGGAGAATTTTCCTTGCTTCCACCTCTACAAATAAGGCACTGGTCGTAACGAACGACTTTTCTTGACGAATAATTGTCTGTCACTCTGTGTGGCTCCGTGGATGAGTAAGCAAAGGCGTGGATTGGTAATCGTGAGGTTTAGGGATCGAGTCCGGTCGAGGGAAGTTATTATTTTTTTCTTTGTGATGATGTATATTTTGTGCTCTGTGACTTCGTTTGCTACTTCTTCCATTTTTCCAAGTAATAACATTGTTTGTACTTTCCAGATTACCAGTACGAGGTCCGTTTTCTTCCTCCCGTCGTCTTCATTCTTCTGTCCTATCCGAAGCAATAACGTATTTTCCTAAACATCTTGTTTTTTCCGCGATAAGGTTGTTTTCCTGTGCCCAATCCCCAAGCTGGAGGACCAGGGGTTTTCAGTCAGGGTCCTCTTTCCTTTGATTTTGTAGGTCCCCCTACCAACTGCAAGACAGCAGTGCTGATTTGGTCCGCCCCGAAGTTTTCGGTACCTGCTATATCTAGCAGGCCTTTCCCTATCCGCCACCTGGGGAGGCGCCTGGTGGGAGTTCAGATTCTCCCCCAGGTGTCGTTTGACAAAAATTCAAAGAAATACTCCAGTCTCTTTGGGAGTCACCCTTGCACCGACACTACACTATATCCGATTGTACATTAATGAAACCTACGAAAAAAAAATAATGGATATTTTCTTCTACCTGACTTTGATCTGCTGTTTGTTCTTGAGCTATGTTGTTATTACATTTCTCCGAAAAATTTTCGATTGATCAAGGTTCTGAAAGGAGTCAGTTTTACACACAAGTTGATGTATACTTTTCGTTTTATCTCGGTGTCAGGAATCAGTTAACGGAATTTGTTATGTTAATTAAGTTACAAAATTTATATATACGAAAACCATCTTATGTATTAAAATCATCAATTTTATTTAGTAACGTAAGTAGCTAAACTGTGGAAACGATTTTAGTAGAGATACACTTTTATTTTTTGTAATATTTTTTGTCAAACAAAATGAAGCTGAATATATGCCAATAAATCAATATAGCTATATTTGAGAAATACAATAGGCATTTATTATTCGCTCACTGCCCTAAAACATACACGAACAATCAAATTTGTAAGTAAAGAGCTTAATAATCTTGAATTGTTTAAAATACTCTATAATGTGATATTTTGCCTTTTATAAGGGCGCACTGTAAAGTCCACAGGTTCTTTACTAACAGCCACTATATGGATTTTCTATACAGAACTGGTATACACAAGAACAGCTAAAACCACTTATTTATAATGTTACGTTTCGCAGAGCGCTCTATGAGCAATGCGCACTGTAGTCTTCATGTTTTCTTTTATCAACAGTAACAATATGTATTTATTATACAGAAATGTGCAATGCAGAAGACTAAAGAAGTTTATCTTTGACGTGATTTCGCAAGGGTGCCTTATGTAAGGACCACACTGTACTTATCACGGGTTCTTTACCAATAAAAAATCAAGAATTTATTATAAAAAATTGTATCTTTATTCATAATTTGATTATTCGCATGGCGCACCGGGACATGTCCCGGCGTCCTTGTGGACCACCACGGGTCTGGTTGTAGAGTGGATGAAGACGTTTAGGCAGGACGAGGTGGATGATGAGTCCCTCTGGGCGGCCATCAACAAGATACACTTGTTTAATACTATTAGTCGGTTGAGTGTTCTGCAGCTAGATGACATTCTAAACACTCCGAAAAACATTGTCATCTCATCATTACTCAAGAATTGACATGCAATAGAGTGTGCGCCAAGATTTCCTCAAAATGTTGACATATGTTGATTGCGAGTGAACTTAAGGAACGTGTTGAAATTGAACCAGCTTATTTGAACAACGTCGTTATCAGTGATGAGACGTGCATATTTAAGTATGGACTAGAGAAGAAGCACTGCTGTGTAGTACCACCGGTGTCGCTGAAACAGAAGGAGGTGTGGAGGAGCATATCCTAATGGAAGATAATGATAATTATCTTTCTGGATGTTAAAGGTATGGTTCACAAAGAATTTTTTATCTCAAGGACAGACCCCTATCACTGCCTACTGCATGGATGTTATGGAAACATTGCGGGAAAAAATCATCATAACTATCTGGCAGCTATATTATGACAATAAACCAAGCTTTTCTCTCTGTTGGGAAAGGGCAACATGGCGACAGGATGCCATTTTAATAGCAATGAGATTCTCCAAGCGGCTGTGATAACAGCCTTACACAAGATACTCATCGGGGCCTTCAAGGAGTTGTACCGAGCATGGGTGAGTCGCTGACAAATATGTGTAGCGTCTGCTCATGGACAGTACTCTGAAGAATATTAACCCTTTGTAGAGATCTCGTTAATAAATCTTTCATTAAAAATAATCCAATACTTTTGGAACGGTGCAAAGTATATAATTGACATTTCCATGAAAGAATGGGATCACGGTGGCTTAGTGGTAGAGCGCTTACCTCTAGTGAGTGGTTTCCCTAGTTCGATTTTGGCCAAGTAAATTTGTGGTAAACAACATAGTATACGTGGGTTTTCTTTTATGCTCCCGATCTCTCCCATTTTCATTCCGCTGATTATTTTATCATCATTCATTTCGTACAATCATTATTATTCCGTAAACATTGGACATTAAACTAAAAGGTTTCATTTTATTTCACAATTGCCAATTGGAAGAAATATTTCTGTCACGCGTTGACTAATAATAGCGTATAAAGCAGCAATCAATATTAGATCCCGAAGGCAGATTGCTTACTTAGAAATTACTGCCGTATATCGAACGTTTGTTTCAATATTCATTTCAATTGTTGTGTAAGTGACACACTGTGTTGCCTACACTGTTAAAAATGATTTATTCAAAAACGAATACATTTTACTACTCAAAATAAATTGAGTAAATTTGTCTGAATTTTGAGGAGAAAATAACTCAAAAAATGAGAATGAGGAACTTTAGTTGCATATTTGCGTCAGAGACTGGTTCTCAAAAACGAGTAATAATGTAGTCTTAAAAAATATTGTTTTATGATATAGATATATAATTGAATATCGTGAGATATAAAAGACAGTTTGCAAATGCAAGACTATGGGAAACAAGTACGAACAAGCTAACATAAGAGCACAAAAAAACCTTTATTATCCTGAACTATATGTTCTCATTCTGGCTGATGGAGGAACTACTTAGCGGATGGATAAAGAGAAAGTTAAAAGGCAACATGGAGGCATTGTTTACTAATCATAGAGGATTTCGCAGGTAAGTACTGCTAGCAACATGAATTTAGTTTTAAGTGTGAATGCAACATTGCTTGTGTGCGTTCATTGTAATCGATTGACGGTTAATCACGACAATCCATTATTTTCCTTCGAAAATCATGAGTAATGCTTCTAGGTAATGGTTCTCAGATAGAATGCCCGGAAGTATCACTCTATGCTTCTGGGCATTCTATATTTTAGACAAAGTTGTTGTGTTCATGATATGCGACTTTCCAATATATTGAGTAAATTGTTTCCTTTTTCTGTGGGGTGAATTGGGGCGTGCAGGTTTACTTTTGGCGCTGCACTCTAAATAACTGTTGGAAAAATACAATTCTTTTAATAATTTCCTTCTTATTGTTCCCTAAAAGATTTGTGGTGGGTCACATGAAAAAAAAAATCCCTTGCGGGAAGGTTCTAGATTACTGGTCCCCCATGTAGGTTAGTAGCTGGGTTGGTTTCTTTCTCTACTAAAGTTTATACATATAATCTACACAGTATTGCTGAGCGAGCGTTAGCGAGTGAAGGCAGGTTAGAGCCCCGCAGTGCACGTTGTTTTCTGTCTTTATTATTGCTCAATGGGAAGGGGGACCAGTAATCTAGAACCTTGCCCTAACTTGCAGGCCCATATTCACGCGGGGAGGTCTAGGGGTCGGGCTCCTAAATTTTTACTTCCTGCCTAAAATGTTCACGGTAGGCTTGCAAATGCAGGGGTGCCCACAAGAGGGGGCTACGACGCAAACTGCGTCATTGAAATATTTGAGGGGTAAAAATCTATATAAATATGTTTGAGAGGGTGTAAAAATTAATCGAAAAGTTTTTTCATGCAAGAACACCTACGGATAGACAATTGAGGGGGGTGCGTCATGGAAATGAGGGGGTGGGCACCACTGGCAAATGAACTATAATATGGTTGGATCCCCCCCCTTACATTTTTGGGCTGGCTAACGGCCTGCTCACTTGCACAGATAAAATTTCAAGGGACCACCAGAAGTATTAGTTGAAAAATTGCAATTCCTTTACGATTGTCATATAAATACGGATTCCGTATCTGTTGCATATAAGCTACAATGTAAAAAAACACAGGCATTACTCGAGCAGACTGTTCTATCAAGTTTTGACACATTTCTTACATTCTCAGCTTGGGTTAAAGTTCTTTTTTTTTTAGCAGCACTAAATAAGAAGCTCCAATACTACATACAGATTAATTTCAGAAGGGCTCGATGTAAATACAGTGTGGACGTATGGCATAAACACGAACGAACTTGTGCTAGGTGGCAATAAAAGCATGAATGCTATCTAACCGAGTCAGTGCAGGACGAACCTGGTGGCACTGTTCGTAGGTTTCTTTAAGAAAATTTCCCTCGACTGACACAAACTTTTCACTTTATCAAATTTTCCGTTGTTTGTTGAGTGTCAGAAGTTATGTAATAATTTTAATTTAGCTATATTAAGGTAACTACCACCAGTGGCGTCATTTAGGGGGCAGGGAGGGGTAATTGCACCCCCTGAGATTGAGATTTATATAGATTTTTTGAGTAGAATAGTAGTCAGTGAAAAACGCAAAATTTTACTTATATGAAGGGGTCTTGCCCTCCCACAAGCAAAATCTGAAATGACGCTTCTGCTACCGACCTCATTTGTTTCATTCATTTGCTTTTTCCTTCTATTTTTACGTTTACTTTTTTTTTTTTACAAAAGTATATACACAGCCAACAAAATGAAATATAGTGAAATCTTTCAGTTTAACATCCCATGATTATGCCTTTAGGTTAAGGGAGACGATGATTAAAGCAAGTGAATGATGATGGAAGAATGAGAAAGTGGGAGGAAACGGGAGTACCTCGAGAAAATCCACGAACATAATGTTGTTTATCACAAGCTAGCTTGGGTGAAAATCGTACCAAGGAAACCATGCACCTGAGGTAAGCGGTCCCCACTGAGCCACCGTGCACCCCACCAGCTAACAATGGGTGCAAATTATGCTACTTGCAGCACACACAAACTATTGCAATTGTATTGGTTTATTTCTGAGTAACAAAGAACAATTTAAGTAGTGATGTTTGTTAATCAGTCAACTAGAGAATTCCCCTGAATATTTCACGTTTTATCGAAAAATTCCCTTTTTCCTTTTTGCTAAATTTACCTATGAAATTTCCCTACACAGGGAACTTTCCCTCAAACTACGAACACTGCGGTGGCTGTTTCAGCTGAATTACTTATTGTTTAACACGGGTGTTGGTTTCGTTACTCATCGGGAAGTGTGGGAGCCTGAAAATTAAGGTATGTGAGTTGCACAGAAAATTAGTTTTTTCGAGTTTCATGTCAATTCCTTCATTGTATCTATTTTTGTATTATTATTCATACGTCTCATCCATCACTGTCTCCCTTTACCGCCTGGTTAGATTCTTTGGCTTGGTGCAGTTCAACCTGGTTAATGTCTTGTCCGTACAATGCTGGGACTTTATACTGGTACATTTCAGTCAGGATATGAATCTGACAGTACGGTGCTTTTGAATCCGTCTTACCAAGGGCCGAGGTGGTGCATAGTGTTCTTTGTTCGATCCCAACTTCCGCCAAGTGAACTTTGTAGTAGACAAACACCGTGTGCGTGGGTTTTTTCGGAGTTCTCCCGTTTTCTCCCACTTCTCCATTCCCCCATTTCCTTTATTTCTCAAGTGACAAATTCATCTCTCATTCCCCCTGCGTACACATGAAAGAAAAGCACGTTGTTTAAGGGATACAGCTTTTTTCAAGTTTTTTTTATATATTCAACTACTACCTTCGTTTTCCCTGTAATGGAATCTACAATTAAAAATCTGCCTTGACAAGATTCAATACTTATGACTACTATGTACTATTCTACTCCCCCCCCGCAATTTCCTTGTACACGCCCCTTGATGGAAAAGGACTAGTCCCCAAAATCCAAGTCCATCAATCAGTATCATATTTAGTTATTACTTCAATTAAACAAAAGTAGGCTTCGGAAGAAACCAATAAACTTCTGATTTTCTTTCCCTTCAAAATAAGAAATAACCATTCTCATATACAGCTTTACAAAACACACGACCTCATTGTTTCGGGACTTCGGCCTTTAAGACTTCAACCTCTGTAGCATACAGAGTATAAACGGAATGCATTATACTGAAACTTTGATTTCATTTGTTTCATTTGAATGTTTGCAACGATATGATTTGGCACGGTTTCTTAATAGTAACGAAATACTTCTGGCATTTATCTTTTATTCTGTCTTTTATAGTAGTCAGTATTCTAATCCAAACAATTTCGGTAGCCCCTACTACCTTCCCCATTAGAGTTGGGAATTTTACAAGCAAAGCATACATGCAAAACTCTACGATGACATCGTGAGAGGTGTAATATTTTCCGTGTGAGTTATTTCGAGATTTTGAAGAACAGGTTTACACGTTTAGCTCGAAAGTTTAGTCTTATCTCAGTGTTTTATCAGGTACCAAATTAATATAAAACTAAATGTTATTAGGTAAAAATTTATCATACTAATTTCGGGAATATCTGACTTATTAGTTGTACGTACAACCAGTAACAGCACGATCTGCCTGGTTTTATCATAGTTTACTTTGCCTGAACAAGAGTCTAATTGCTACTTCACATTATTCATGTATGCGCATTTCTAACATTGCAGTAAAACATTATGACAATGAACTACTTTGGAACTTCATGACTAGAAAAAGGTAAAATATATTATTTAATAGAATATATTTGTATAACAATTAAATCTTTATATTTTAGATCGATGCTGAATTTAAAAATTTGTTCGGCGCGACAGAGTCTGTTTTCAATGTCATTTGTTTGGCAGTGATAATTTTCTTTAAGGTTTCGCTAGAGAAAGTTCTTGTTGAGTAAGATCAAGTTTTCGTGTATATTTATCATATTTCAGGTTGCATGTATAAATATGTACACAAGAGTCTATTTGTTATAAACACAACTCTACTTCTGGCAAAGCACCCATTTGTTTTTTTTCTTTACATTATCTTTCTATAGTGTCTATTCACAAACATTGTTTTATTGTTATAATTCAATCGCAGCAAATAGTAGCTTTTATATGCTTTACTTTGAGAGTAAAAATAAGTCAGTATTTTGAAACACGTAATACCTTTTAAATAAACGTACATGAACTCAAAATTGCACATCTTTGGCTTATTATCTTCACGTCTTAAGACAGTGATGAGCAAAGCATGTCCCGCGGATTAGATGTAGCTCTTTAAACGTTTCCACCCAGTCCACGACGTGATTCATTAGCTAACGAATATAACTTCACTTCTGAGAATCAGTGGATTATACTTCCAGCCAAATTATGAGAAATGTTTAAAAATGCATTCACAATACCATTTATCACATTCCCCTTCATGATCTTTCGAGTATTAATAGAGTTTGGTTTTACAAGTGATACAATCACTGTTGTTCTTTTTTAAAATTATATTGGCCCACCTATTTTTTTTCGTTTTTCTTTGGCCTGCGGCCCAAAATGTTTCCCTATCATTGTGCTAAGGAGTATAACAATTGTCTAGGGCTTTAGAAAGCAGTACACTTTAAGTAAAACCCTATTTCAACTCATGGAAGTAGTTTTTGAATAATTTAGTGTGATTTACATTGTACTTCAAAAAATATTTTGGCAGACAATAGCAATATCTACTAATTCCAAACATTATTATATACTGACTTAGTCATATTTTCTCCCTATAGCAATCAATTGCGCACTACATTTGCTTCCATTTCTACTACCACAAGGTGTAATCATACGTAAGAAAGGAGCTAAAATAGTAAGGAGAAGGTCGGCACCTTACAGGACCCACGAATATGTCATTGCAGAGCTACAGGTAAGTCGTGTCAGGCGTTTCATTGGACACATAATTTTTGTATACCTTCCTGATTAGGAATATGTCCATTATCGTTCAATTGTAGCCATAGTTTCATAATTACAGAGTTAATACATTTACTTTCCAGGTTATACGTTTTGGAAATATCATTATAGAAGGATGGTTTTATAAATAATTTGATTTGCATAGTAATGGATGGTTCTAACGTCATCTGTATATGTAGCAGGGTTGGCAAAAACCATGGCTTTTATTGAAAAAAACGGGTTTTTTGGTTTAAACCGGGTTTATATGGTTTAAAATTTGCTCTATATATTCATATCATATATGGACAGAAATAAGTTTGTTTTGCCTTGATGTTATTATGCAACAGCCGGGTTATGCTGGAAGGGGTCACATAAGCTTAAAGCGGAATAAAAACTGCTTCTCGAGTTACATCCGAGAGAAATTGTCCTCCATTTGAACTCGGAACCAGGACTAATTGGCCACAAATGCGATACGTCTGCCGACTCATTCACGAAGGAATCCTGATAAAAATACGTTGTACTGATCTTTATATGCTTCTTAATATAGCTTTCAAGAGTCATTTCAGAAGGACAAAAAGATAAACAGTTGCACAATGAAACCATTATACTGAATTACATATGGACAATTTCAAACTACTACGGAGTACAGAAGAACTAATTTAATTCAAGTTAGTTAACAACGACTTTTATGGGTCCAAATTAAAGAAATACAACGACTTAATTTGCATATCACAGAGATACGAATTATTTGAGTCCACTTTGGCTCAGACTCTTTATACATAAATATATATCGAAGATACTTCTCATTTCACTAAATGCCTCTCGTTGGGTCTGTATGACCCTCCCCCCCCCCACACACACACAAAGTACGGCATTTCGATGTATTTTATCAATAGTAAACAAAACAATATTTAGAATGTTTCTTTGATTGCAATTACATAACAATAATGACTACAAAAAATCACAAAACAAACTTTATAAACTTACATAAAAAAAAGTTGCTTTTGTAGTATAATCTTTTTGAGTAATGACTGGGGAATTTAGGTCTGAATATAATACGAATAATATACGGGAGTGAAACGTGATAACCCACAAATGTGTGTTCATCAAGTTTTTACAAACACTTACACTTTTACGAACATATTCGTTTTTTGGTTTAAACCAGTTGTTTTTTTTTGAAAAAAAAAAAAACAGCTGGTTTAAACCTTGGTTTAAACCAGCCAACCCGATATGTAGTCATTAAGTTTCCTTTCTATGAATAAAGAATCTGTATTCTCAAGCAGTGGCGTAACTAACAGACTCCCGGTATTTAAGTTTCGGAGTATAACTTTATAATGTTTGGATGTTAAAAGCACTTTGCAGAGTTCCTCCGTGGCTAAGCGGTTAGCTTACGTGCCCTTGGCGCGGAAGAACCGGGTTCGATTCCCGGCGGGAGCTCATGTGTTTCGGATTCCACATTAATCAGTAGGTCCACGTCTCACATAGCCTCGCTGCTGAAAGGGACGCTAAACTGAAATTGAACTCCATTCAAAAGCACTTTGCAGGTTTCATATTATTGCAAGAGTAATCTACTTAGAGGAAAAGGAAATCACGGAACCAGCTATAACAGATTTAGTGAATTCTACTCGGAAAATGTATCGTCTTTTGTTGCAACAACTAACAAGTTTCCGATGAGTACTGAAGAAACAATTTAGTGACATTTTAACTTGGAATTAATTAGCCAATTATTTAGTCGTAGATAACTTCCTATGTTAGTAGTGTTCTGGATTTGTGTACTTCTTTGCAACTGTATCTCACTTTGCCTCGGGCGAAGCCAATCCTGAGCGATCATTCAGTACACTAAAAGCCATCAAACTTTATATTCGTAGAACAAGGTCGAAGATGAAATTGAGCTCAGCCCCGTAACTTGGGCTTTTTCTTGGAAGACCAAACATTAATTAGACCTCTTAAAATATGTGAAGTTGAGGCCCCCTAGAATAATGATGGCATTTGAAGTGAAATCCTTACTTAACGTGTTCGATACTTCTTGGGGCGCCAGTTGATGGTTTGCTAAAGTAAGATCCAGATTACATATATGCTACATCTTAAAGAAATGTATTTCGTTCAGATAGTGAGGCAGCAGAAACACCTTAAATTATTTGCAATGCTTTTGAAAATAGTACGGTGCTTCACAAGTTAACTAAATGAAACAATATTTCACCCAGTTGAAAGCCTTAGTAAATATATATTTTGTCTGGGGCTCTAATAGGACACAATTTACTGAATGAGGCTCGGAACACATTTTCGTTTCATTTTTTTTCCTGTTATGTGGTAAACTTATTCCAAGCTTTATTTATGAGTTTCTGTTCATATCACATCATACAAAGCAACAAAGTTTTAACTCAAATGAATGCTTTCAAACAACTGGAAGCTTAATTGGGAGGGCAGTTTCCCCATTCCCCCGCAAAGGTTGCGGCATTGGTTCAGCCCTTTGCCAATTCTGAGCACTGAAAGCGAAGAATGGCACCACGTTGATATTGAGAAAGTAGTCAGCGAATTACTAGCCGAAAAAAAAATACGCCGGTTTAGAAATATGTGAGCAAGTTCCACATTTTTACGAGTTTTCATATGTTACTTGTAATGTGAACGTTAGGAAGAAATTATTTATGCTCTTGCCTTTGAGGTGAGCGGTCCCAGGTTCGACTCCTGTTGGGGACACTCGGCCGAAAGAGTGTAACAGCTTTTTCAGACCTGCCATCTTGAGTGAAGTCTTTCTTGGGTTTCGTTCATTCATACCATTCAAATGCCGGGATGGAGGTACCTAATATAATGGTCTCAGGCTGCTTCCTTCCTTTCCCAATCCTTTCTTCCTTCCCATCTTCATCGTATAGTGGGCTCGCTGAGGGACGTCATCCTTCATACGGGATGGGCTAACGTGGCCTTAGATGCCGACAGCCCGAAATCTAATTCCTAATTCCTAGAAATTATTTCTTTTAAGAAACTTTTTAGTCCCATGTAATTGCTTAATAATAATAATAATAATAATGCGCAATTTTTGTATATTAGCAAGTAGTGTCTGACTAGATGGAGAAATAACTCCACTACTGTATAAATTGTACGTGTGCTATGAACGTAGAAACAGGAAGAGACCTTTTGACATTTTCGCGGGTGGAGGGGGGCATGCATTCTTAGTTACGCTACTGTTCTCAAAGCATTCTAGTAATTCGTTTAACAATTGCTAAACAAGTGGAAATCGAATAACGGTGAAATTTTATATAAATTAGAATTTGTGGTGTGATTCATTGTTTCTTTCTTTCTTTTTTTTCCAGGAAGGGAAACAGTGAAGGAAACTGATGAGAGGATTTTACTTACGTTGGTGACTCATAACCTTTCTTAAAACTGTTCGACTTTGAGTAAATGTATTAAGTGTGGCAGAACAAGCATTGATTCAGGAAGCTCCGCTAAAAGACGCCACTTTTTTCCCCGTCACACATAAGCAGAAATGACTAATTTTCAGGTTTATTGTTTCCTTGTCTTGCATAGATGAAACAGATCGAAATGTTTTTGGTTACCTTTCAGTTTCTTTATTTTTATAATCTTATTTCAATTGATATTAATCCTTCCAGAACGTGACAACCCTACTATTATTATAAAGATCGCCATAGACGAGTCAGGTCTTAAGTCTTTCAATTGATGTTTATTAGGATCACGCAAGTGGGATATATATATATATATATATATATATATATATATATATATATATATATATATATATATATATATAATATTGTAATGTAAGCACCATAGGTGTTCATTTTACTCCGACCTCAGTCACCTTCATTCTCACAATGAATTGGCTCTCGCCCTCACCTTCGAAGAGAGTTGACCATCGCTCTCGCCTTCGTGTTGGGAATTTGTCCCCGCTCTAGCCCTGACAGTGACAGTTGGCCCTCGCCCTCGCTGTCCAAGCTTGTCATCGCCCTCGCGTCATTATGGTTGAGAGACATTTTGAGGGTGAGGATGCCCTCGAGAGGGCCATCCTCGCAAGGGTAAACACCTCTGGCTTAGTATGTCCGTTACACCGCTCAATAACTCTTCAACAAAAGATAATTTTAAAATTGTTTTCTGCAATCAACAGCTAGATAATTATCTCGGAGGAGTTCGTTAATGGATGTGATCCACCTACTTGTAGTGATAGAAATAAACCACTTCCGGTTAACGTTGATCACTATAGAGCATAGACAGTAATCTCACATTGTATATTTTTTAATCGATTAAGCGTCCCCAGAATATATTCCATTTCCACTCTAATCACTCTGCAAAACACTAAATGGTAGATCTACTACAACTTCTGGTTTCAATATTAATTGAAGAAATATTGCGTAATTCTCTTTACTGTCTTTACCAGAGTCTATATTATCGTATTTCAATTGATACTAATTCAAATTAGAACGTAGCAACACTAATATTATTCGAGATATAGCCATACACGAATAAGATTTACAAGTATTTCATTTTATTTTTATTTCTATTGTCACTAATTACACAATCTCTTTGTTTCCAGGGAGATGAAGGCATAGACACATTTATAGCATATGAAAAACTTCTGGGAGGATCTCGAACATAGCCGTTTATATTGTCCATTGGCAGTCGACACAGACTGTTTTCCAACGAATGCATACATCTGTCATAGTACTTTGTAGGCATATTCAGAGGGTTCATGTATCCTCATTGTCTTGTGTAAGTTGTTATAAAAATTGTGCTCATGTATAGACTTAGTTTATTATTTGACAAATAAAAAATACAATGTACAAACATATTTTCCTTTAATCAAAATGAAACAAATATATATACATTTAAGTTTGTTTGTTTGTTTGTTTGTTTGTTTGTTTGTGTGTGTGTGTGTGTGTGTGTGTGTAACATCGCTAAAGGAGTAGGCAATGATAATGAAGTGATGCAATGAAGAAAGTAGGAGGAAACGAGAATACATCGAGAAAACCAGTGCACATAAAATTTGTCCACCATATCAGACTTACTTGTTTAAAACTACGCAAACCAACGTCACGAAAACTTTAAGTTACAAGGAGCTTCTGTGTTGATTAAATTAAAATTCTCATCTATGCTATTTATGGAAACAACAGGTATCAGCATAAAAATGTAACCTTGCAGATTCAAAATTAAGTAAAAAAGTACTTTAACAATTAGATAATATTAGTATTCAAAAATAGGAAAGGGAGTATTTATTCTGCTGCCTTGCTGGCACAGGGAAAATTCCCCAAAATTACAAAGGTAGATGAATTTTACACTGCACTAAAAAATTTATAGTAAGTACGCCTTCTACACATTAATATTAATGTTAGGCATTTTCATCTTCAAAGCTGGGAAATAGAAGTAATTTTTGAAGTACTCGTATTTTTTCAAAAACTGATTTTTATTTTCCAACTTTTAAGAGGAAAATGTTTTAACTTCAATATTAATGTGTAGAAGGCGTACTTACTATAAATTGTCCAGTGCAGTGTGAGAGTAATCTACCTTTCTAGTTCCAGGAAACCTTCCCTGTGCCAGCAAGGCAGCAGAATAAGTACTTTTTTCTCATTTTTGAATACTAATAAAATCTCATTTTTGAGTACTTTTTTACTCATTTTTAAAATAAAAACCTTCTCATTTTTGAGAAGAGTTTTTCTTAAATTTGAGAGGAAATATTCTCAATTTTTGAGAACGTGTGTTTCTCAGTTTTGCGGCTATCTGAGCATTTCGAATACTTTTCTACTCACTTTTGAGTATACATGTTCTCAATTGTGAGGAGAGCATTACTAGTTTTTGAACAAAGAGTTTCTCAATGTTGATTACATTCATCTCATTTTACGGTTAACTTTCTCATTTTTGAGAAAATATGTTCTCGTTATTTTTGAGAAATAGCAGTTTCTCGTTTTATTTAAGAATATTTTATCTCGCTTTTAAGAGAATTTTTACTCAAAAGTGAGTAAAATTTACTCAAATTTGAGTACATATTGTTCTTATATTTTGAACACCCACACTTTCTCACTTTTGAGAACAATGTATTCGGAGCTATTCTGAGAACACAATGTTCTCAAATTTGAGTCAATTTTACTCATTTTTAAGTAAGTATTTTTAACAGTGTAGAGATTCGCGATAAACATTGAAGTATGTTGCGTCAGCTAAACTTCTCGGTGAATGAGGAAGTAAATCAATGGAAAAAACTAGCTGTACTCGTTCTAACTTCCCTATCTGGGAAAGGTTGAAAAGCAGATGTATTAAAAAAAGGCACTATTCTAAAATTTTGATCAAGGCGTTTAAATTCTTTAATTTTATTACTGTTATATTATTTTTGCATGATATAACAGGATTGGATGATGCTAAAAATGTACTTAAAAGAAACCGTTCCAATTTGGTGAATTCAATTGCTGGAAATGATTGCTATCACTGGATTCAGGCCAACAGAAAAAAAATAGGTTGTTTAGTCGTAGACCGTATACAGTATGTACTTTTTCATCCCCGTCAACCGTGGTATCTCCCACATACACAAAGTGCATATCGGCGGAAAGCTTCTTCGTTTAGAAACACATTGAATCCAAAATTATCTTCCTAGCTCAACTAAGGGCTGAGTTATTGAGTTTTAGATTGAGTCACATTGATGGCGACCAAAATGTGACTATTTTACACCGTCAGGCGGATCAATGGCCATAATTCTGTAACGATGCTTATGGCATGTGAACGTTTTTGTTTTGAAGAGCAGAATTTCTAGAAATTTTTGTCAATGAAACAACACCGACTTTATCTGTGTAATCATAACGTAAAAATATAAGATCGTATGAAATGAACTTTCGAACATAGAGTTTGGCTCGACAGGGATTTTTATTGTATCAGTTTTTAATGAAGTGCATATCCTTAGAAAGGAAACTTAACATACATACCAAAAATTAATAAGCTACTTTGAGAGTGTTTCGCGTTAACAATATGAAACTCATTACTTCAATTCATTATTTAAGGAAATGCAACATCATCCATCATTTTTAAAGAAAATATACTTTTAATGAGAGTTAAAAACATTTTTCAAAATACTTTTCCACATTGTTATACATTAAAAATGATTGAAAAATGTAAATGATTGAAACGTTTCAAATAAGTTTTTAACGCAATTGGCACATAGATTGACCTGTTTTTATGGTATCAAATAATATTAATTGAAGAAAGGTATATTAAGGGGAGGACAATGTTTAACCTTTTCCGACTGAAATATATTCCTCTTACTATAATTTGATATAATATCAGTAATTTAAGTACATTTAGGGTATGTAAGTCTATATAAACATAAATTTTCCTTGTATTGTTACTGAACAATGCTGAGAGGGAGAGGAGAATCAGGCGGATAGACTTCTACTATGTATATAAATATATATTTGGAAAGTTGCTGTGGTAAAAAATTAAATAGTTTGTGGCACTTCGATATATTTTTGGAAATAATAAAATTGTTATGGGCTATGAAAGTACCAAATATTTGTTTTGATTTTCTTACTAATTTTATCCATATTGATGTCATTATACAAAAGTGAAAACGTAAAAAAAGAAAAACAAAACAAAAAAATCAAATAATAATGCAATATAAGTAGACCAGAATAAAACCAATGTGGTTCCAAGAATGAATGTTTATCAATTTACATTCTAAGAGTGTTACATTTATTTATAGCATGCTCATTGGTTCATGATTTTTATATAACTATTACACTAAAGACTGAAAAAGAAATCTTACTAAGATTGCAATTTTAAATCATGTAAGCACTCGAAGTAGAATAATACAGAATTAACAGAAACAACTTTTCGTTTCATTTGAGCAAGAAAAAACGTTAAACATTGGGTACAATGGGTGTGGTCGTGACTATGTGTTTGCGAAGGTCCGGCTGTTGGTTTGTTGCCATCGACGTCAGTCTGTGATATTCCTGCTAATGGCTTGTTGCCACCCAACTTAACAGTTTCATTATGTTCATTTTTAGATGCACTACTAGTCTCCTACACAATGCCACTTGGACATTATCCTGAGAGGAACATGCGACTGCTTTTGTAACATCTTTGTACAGCACATGTTCATTGCTATAGACTATCTACATGCACTAACGGTCTAATGGAACTTAGTAGTACATAAAAGTAAATCCATAACCAAAGTTACATGAGAAACCCAAAAGAAGTTTTAATTTGATAATATAGTTCCTTCGTGGCGAAGAAGTTAGCGTATGCGCCATTGGTGTGGGAAACCTGTGGTTGATTCCCGACAGGAGCTCATGTGTTTCGGATTCCAGGTTAAACTGTATGCCCATTTCTCATATATCTTCGCTGATGAAAGGAACGTTAAACTCAAAATCAATTCAACTCAACTTTGACAATACTATTGTATATCTATTTCTAAAAACAACATAACAAAATTTTAAAACTTCGTCTTTCCTGTTTGACAATAAAATTACCACCAAACGCACGACGTTGTATTCACTACGATTTCTACGAATACAACTTCAAAAGCTTCTAAACATTTCCTGTTTTCCCCCCAATTGCAACGTCTCGGGTGTCACTTGTCACCTGTTGCTCCTTCTACGTATTCTATCCACGCAGAACCAACAAGTCCTGTCAGCCCATAACATCACTCAACGCACACAGGAGAAATAATGTATTAGTAACGAAAATCGGACTTAAATGTTCCGTCAGTTGGGAAAGAGTGAAACTTTTTGCAAATAAAATTGCTGCACTGTATGAAATGTACTTCTGAGCATAGTTATCATTTGGTTTGGAGTAAGGCTCTGTATCTAGCCTTTATTGAAAAATATATCATGAGGGGGAAGAGTTGCCCAAAATACATTTCACATATTTCCCTGAATCTCTTCTTTCCTTGGAGTTCTGTACTGGTTATGAAATGTATACGATGCGAAAAGGGTGATATATATACCCATACCTTGGAAATTTGTCAATACACCCTGCATATGTGGCGTAGCAGTAAGAGATCCCATTACCCAGATTATGCATTTGTGTCTGACCGATACTAAACATGACACTTAGTGTATTTTCAAATCTAGGTGAATTATATGTATTCTCTTACATAGTCAGCATATTGAGAAAATCAACGAGTACAATTGTTACTGAATAGATAGTCACGTGACATTGGGACAAAGCGCAAATTAATAAAATTAGTATACTTTTTCCGTATTACTTCTTTAAAAACAGAACAAAGTTGGGAAACTGATATTAGGTTGTACGATTACACGAAGTACATTTCTCAATATTAAAGGAAATATGCAGATCTCTAAGTGAGTGTGAAAGGCAAACGATTAATAAGCTTATAACTGTTATACTTTTTTCAGGGTTTGACAATAGGTAAAGGAATTTACGGTGGCTGAAAATATATTATTTTTTAGTTACTTTGATGACCATGATTCACATTATGAGAAAATTCTTAGAAGAAACTTCAGTTCACGGAATTCCAGACATTTGCAGGAAGAATAGATCTATTGGAGAAAGGTGAGTATAATATCTTCTGTTATATGGATTTAAGTTTATATAACGAATTAATCGATATTTCACTTAATGTCAGAAGCTAAACAGCCAGGACGGGTAAACACCACACAATCTGGAAAATTTTTATCGTAAAAGATGTTAATTCCCATTATCATTTTCTCTCACTCTCACTCCCTGTTCCAAGCAAAAAGAATTCACTCTTACAGGCGTCTCCAAAGAAGTATCCTATCTATCGAACCTTGAATCCAATTCTTTTAAAGTAAAGCGTGTCTGTAATTCTCTGAAGATATTGGCCAATACAACTGGATCCTTATCTCATTCCCTCTACTTGTGTATAAAAGTGTGCAGGCAATTCAAAGCCCGATTTCTCTGCGATTAATATACAGTGTCGTTTTCCTTTGTTCATTAGAACTTGTTTTCTCCATTCTTTCCGCCGTTCGTTAGTAATATATATATATTTATATATACACATTGAAATATAATTTCAAAAAGCTAAAAAGGGCTTCGAGATTGCAGATACCTTGAAAAATAATTTTCGTAAATTTACTTTCAAATGAATTGTTAGATTCATGAGACCATAACTTTCTTGGCGTGGGGCTTGAACAAATATGAGGTCCCAACTGAAAAAAGTAGTAAAATGTGTTTCCACTTGTTAATATGCTGTCCACCAGAAAGTGACCAAACATATTAAAACATGTCTACTTGATATATTTTGTGTACAAACATTTTGACACCTTCTACTGAAAGTAACACGGAAACGAAAACATGGGTAGTTGTTTTAGTCTCCCGGACTTTGACAAGGTTTGGGAAACAAATAACGCATCTATAAGAAGCAATAATTGATCAAAGAGCCTTGCATAGTTGTGAAGTTACTATCCAACATGCAAGAGACTGGGCTTCAATGTTCAGTTTTTAATATTCAGTGTTTACTGTTAAGTGTTCCTCTGCATATTTGAATATAATTGTAAATTTAGAATACTGCTATTTGTTATTTTCGGGGCCCTTAACTAATAAGATTATTATTATTGTTATTCATCATCATCACCATTTTGAAGCGATGTTGATCCACTACTACCACTCCAATATTTCTCCGAAATTGTCTGTTGTAGCCAGTTCTTTGTCAATTTAATTTACAATGCTTTTTTAATTTTGTCACACTACTTCATGTTAGGGTATTTTCTAGGTTACTTTGTGACACTTTGTATCTAGTCTAGGAGTGCATTTGCGCATCTGCCATTTTCTGATCCTTATATTTGTTTCTCTGACTCCCATGTTTATTCTTAGCATATGAAACTTAACTTATTATTTTCCTAACTAGAGTGAATGTAAATCGTCGAAGTTCCTATATACTGTGCAAACACAAGTATGGTTACTATTCGTAAATTGGATGAGTATAAATGTCTAACATATTGTAATATAGATTATGTTAAATTCAACCTCTGTGTCATGTAAATCGTGCGGAGATACGTATAATTTAAAAGGCATCTATGCATGATATTTCGACACATGCCTACCACAATACAGATTGAAGTTAATTTGTTATTGGTGGTGTAAACGACGCACGAAATTCACAGTAAGGAATAGTAATAAACATCAAGGAATATGCTCCATTCTCTTTTGCTAATATTCTGTATCGTTTGCTTCGGTGTGTTTTCTTCTTTAGGAATATTCCGCAAACGAAGAGTGTTAAATCTTAAATTCCTTTTTAATAATAAAAGAAAAGACTATGACTTAATTGCTATGAACTAATTGTATTCCTTATGTTCATACTGATGAATTTACAGTTGTTATCAGGTATATCTAGATTAAGCCAGTTAAACGAGAGAGGCAATTTTATGAGGTATTGGAATCAAAAATTTAAATATGTAACATAGAGGTTATTTGTTTTAGGTGGAAAGATGTTTTACTTTTTGATGGATTTAGAACCTACTAGTTTCTACAAATTGGAAACTACATATATAGTTTAGATTGTCTGAAATGGTCAGCAAATTAGATCAGTGATGATTATTAAACACTTTATTTTGATAGTATATTTTTCAGGAATTTTGGCTAGAATTTGTTAGAAACACTAGGTCATAATTGATGCCAAGGAAAAGTTTTTTAATGGAGCTTGAGTCCATAATAAAGTAATTGTGGAAATATGTAACCTGCCTTAGCAACTTTCTTCACTTAAATTTCTCGTTTCTTAATCCAATTTGCAAATGTAGATCTCTTTTAAATCTATGCTTTGTTATAAGAGTAATCGATTTAAGCTATTTCAAAATATGCAATACGAATATAAAATATTACTTTTGGTATCAGTGACAGCGAGGCACATTATACCAAAATGTAACTCTAAAACGTATGATATATATATATATACGAAGACAAATTATATTTATAAGGATGTTACCCTTTGAATGCAGCCAACACTACTTACTCCTCTCCATGAATGATTGTCCCAACTTCACAAATTGTACGACGCAAATGAAGCACCTGCTATATATACAGAGTGCTCCATAATTCGTGTAATTTTCTACAGCACTAGGAGAAGATAAAGGTTTCCCCACTATTAATGTAGAACTTAGTATTATTATTGCAAAATATCTGAATTTTTCGAATTTCTAAAGGAAATAAGAGAAAATCGGTGTTTAGCTCCCCTCCCCCCTTTAGGGGTGTAAACACGAAAGTTCATTTTCCTTATGAGAGATTCAATGTTAGATTTTGGAAGCAGTTTTCTCCAATAATTATTCGTAAAGATTTTGGGGCAAATGAGTTGTATTTGTTACAAAATGCAAAAACACTCATTTAGAAACCTAGTAAATCCGTCTCTAACATTATTTTAGGAAGGTCCCCCTTTTGGGGGCAAGAGATGTAAAGAGTTGGTGGGTGATGTGTTACCAAAATCCCAAACTTTGTTTTCGGAATGCCATTAAGCGTCAAATTATTCACAAATGTCACAGAATTAATGCTCCAATGCTCCATACATGTAAGAGTGACTGATAATGGGGCTACAGCACTCTTTCAAAAATAATAAAAGAAAAATCACCATAAATATCCTTAGCAGGGACACAAAAGAAGAAGGTAATTTTTGTTAATTAATGTGAAATGTGGCGTCATTTTATGCGTCTTTCAAATCTGAAATGTTATTTTAGTAATGCACCGCCTTTGGCTAGCACAGGAGGCGAAGCATTTGATGATAAATCTTTATTAAAATTACAAGTTTTGTTCCGGAAATGCCAGTGGTCGTCAGATTGTTCACAGCTGTCACAGAATTAATATTCTAAAGCTCCTTGCATGTGAAAGTGACTTATACGGGGCTATAGCCCTCTTTCAAAAATTAAAAAATCACCATAAATATCCTTATTACAGACATATGAGAAGAAGGCATTTTTTAAATTAATGTGAAATTTGACGTCGTTGTAGCAAAAATTTATGCGTTTTTTTACATCTAGAATGTTATTTTGAAAACCATCGCCTTAAGGGGGCACAAAATTCAAAATTTTGTTCCGGAAATGTCAGTGAGCGTCAGATTATTCACAAATAATACAAAATTAATATTCCGATTTTCCTTGGGTATGCAATACAATATTAACATTTCGATATAATACAAAATTAATATTCCAATGCTTCTTATATGACTTATATGGTACTATACCCCTCTTTCAAAAATTAAAAATGTCATCATAAATATCGTTAGTATAGACATACGAGAAGAATATTTTTTTCTCAATTAATGTGAAATTTGACGTCGGGTTAGCAAGAAGTTATGCGTTTATCAAATCTGGAATATAATTTTTGTAATGTACCGCCTTAGGGGGGCACATGTGGTGAAGCATAAGTTGGCGGATTTTTAGAAAAAGATCAAATTTTATTTTGGAAGATCTAGTGTGTGTCAGATTGATCACAGATAATACAAAATCAATATTCCGATATTCCTTGCGTGTGCCAGTGACTGTGCCTAACTTTCAAAAATCCCATTAAATATGCACCATAAATGTTCTTAGCAGGGACATACGGAAGAAGATATATTTTGTCAATTAATGTGAAATTTGGGATTATGATAGTAAAAATCTGGAATATTATTTTCGTAACAGGAGCACAGGGCACGAAAGGTGCCCACGGAGGTCATAGGAGGAGGACTGATAGAAATACCAAATTTTATTTTGGTAGTGCTCATGAGTGTCCAATTAGTTACAAGATGCACAGAATTAATGATCCATACTACTTTTATGTACCAGTAAATAATATGGTCTCCCTTTGAAAAGCAATACAAATTCAATTTGATTGTTCTTACGCAAAGATCTACTGGCGTCAATGGTCATTATGGTGCTACAACTTCCTCTTCTCGGTTCCAGAATCACTTTGAAACCCACAATTAAAATCCAGACCATCTTCTTATACGACTGTGACCATAAATCTTTTAAAAAAGAAGTTTCGGGAATGACTTATTTCTACGGGGTGAAGTGTCGAATGGCCACCAAGTAGTCCACATCTTGCTCTATGTGACTTTTTTTTCTTGTGGAGATTCCTAAAACAAATTCTATCAAAAATCATGTAACAATCAAGATAACTTAAAACAAAGAATTGTCCAGAGCGTAGAGAAGATCATTCCAGATATGTTGGAGAAGGTCTTCGCAGTGGCTTTAGTAAATCGCATTAAATCATGTAATGCTCGTTCACGAGGGCATGCTGAATAACAGTAAGTTCATTTTATCTGTCTTACACATAGATTAATTAAATCTTTAAATAATTCAGTTAACTCGGATACGGTCGAGTGTTCATTTGTGACGCGAGCGGTCGACAGGTGAGCTGGGCGTTCACTTATAATATAATCGTTTCTATAGCTGTTTATGACTTTATATGAGATTTATTTTGAACATATTTCTATATGTTAACATTTTGTGATTTTCTTCTTCTTCTTCTTCTTCTTCTTCTTATTATTATTATTATTATTATTATTATTATTATTATTATTATTAACAAATAAAATTATAATGCGTTTATATAAACCATTTCTTATTATAAATTATATATATTTTTATTATCAAAGCTTTTATGATATCAATTTCTGTTATCGCATAAATAATAAATTAGCTGATTATCATTATTGCATAATATTACATATTTATTATCATTATCACATAAAAATTACATTTTCTAAAAAAAAATATATTTACACCATTAAAGCCAGATTTCAGTATATGCTCTTCATATATTCATACTATTCATATTTTGAGTTGGAATTTGTAATGAAATAAAAGATCTTAGTGTGAACATTCTACTTATGACTCTTGATACATACAGTAGGTATTTCAATAAGACACCGTTCTACTCTATGTTTTGTCACTGTCATGATGTCACAGTTTACACTTCCAGCAGATCCTGGTAGTGTGTTTCCCACAGATTGGCACTTAACAAGCACCATAGCGTACAGTTTTTTCTTTTTTCGCAAACCATAGTTGAGTCTGCTCCTTGTTGTTGTCCATGATCTCAAAAAAAAAAAAAAAAAAAAAACACCGTCGGCCGACAGGTGAGCGTGGCGCTCAGAAATTAAGCATAGTCACATTTATAAGGCCAGTGCTGCACCAACCGAAGAGAACGAAAATATTACACTTGACTCTCATACACAAGACATAACAAGAGACAGCTAGACGGCGCCTTAACTCTGTGACCCCACTAGGGCAGATTTGAAATGAAAACATAAACCAGGTAAGCACTGCGCTCACCTATCGACAGTTCCCACTGAGCCAAAAAAAGTGTTGTTTTTAAAAAGGAATAATACGTTTTCTTGGGTTTATGGTATAGTCTTATTCAACCTGGTCCTTATTCCTCGTGAGAAATTTGTTTTTACTACAACCATGTGTCCATAGTATACGATTTTCTAACGTGCTTATATGTGCAGTATACGAGTGAGTTACTGCGTGGAAAGTGGGATCATACAGTTATTGTGTTAGAAGCAGGGAAACATTATGTTTTTATGAATAAAGAAAACAATATTAAAAATTAAAAGTCACCTATTAGACTCTTAATTCTTAAAATATTACTTCTCATTAAGATTTTTTCGTTCGTGATACCCGCGGTATTTTCCATTTACATTTTGTATTTTACTTCAGTCTGGTTTGCTTAAATGTGCAGAGAATATACAGGTGACTTGAATGTGTGATTTTATGCTATAAGAAGGGTCCAATTTGTTTTTTTAAAATGAAAAATTCTTTGACTATATTCAAGTGATGCCAAAACAACGAAGCTATATCCTCAATCTGGTTCACTGACAGACGATAATCATTTAAACTAGATTCGAAATTTTTAAAAATCAAAACATTCTTCTACAATAAAGACAAAATTCCACATTAATTGTAAAATATATTTACCCTATTCCCGTACGCTCCGGCTAAAGATATTTATCGAAAATTTTATGACTTTTGGAAGGGTGGTTGTTGCCCAATATCAGTCACTGGCACATGCAAGGAGCATCAAAATATTAATTCTGTATCATTTGTGATTAATCTATCGCTTCCTGCAATTTCCAAAATAAAATGTGAATTTTTTATAAAGATCCACCAACTTATCCTTAGCCCCTGTGCCCATTAAGGCGGTGCGTTATCGAAATAACATTTCAGATTTCAAACACTCATATTTTTGCTACAATACCGCCAAAGTTCACATTAATTAACAAAAAAATACCTTCTTCTCGTATGTCCCTAATAAGCATTTTGATGGCGATTTACTTTTTAACGGAGCTGAAGCCCCATATAGGCCACTGACCATGCAAGGAACATTGGAATATTAATTCTGTGACATTTGTGAATAACCTGACGCTCACTGGCATATCGGAAAAAAAAATGTAATTTTATAAAGATCCATCATCTAATACTTCGCACCCTGTGTTCCCCTAAGACGGCGCGTTACTAAAATAACATTCCAGATTTGAAAGAGGCATGCTATTTAGCAACAAGGACGCCACATTTCACATTAATTAACAAAAAATACCTTCTTCTTTTATGTCCCTACTAAGGATATTTATGGTGATTTTTTTTGAAAGGGGCTGTAGGCCCATTATCAGTCACTCTTACATATAAGGAGCATTGGATCATTAATTCTGTGACATTTGTGATTAATCTGACGCTTACTGGCATTCCGAAAATAAATTTTGGGATTTTGGTAACACATCACCCACCAACCTTTTGCGCTCCTTGCCCCCAAAAGGGAGGGGGGAGTCTTCCCAAAATAATGTTTGAGACGGCTTTACTAGGTTTGTGAATGAGTGTTTTTGCATTTTGTAAAAAACACAACCCATTTGCCCCAAAATCTTTGCGAATAATTATTGAAGAAAACTGCTTCCAAAATTTAACATATAATCTCCCATAAGGAAAATGATTTTTTGTTATTATAGTCCTAAAAGGGGTCTAAATAGCAATTTTCACTTATTTCCTTTAGAAATGAGAAAAATTAAGATATTTCTTAATAAGATTGAGAAGTTTTGCATTAATAGTGTGAAAACTTCATCTTTTCCTAGTGGTGCAGAAAGTTACACGAAGTATTGAGCAGTCTGTATATATATATATATATATATATATATATATATATATATATATATATATATATATATATATATATACAGTGGGTGTTCATTTATTATGTAGCTAAACTCGACTGGTAAAATCTTGTCATGTAGAAAAACTAAAGGAGCCCGAATGGCCATAGGGCGAAAACCGCGTTGCTCCAAAGTTATTCGATGCCGAAAACGAGGAAAGTTTAACTTTGAAGCTGCGTAGCTCGAAAACTATAAGACATATTAAAGGCGGTGAAAGAAATATGAGAGGAACTAGTACACTCTCTATCTAAATAGCCATGTTTCACAGTTAGGATTTACCGGTTCAACGAATTTATATAGGGAACTGGGATATCGGAACCCTGTTTTAAGCACGTATAAAAAAGATATATGTTGATAGAAAATGTTGATAAGTTTATTAAGCTGCTTTGTCGTGAGAGTGAGTATTATCATTTGTAAATTTTACATTATCACTAATTTTAATGTATACAATTATGTAACAACACATAGGACATTTCACTATTAGAGTAAAGTGGTTGATAGCACTTGCAAACTAAGTTTTAACAGTTAATATAATTTGATAACGGTGATCTAAGCAACATAAATGTCATACAAAAGAAATGACAAACAAATAATTGCAAAGATGTAGAAATCCGAAATGCTCTGAAAACGAACATCAGTACAAAGGATTCGATAAAACTATTTACCAAAGAGCCGGTGTAGCATGGTTCATTCTGTGTCATCTTTCTTTTTGTATCGAATAGTAGATATGATAGATATTGCCAGTAAATGAAGATGAAAAAATAGATAGAATGAAAAGTTGGTGGAAGCGGAAGATCTCGAGTAATTAAATTAACACGATGTCATCTACCACGAATATAACTACTATAACGTATTAAAGAGTATACATATTTGTTCTGTGTACTATTTTGAACAAGAATCCAGATAACAACAATAATTATAAAATATGCTCAATGTGTCATCCGTCATAAATACACACTTAATGGAATAGCAAATATCTGTCTTAAGTATGGTCGTGCCTATAGGAACCCACATGAAACACAATTACTATATCATGAATATTTGCAAATCATGTTCTTGCTAACCGTAGTATTTTTGCTACTATCGATACGACATGCGCATGCTACATATGATTCAGTTGGGCGCCCTCGGACAGTCTTGACCAGAGATGGGCATTTTTGCTAACCCCCACTCACCCTCACCCTCAATTGACTCCCTCACCCTCACCCTCACCCTCAGCCACCCTCACCCACAGTTGACTCCCTCACAGTCACCCTCATCCACCATCATCCTCAGTTGACTCCTACACCCTCACCCTCACCCTCAGCCACCCTCACACTCAGTCGACACCTTCACCCTCACCCTTAGGCACCCTCACCCTCAATCGACACTTTCACCCTCACCCTCAGCCACCCTCACCCTCAATCGACTCCTTCACCCTCAGCCACCCTCACCCTCAGTTGATTCCCTCATACTCGCCCTCAGACACCCTCACCGTCAATCAAATCTCTCACCCTCACCCTCAATCGACTCCCTCACCCTCAGCCACCCTCACCCTCACTGGACTTCTCACCCTCACTCGGCTTCCTCACCGTCAGCCACCCTCTATCATCTCTCTCACACAGTTTCTTTCATGTACTAAATAAACAATAAGTAAGGGTTAATATGATTCTCATTCAAATGATTGAAATGTATATATTGTAATATACGTAGATATACATTATATCTACGGTATAATATTATTTATATTTCATATACTTTTATATATATATATATATATATATATATATATATATATATATATATATATATATATATAATGGCCATTTTGCACAGGGATCGCTCGCGCTCGGATTCACCAAGGCAAGAAAGAATATCAAATGGTCGCGGACATAAGCTCACTGGATATAAGCTCATTACTAATAATATAATTACATTATAAGATAATTCATGCAATAGAGAATACAATAATGATAACTAAATACATTTATAGGTTAACTAATTTAATTGCAAAGGAAAATAAACCTGAAAAATAAAATACGGTATTTAAAAAAAACTGAAAAGTGGCAAACAGAAAATATGACAAAAATGAAAACCAAATATTGAATGTTAATATGAAGAAGATGTTGAATATTAAAAAATAAATTGAAAACGGATTTGGACAAACAAAAGAGTACTACTTCCTTTTACTGAAGAAAGTAATCCAACCCCCTCCTCTATGCTGAAACTTTCGGTGCAGGAAATTTTGCAGCACAGAAATATTGGTAAACGAAATTTTGGTGAAAGGGTGTCTCCTTATTATGATTTTTTTTTTACTATGGCTGAAATCAACTCAGAAATATTTCATTTTCCTTTAGAAAGAAATGAAATGAACTCTTTTAAGTTTTACGTCCCACTATTATGCCGGTTAGGCTAAAGAAGACGGATGAATAACGAATGAAATGGTGGAATGACGAAAGTGGGAGAACCCCGAGGATACCCACGCACAAGGTAGTTGTCCACCACAAGGTTTACTTGGCAGGGACTGGGATGGAACCCGGACACAAGCACCAGAGGTGAAAAATCTACCACTGTGCTACCGCTCTCCCCGTTTAGAAAAACGTATGATGGATATGAAGAGGTATTAAAATCTAGACTTTGACTAGTAGTAGGCCTAATTCAGTAGAAAATAGAGCTACTAATGTTATATATCAGTTGCCATAGAATAAAATAATAAGGATGTTGCAGGGTTTAATGTGTTAAACGTGAGTTGACTTTGAGGAACTTCTAATAAAATGCTCCAGATATTTAAATCTGGGCTTTGACTATTTGTAGGCCTACCTTCTCAATAGAAAGTAGGCTATATAACTAACGTCATATAGGAGTTATCAGACATCAGAATAAAATATTAAGAATGTTGCAGAGTTCAAGGCTGTTATTATACTTGCAGACCAATGCTCATCAAATGAATCTCTTTCTTATTTTATTTATTAAGAACAAAACAACAACTTATTAACCAAAAGAAAAACCTTTGTGTTAGTAAATAAGAAAGAGATTTCTTTGAGTGTTAGGCTGCAAACACGACGACAGTAGTAAGAAGCAAGGCCTAAATACATCTGAGTATGATGAATTCGTATAAAAAAATCACAAACCAGAATCATGAATCCCGTTAAGTAACCAGATTCTATTATGTAAGTATGCATGCCTAATCATGAAAATATTTTAATGCAGTGATGAATTGTCCGACCTATAAGAAAAATTTGGTTCCAAAACTTCCAGGGCAAAAATTACGCCTACTGTCGCCCATGCTTAACACATTAAACTTGCAACATCCCTATTTTATTCTGATATCTGATAACTGCTATACCACATTAGTAGCTCTGCTTTCTACTGAATTATTAGGCCTATTTGTAATTGTGGTCAATGTCTAGATTTTAATATCCAGGGTATTTTGTTACAAGTTCCCCAAGGTCTGTCCACGTTTAATACAACGCAACCCCCCAACTTTTTTTTAACACCTGATAAGTGATATAAGATACTAGATCCATTTTCCGCTTACGAAGTAGCCAACGCCTAAATTTTAATACTCGGTGAATTTTATTAAAAGTCCCTGAAGGGAGCTTATGTTTGCTATCGGTGAGCTTTTGTTCGCAACTGTAATATAAGACTACCGGTGAGCTTATGTCCGGTGAGCTTATGTCCGACGGGCGGCGGTAATTTTGTCACCAAAATATTACCATATAGGTAATTTCGTCACCGAAAATTTTGTCACAATAATTTCATCACCAGTGCCTTTTAGAACATAATACAAGTACAATGAATGAATCAAAAAAGCTTTTGAAATTGCTTTCTTTAATCTTCAACTGAAGCAAATCGAAATATAATAATAATAATAATAATAATAATAATAATAATAATAATAATAATAATAATAATAATATTAAATAAATAGTTACATATTTTAGATATCGTATTTGAGATAAGAGATAAAAGTTTCCAGTAATTCTATCACAGAAATAATATCATATAGGAAATTTTTTCACGGTTATTTTTTCACCTTTCTTGATCTAAGTAGAGGCAAAGCAAATGTTCTAAACAGCTTACGTTATTTTAATCAAACTTGGAAAACAATTCGGTTGATGTTGAACTCTGCAAAATTTAAGTTTCGGGTATTCGACTCAGGAGCAAGCACCAGTACAAGAAAATAGTGCCAGTTTCAGCAAATGTTAAAAGCAATAAACGTAGGGAACTAATGGGTTTATATATCACTATTTACAAATATTAAGTTTCGTCAATATCAAAATTTCAGAACAGAAAATTGCAAACAAATATGAGAAGATATGCCAATCCGTTCATTTTCCCGCAAACTAGACGAAAATTTGCATCGTTCTTGTACCGTTCTCTTTGGACCTTCCTCCACGTTAACTGAGTCATGTGAAAAGAGTGATCTTTTTTAGGAGCTATTGAAAGAAGAATGTTATATTTCAACTCTGATTAAACATTGGCAAATTGTTATTGGATATATATGTGAAGAAAACAAATCTATAAAGGAAGAAAAACATATAAATATTTCTAACAGTTTCCTTTAGATATAGCCTTATGGAACTATTGAGAAGTGAAACATGGATGGTGGACGGAAACTTTTCAATGGTTTTTTTTTTAAAAAAATAATTACGCAGGCCCTATATGTTATTTGAGGTGAGACTTCCTTTACTAGGTGTATGCCCTAATGCAGAGCAAGACACAAAATTCAAATGAAGAACTGTTTCGTGCGGTAGTGCATCAGTGCAGCGAATTTAGTGAATACCCGGACTCTGTAATTGTGGTTATGGATTTCGAGATAGCGGAAATGCAGACTATAAAAGCAACTTTCGGAAACTCAATTCGTGTACAGTATTGCTTTTTTCACCTGACGCACTCAACGTGGAGAAAGGTCCAAGAGATTGGATTCACAGTACGGTACAAGAGCAATGAAAATTTTCGTCTATTATGCGAGAAAATGAATGGATTGGCATTTCTTTCCACAGCAGATGTGCACCAGGAATACAAGAGGCTTCGAAGGAAGAGCTGGAACTTCTGGACTATTTTGATAGTACTTAATTTAACAAGTTGAAGAAATAGTTTCAACTTTGCTACATCAAGATGCTGTGGGTCAACCACCAAAAAAGAAAACTAGAAGGGTGTTTCAGATTTTGCAGAAACGGCTCCAGTCTTCGTGTATAATGTATAACACTGGAACTAAATGTTAGAAAAAATTTTTGCTTGTTGTTTCCTATCATGTTATTGATAGTAGAAAATCAACATGTAAAACACTTATTGCATTATAACAACTTATATTTTTTTTTCTATTTTCTGTTCTGAAATTTTGACAAATTTAAAATTTATAAATTGTGATATATAAATCCATTAGCGGCCCATTTTGCCTGTGCTTTTAACATTTGCTGAAGTTGGCATTATGTTCTTTTATTATTGTTTGTTCTTGCGTCGAGTATCCGAAACTTCGATTTTCCAGAGTCGAATACCAACTGAATTGTTTTCCAAGTTTGATTGAGATACGATTAGCTGTTTTGGTCGTTTACTTTGTCTTTACTTAATTCAACAAAGGTGAAAACCGACGAAAACTGAACTGAAATATTGGGGTTGCTCAGCCCCCTCATCGGTAACATTGGGGGGCTGAAGAAGACTGAGCCACCAGGTTCCGGCGCCTATGCTTTGAGATACACTTCACGGGTGGGGTTGGGACAAAGTCCCCGGAACTAAGATAAATTATAAATTGCAAACATATGTTACTTTTGTGAACGTTGTTTTAGGAAATAATGTCCCAGTGTAGCCCTTAACATTTTGATGTTGCCTTCTCTAAATTCTCTTGAAGAAGGACTGATCCTACTAAAATAGGATATTTGTATGATACTCAATGTCTCGTACATTCACAGATAAGTTAGAAATTTCACATTTGCACGCTCACTTTTATTCAAAAGTTTGAATTATTTTATTCCTCGAAGTTAACTTGTTTACGGCACATTAGGCTTTGAGATTCCTAATCAACAGCAGACTGAAAATTAGGTGTTTTAAAAAATTATTCCTCATCATATGCGGGGAAATCTCAAAGAAGGCAGCTGGTATTAAACATGGTTATTTTCTTCAAATTTCCTAAATACTGATTAGATTCTGACTTCCATCATGCCTACTACATAAAACTCGATAAAGTTACTGGTGTGAAGCCATATCTCCTTTTTTGTACTGAAAAATATTATTTTCGAGCATCCTCTTTCTCGGAAAGCAGAAATATGTTACATTTATCACTAAATGCCACAGCAGTAGATAGGGAAACTCTTTCCAAATTGGGTGGGGGCGATATTTGATAGTAGTAGTAATAAGAGTAGTATTACTTTATTGTGGGCTCAGTGGTAGAGCATTCACTTCCGGTGCTTGGGGTCCCCGACTCAATCCCAGCTCGCGACGTGTGGACTTTGTGGTGGACAAACACCGTGCTCGTGGGTTTTCTCGGGGTTCTCCCGTTTCATCCCACTTTCTTCATTCCACCATTTCATTCATTTCTCATCATCACTGTCTCCTTTAGCCTAACCGGCATATCCGTGGGACGTAAAAGTCAAAGATTTTCTTTCCAAATTAGGTGCTTTGACCCGGTAAGGGGCGTCACTTCAAACTATCGTTTTCATCATCGAGACTTACAGTTCAATCTGGAGTAGTAACTTATTTTAGGATCTAGTCTCCGTGATTATCACCCGAAAGACGAAGATGAATATGTAGAAAATTATAAGTACTTCTTGTTCATTATCGTATTAAGTTTATCTAATCTCTTCTTGCTTATAACATTCAATGTATTTTTTCTTAAGAGAAAAGTAAAATATCAAACTTAAATGTTTAATAATGATCATTTTATAAGAACTAGCAATGCTTCTAAGTAATATAAACTTACCTTCAAACTAAATTATTTTTCCTTGTTCATAAGAAGTAGTGTGATCAAAAGCGGGAAGTCATCTGATTCAGATAAATTAATATATAGGTTCTCCATTCATAAACCTTGTTAAACTTAATCAACTAAGCTTTATTAAACTGAACGAATAGAACTTATGCATCCACTGTAAACGTTTATTTACAGGTATTTCTCTCGAAAATGGTTTGAATTATGTTGAAAACTTTAGTGCGATCACAATGATCATGCATTTGGTTTCAAAATTAAAGGGGCAGACTACTAAATATTTTTGAAAAGCTAACAATTTTTCTTTTGCCCGCTTTTCATAAGTGAAAAGAGATAATGAAATGTAACTTACCACAATAATAGATAATGTTATTCTACACCCGAGAACATGAATTGGAAGAATTATCAGTGTTGCCATTCATAGAAATTACAATGTGTCCGGAATTTGAATTACGCAAAAAATCTAGGTTAAGGCAGCGACTAGAAAAATGAACGCAATGGTAGTTGATTACCTATCATGCTGTCTTGGTTCTTTGTTAACTACTTTTTAAATAATATTTGTATTTATTTGAAATAACTTACACACGTTATTGCAAAATAAATAAGTTATCACAAAATAAATAAGTTATCTATTATTGTGTTAAGTTACATTTCATTATCTCTTTTCACTTATGAAAAACGGGCAAAAAAATTGTTAGCTTTTCAAAAATGTTTAGTAGTTTGCCCCCCTTAACTAGATACAAGTACCATTTATGGGGTATGTCAATTTGACACCGAACAATTTACACCAAATTTGCTTAAACCGGAAAATTTGCCGGTATTCGGACAAATTCCCCCCCTCCGGACGAAATCTCTCCAAAACACATCAGGTAGAACATAACCCCCCGTAAAAATATGCGCCTAGGACAAAATCTTCCCGGGCAAATTCCCCGGAAAAGTAACTTTTAATGAAGCTTCTCTCACTTTATCAAGATAAAATACAGAAGGATTTCTCATTTATGATAATGGACCAGAAAGGATGAACAGAATATTGATTTTTGCGTACATTACGCTTCTGCAGGTATTCCAGAACAAGACAGATGTTACAGGGATGAGACATTTCAGGTTGCTCCTATAGTCCAGTGCATTTAGGCTTGAACCTGGACAAAAATAATAACAAAGCGAAACCACTTGGGTTATGTTCAGTATGCTTTCCAGAACAAATCCCGAAATATTCCCACCTTCTCTCACTTTGGGAAAATCCGGCATATTGAATTCAATATGGCGACCAGTCCGAGACACATTATTATTAGACAATTATTGTTATCATATTCTATTTTACAGTTACAAAATAATAGGCGATGATGGTTTCGTGGATCAGGTTTTTCAGCAGCTGGAAGTGAAATTAAATTTTCATTGTCCTTTCGAGTGGGATCTAGATTCACTCTGTTCCAACTTTGAATTTGTAGAAAAATTCTTAATGAATGTTGTCTCGCTGCACCTGAGGTAGAAGAAAGAGTAGATAGATTGAAATTTTCAGTAACGCTCTTTTTCAAGTAGGTTTGCACCGCATCTGGTTCAGATTATCAATAACATTTTCACCGTATATTGCACAAAGAAATTTTTCTCCAGCCTTTCCAATATTATCTGGTGAGGAGTGTTCTTGGCTTTCCCCCTTCCATGCAGAGCCGAAGTATAATGTGGCGTCCTGTTGTAGCATGAAGAACCAGCATTAAGTTCTTCACTTCATCCAAATATTCTTGAAATGCTTTGCTACTGTATATTTTCTGAGGACATTTCTCTTTGCTAGGGATAATTATGTAAATATCATGCTGGGATGGAGCATGCGTAATTAGTAAAACTAAAAGGTCTCTATAATCTCCGATTATAAACCAGTCTCTTTTCGGTATGTGCGATTTCAATTACAGTCGCAACAATTAATGTATCAGCATCGACTTCCGGTTGCAGCACTTTAATCCCTGTTAGCTTGCAGCACTTTAATCCCACATCACGAGAGGAATCAGCATATGCATTTATCTCTACAAATATTTCGGAGGATGTTTCACGACCAATGCGTTCACTATCCTCATTATCATTGGCGTATTTAGGGGGGTGGCTTCCGGGCTTAAGCCTCCCCGAAATCTTACTTAGTATAGTAAAGTAAATGAAATATCTTGAAGAATTTTCACATTTCCAGGCAAAGCCCCCCCCCCCGAAAGTTAGCAAAGCCCCTCCCGAAACAAAATTGTAAATACGCCACTGCTCATTACATTATTATTAAAAGTTACTTTTCCGAAGGAATTTGTCATTGGCGCATTTTTTCATGGGGAATTATGTCCTACGCTATGTCTTTTGTGGGGATTTTGTCCGGGAAGATTTTGTCCTAGGCACATTTTTTCATGGAAGGATTATGTCCTACGGTATGTCTTTTGGAGGGATTTCGTCCGGGGATATTTTGTCCTAGATTCAATTTGTCACCTCCATTCTGGGCAATTTGCCAAGCTTGGGTAATTTTGTCACTGGTAATTTTTCCACCAAAATATTAACATATAGGTAATTCCGTCATCCGAAATTTTTACACAATAATTTCGTCATCGGTAAATTTATCACTATAGTATTAGCACATAGTAAACTTCGTCACGACCAGTAAAGACAAAGTAAACGACCACTTTATCTTAATCAAACGTGTAAAACAATTTAGTTGGCGTTATATTGTAACGTTTTCAATCTATTCCTATACCCATATTAAACTATGTATTTCTATAAAAAAGATGTGTATTTTAGAAACGGTATAGAGACGAGATGGAACTCAACACATTCTCGGTCTCGCCTCGAGCCCAAAAAAAAAAAATAACATTGTATCAGTCTCGGTGTCGTTTCGATCAATGTATGAAGCTCCTTCGTAACTAAGCGGTTAGCGTACGTGCCTTTGGCGTTGTAGATCCGAATTCGATTCCCGGCAGGCGATGTGGTTAGAATCCCAAGTTAAGTTGTAGTTCACATCTGATGTAGCCTCGCTGATATAGTCGAAAGTGACGGAGCAACAGACATTTTGCTTGAGATATCATCGGTATCGAAAACCAACATTGAACCAAATTCAATTAATTCCAATACTTTTCATTACATTATTCTTGACTAGTAGACAGACAGACAATATACTACTAGCCAGAGCATGTGGCTTTGGAGCATAGGGTTCCGGGTTCGAATCTTGGTGGAAAATCATTGAAAAGTTTCAACGCATAACGGTAGCTAAGATTCTACCTTAAACCGTAGGTCGACATCTCGTATAACTTCGGTGTTGAAAGAAACGCTAAATTCCAAGCCAACCAAATATGCAATTTACATCTTGATATTTTTAATCGATTCTCTTGTTTAATCAGATAATTTTCCTCTTCCCTTGATCTTGCCTTATTCTGAAATTCCTACTCTCTACCAATCTTAGCATTTTATTCTTAGTTTCAGAACAAAGTTAGTACAACACGAGTAGTTCCAGTAATAAATAAAATAAAATAAACATATCTTTCGAAGGAAAATTTCTAAGCTGCGTGAAAAGAAATGTTTGGAAACTGAAAAATTATGTTTGTTTTACAAAGCTAAGTTTCGTAATATTTTGGCAATGTAGTTTTTCGGTTATTTCAAAAATTGGAAAGAGAATAAGATGTATTGAATCCCAATTTAAATTATGTGTTGTTTAAAACATTTTCGTTATACCTGAGTACCTAGCTATTAGAGGTGGTATTTTCTCCCTCTCTCCCATGCACACGTCTATGACTTAGACCGTCAAAGGGTAATTCTTCCACCAACTAACATATAAAATAATAGTAAAAAAAGAAAAGAAAGAAAGAAAAGAAAAGAAAAAAGGGCAAGGCATGTAATTTCAGTAATTTCTGTTAATATTCGCCACGAGACCAAGATTTTCGAGATTGAACTTGATCTTGTCTCGGCATATCTCGAAATACAACTGTCGACCTTGTTCACGATTCTGTTTCAGACTCTCGACTAAGGCTCGATATGTTGAATCTCGGTCTCGTTTCGATTTACTAAACTCTGTCTCGAACTCATTGTCGTCTCGAAATTTCAAGACGAGAAACAAGATACTTGAAGCAGTCTCGGTTTCATATTATCATCCCTAGAGTATGTTGTGTATGGTCAAGCATAATTCTGGGACGGTAGCAGCAATTTCAATCAAGTTTAATACACACATATAACATAAAATAAGAAAATAATATTGTAGAAATAAGATATCTCCAGTCTCCCTAGCGATGGATAGAAGGAGTGACATGTAAAATTAATCGAGAACGAACTATATTCATGTCGAATCCACATTTTTAATAGTCGCTAAGTTGATTGGGAGAGTCAGTAGAATAATCTGTAAACGTCCTTTTTTTTGACCTTGAAAGTACTTACACTTTTGGTACATACTGTTGTTGAAGTAATGAATATTGTAATTACTCTAAGTACTCTCATTGAAGTAATAAATGTTTTAATTGAACTTGAATTATTACCGGTACTTTAGGAACAATTACTAACATGTAATTATGCTGTACAGGACTGTAGTTTCATTATTTTGCCTACGTAATAACGACCTACATATTTTTTGTTCACTTTTCTTTTATATGCGTTCCTTTGTAGAGCATGTTAAAGTGACAGGATGAATTATTTTTTGATAAAGTTTTAAATAGGAAATTGAACGAAATGGTTGGCTGTGCTTGTATTTCATGTTGATTAATTATTTTTGTGTACTTTGTAACATTTTGAATGTCTAAACAGAGCTCGCCCATATATAAAGTGATAAGTAAATGCATTTGTAATGAGGGTGTGACATTAGATGAATTGAATTGACAGACTTTGTAGTGCTTTGAATTATAGCGACAAATTTAAAGAAAACAACATTAGTTACTGAAAATAAATTGTTTTGGGTTTAAATGTAAAAATAATGTTAATTTAGTTCTGGGTAGGGTGGACATTTTAATATAAAGGAAGTAATTAATAATGTAAAGAATTCACGCATGGTTTTTGAAGTGTATAATTAATGTCAACCGTTTGATTTTGAAAGACTTTTTTGAAACGGAAACGCAATCCTTTAAAGATTAATTGTTTGGGTAAACAACAGACAAACAAAACTGCATCCCGGCAGGTTTAGGACGCGACAGGAAAATTAATTCAGAACGACAAGGGTTCTTTAAGAAAAGAGACCGCCATCTGTTTTAACATAAGTGCCCGCAGGGGAGGTTGGGCGACACAGAGGATGTTATATATGAGTTACGGAGAGTGAGAAGATTTTAGAATTTGGTAGAACTTTCTGGATTTATTTTCGTTGGTATACAAACTTTGATGCAAATCAAGTGGTTACATTTGAAGAAATAAAAGTGCACAATGCGTTTGAGTTGGTGAATTGTATTTTATAGAAGTTAACAGAGAAGAAGAATTTATCTGTAAGTACTGGCTTTGTTTTTTTCTTGTTTTATGTTTATGTTTTCTTTTTTTTTTTCATATGAGAAGGGACATTGGAAATGAAATACACGTAAACACTTGTAATTGTTGGGAGTATAAGGAGGACGGAAGTGTTTGTTTTTTATCGGGAATTGATTGCGGATTTTCCGGCATCGAAAACCATATGACTCTGTGTATTTTTATGGAATTATAAATTAACTAATGTATAGTGTAATGTAATATGGAGGCTACAGGGATTTAATATTGGTCATTGCACTTGGATTTGAACCAGGGCTCTCCTACGTGGAAAACCGTACGCTAATTTTTTGCTCGATGGAGTTTTTTACTTATATGGCACTAAAATTGAACACAACCTGTGACGTTGCCGGGAATTGAATCATGATCTTCCGCGCCGAAAGCCAAATACAATAAAAAAAAATAGCAAGGTATTTTGGATTGTTTGGACCTCTCCGTCAGGACTAGACGCAGTTATTATTTTACATATTAAAACAATAGTTTCATAGACACACAGACAGATAAATTTCATAATAAATATGCGATTATTTTCTTGCTCATAGAATCCTAGCATCTGTTCAGAATATAAGAAGTTAGTGTTACATGAAAAGACCATTAAATGATGGGTGAAACTGATTATTTATGTAATATAGTATTAATTGTTTATTATTTTCGTATGGTATTAACATTTACAGTAGGGGAAAGGAACTGGGTAACCTACACCTGCTTTGAATTTTGCTTGTTTTTATCTTTAGTATTATTGAACTGAACATAAGTTCCTCCACTCGACGAATAATATTTTTATATTTGTTAGCATATGTCAGTGGTTCCCAACCATTTTCATTTTGAGGCGCATCTAGAAGAATGTTCAGTTTGTGAAATGCAGGAGCTGAATAAAGCTTGGTATGTGATATGTTTTGTGATACTTTTGTAATCATTTTATGAGAAAATTTAGATTTTTTTTCTTATAGTTCCTTGAAAGTACAAATAATCGTATTTGATTTGGAGTTTGGTGTCCCTTTTTAGCACCATAGTTATGTGAGACATGGACCTACTGATGAACGTGGACCCCGAAGCACATGACCTCTCGCCGGGAATCGAACTCGAGTCTCCCACACCAGAGGTACATACGCTAACCACGTAGTCACAAAGAAGATTTATTCGTGTTTAAAACTGTTACGTAAACTAAAACACGGTATATTCACCTCGTGATCTACAGCGGTCGTAAACTAATAGATAGGATTTTTGTGTTGTAAATGGGAGGAAATGTTATTTTGCTCAAAGTCGCGTCTCAGTTTCATTAATTGAATGCCGGACAAGCGCCTTTTGTAGGTATAGAGCATATGGTTTTTCACTTTAACGCCTTAGGCTTACACTTCTTGGCTATGAAAGATGCGAAACTAGTTTAAAAAGTAAAACGATTACTATTGTTTATATGAAAGAAGCACCGTGAATCAAACTAGGGCCTACGTGTACGAAAAGCGCCCAAGCTAGCCATTAATTTATCGGAATATATTAGACAGTATGGAGAACAAGAATTAGTACCAAGAATGTAATTTTACGTGCGTATGTGACGTTTTTACACTAACATTATCAGTGAGATTACTTTGTTTCGCTAGTATTATATATCTAGATTTTTAGGGTAAAGTAGACGGGTGAAAGCGAATACTTATAAATAATTGATGAAGGGAAGAAATAATAGTGGTAGAGGGAAACAGACATAATGTTTCTTTGGATGAAAGGAAGACATTTCGTATGAGACATAACCATACTATTTTATCGAGGCATTAGGTCATAGATTTTTGAAACAAGAATTTTAGATGGGGATAATGTAAAAGTAATTGTAATATGATACGGTATTAGTTAACGAAGAATTCTCTTTATTGAAATTCTGTGTATGAAATTAGTACACAGTACTAATACGGCGTACTGCAGTGGCTAAAATGAACCGAGAATAATAAGTTGTCTAATATTAATCACGTTGATTGCATGGTTTAAAGGCACTTTTTAAATATAGAAAACATATTTGTTTCTCGCCGAGCGACTTTGTATGAGAAGTGACTAGTAAGAGGAGATATATATGTAATAACACGTAGTGTACGTCAGAGACAACTTGGTGTCATCTAAACAAGGTAGGTAGCGACACCTTTTTGTTACGGAATATAAGAGATAAACGTTTATTCGGCAGCGCAGGTAACGGCATCTAATAGTGTGGTTAATGTACTTATTATTAGAAATAGCCTTATATACTGATTATAGTATTTAAGTTTATGACAAGATTTACTAGCTTTGAAATTCTGTAGGATGTCTGCAAATTTCCTGTACACTAGCATCATGTTTGACGTCAGACACGAGGCAGTGCAGATAATAACAACTATTGGCTTAACCTTCCTATTAGAAATTACCGTGACTGAGTTACTGAGACGCCTTACTGTTACAATAAGGATAGTAGTTTTAATTCGGTAACAATATCTACTGTATAAAAACAAGCAAATGAGAAATGGCTTGTTTTAAGATAGCACTGGATAAAACATACCCTTTAATTGGCCTACACACCGTCTGCATGATGTAACTAGCTCTATTAAGAGTTAGGATGGGTTGCATTTTAGATATAACGAAAGCTTTACGCAGTATACTTGACATTTATGCTACGTAAAAATAACGTATTTTTAAGTAATGTTTCATAAGTTTCTTTTGGAAGTTTGTGATTTCTGTGACAAAAAAAATTGCATTAGGAAGTGTGCTGCAATCTATTTTGTATTTATATAATTATTACTATAATTATATTTGCTATACTTCAAACAAAATCGAGACTTAGCCCTAATAAATGACTGCTTAATATTTTTAACAAAACATATTGCATTTAAGTTGTTTTGTTTGAAATATAATTGTGTTCTTATATTTGATATTGAGGAATTTCCGGCTGTACTATGATCGTAAGACTTCTAAGAAGGAAGTGAAGAATAGCAAGCGAAACGAAAATGGCCCCAACTGTGTGTAAATCAGCAATTCACAACTTTTAATGAAAGTTGGCTACTAGTATGTAACTGACAGATTGTTAGAATCTTGCAGATGCTCGCTTGCTGCTAACTTAGAGATCAGAAAACTTTTTAAAGTTCCGCAAGTCTAGTGCAAGTGAAGCGCAAACTTATGCTATGTAGGATGTGACATACTCTGCAATGAAGCAGAAACGGAACTGGTGGGTCACACACCTAGAACAGATAGAAGATGGACGAGAAATAACATACATTGGATTTTCTAGAGATAAGAAGCGATGTACATAGAAGACAATCGAATACAAAATGTATAGATATAACCTGCCGTTTAGCAGAAACTGTACAAATGGATGGAGATCAGCTGATGGAAACATGTAGAAGAAAATGATGGAGACCTTCGTTCAGGAGATGATTGATATCATTTGAATACATATGAAAGTTACACTTTTATATTTAAGCTGAACGTTACATTTTTTTTTCTACAGCGATAGGAAAATGATCTATCACTTGGCAACACTGAGAAACGTTAGAAGCACAGACGGTGGATGATTTAAATTATTTACTTTTACGTCCTAATAGTTTTTTAGTCTCACATACATTAATTGTATTTTCGTTTTTTATTATAAACATGAACATGCAAAGCATTTTGTTTATACAGTTAGTTTTAATTATTTGATATTGTACTGATTGGTATATTATTTTAATTACTAGAAGATAGTTGAAAAGTTTTGTGTAGCTAGACGACTATGGAAACCTTAGAATATTGTGATATGAGCATGTTTTAAGTTACAGAAGAAGGGTGAAACAGAATCATGATGAAAATTTGTAGAAGGAGAATATGTAAGGAAATAAGAGATTCGTGAGTTTAGAGAGACAATTGAAATCATATTTAGTTATTAAACTAAAATATTTGATAAAGATTTTTAAAATTTTCTATAATTTTATTTGACATATCCAGTTAAAAATGTGCACGCTATTCACAAGTAATGTAGTTAGACACGTATTTGAAGACATTTAGTGGTATTTTGATACATTTTTTTAAAGATATGCCTGAATATTATTTTTAACGATATATAATTGTTTTGACTATATAGCTGAAAAGTAATCATACTGATATGTATTTTGGCTATATGTTTTGTTTTCCAAGGTCTTAATACGTGATATAAGCTATTCAGCATTTTATGAACTTATTTTGTTCATCCACTACTAAATTACATCCATCAGTTGCACATTTAAATCAGTAAATTTTTAACTTATGAACCAACTAGTTATTACTGTGAAGACTACGTTACATCATAATAAATTATAATTGAGCAAATCAATTATTTCTAAGTCTTTAGCAGTGGAGGTTTAGATGTTAACTATCTCAATTGTTCAAAATTGGATTCCAATTGTAAGTGCACTTGTTATGATTACTTTTTGATATTTTAGTTTCATATTTAAGTATAAAGTTTGTTTGTTTATTATCTATATAAGTAAATGTTTGTATTCATACTATTTAAAAGTTCCTATAATACATTTTCAATGAAAGGAAAATTTTCTGCATCTTAGTTTATCCGAAGAAACAATATGTAGTGTATTCCCCTGCAAGAGAAATGTTTCTGAAATTCAGTTTAACAGAAAAAGTTGGTAAAAAAATATGTTAATAAAAATTTTAGTGCAAAAGTTAATGTATATTGTAACCAAAACGTTTCTACATTTTAGTTTCTCAGAAGTTAGAAAAATAAATAATGTCAATTTTCTGCAAGAAAAGTTTCTGGAATTTAGTTTAACAACAAAAAATAAAGGTTTGTAACGAAATGTTAGTAAAACATTTTTAGTGCAAAATTTATTTGTATAGTGTTGTAACAAAAAAGTTACCGATAAGTTTATTTATTTTTAGTTTATCAGAAAAGTTAAAAAATATATAGTGTAATTTTCTCAAGAAAAGTTTCTGGAATTTAGTTTAACAGAAAAAGTTGGTAACAAGATATGTTAATAAAAATTTTTAGTGCAAAAAGTTAATGTTAACGTTGTAACAATAAACATTCTACATTATAGTTTATCAGAATCGTTAGAAACAATATGTGGTGTAATTGTCTGCAAGGAAAGTTTCTGAAATTCATTTTAACAAAAAGTTTGTAACAAAATATGTTAGTAAAATTTTTAGTGCAAAATTTTATCTGTATAGTGTTGTAACAATAAACATTTTGCATTTTAGTTTATCCGAGGAAACAATATGTAGCATAATTTTCTCAAGAAAAGTTTCTGAAATACAGTTTAACAAAAGAGTTAGTAACATAATGTTAATAAAAATTTTTTAGTGCAAAAGTTAATGTTTAATGTTCTAACAATAAACATTCTGCATTCTAGTTTATCAGAATCGTTAGAAACAATATGTGGTGTAATTGTCTGCAAGAAAAGTTTTCTGGAACTTCGTTTAACAAAACAGTTAGTAACATAATGTTAGTAAAACACTTTTAGTGCAAAAGTTAATGTTTAATGTTCTAACAATAAACATTCTGCATTCTAGTTTATCAGTAACGTTAGAAACAATATGTGGTGTAATTGTCTGCAAGAAAAGTTTTCTGGAACTTCGTTTAACAAAACAGTTAGTACCATAATGTTAGTAAAACACTTTAATGCAAAAGTTAATGTTTAATTTTGTAACAATAAAAAATTCTGTATTCTAGTATATAAGACTCATGCCAGAATAAGTGTTTTTGCTTTGCTCTCATGCCAGAAAAAGAAGAAACTCGTATCCACGAAGTGAAATTTCTCGAGTTGCTACTCGCCAAATTTCACAAGTTTTGCGGATACGAGTTTCTTCTTTTTCTGGCATGAGAGCAAAGCAAAAACACTTATTCTGGCATGAGTCTTATATATCTAGAATACAGAATTTTTATGTTACAAAATTAAACATTAACTTTTGCATTAAAGTGTTTTACTAACATTATGGTACTAACTGTTTTGTTAAACGAAGTTCCAGAAAACTTTTCTTGCAGACAATTACACCACATATTGTTTCTAACGTTACTGATAAACTAGAATGCAGAATGTTTATTGTTAGAACATTAAACATTAACTTTTGCACTAAAGTGTTTTACTAACATTATGTTACTAACTGTTTTGTTTAAACGAAGTTCCAGAAAACTTTCTTGCAGACAATTACACCACATATTGTTTCTAACGATTCTGATAAACTAGAATGCAGAATGTTTATTGTTAGAACATTAAACATTAACTTTGCACTAAAAATTTTTATTAACATTATGTTACTAACTCTTTTTGTTAAACTGTATTTCAGAAACTTTTCTTGAGAAAATTATGCTACATATTGTTCTTCGGATAAACTAAAATGCAAAATGTTTATTGTTACAACACTATACAGATAAAATTTTGCACTAAAAATTTTACTAACATATTTTTGTTACAAACTTTTTGTTAAAATGAATTTCAGAACTTTCCTTGCAGACAATTACACCACATATTGTTTCTAACGATTCTGATAAACTATAATGTAAGAATGTTTATTGTTACAACGTTAACATTAACTTTTGCACTAAAAATTTTTATTAACATATCTTGTTACCAAACTTTTCTGTTAAACTAAATTCCAGAAACTTTTCTTGAGAAAATTACACTATATATTTTTTAACTTTCTGATAACAAAAATAAATAAACTTATCGGTAACTTTTTTGTTACAACACTATACAAATAAATTTTGCACTAAAAATGTTTTACTAACATTTCGTTACAAACCTTTATTTTTTGTTGTAAACTAAATTCCAGAAACTTTTCTTGCAGAAAATTGACATTATTTTATTTTTCTAACTTCTGAGAAACTAAAATGTAGAAACGTTTTGGTTACAATATACATTAACTTTTGCACTAAAATTTTTATTAACATATTTTTTTACCAACTTTTTCTGTTAAACTGAATTTCAGAAACATTTCTCTTGCAGGGGAATACACTACATATTGTTTCTTCGG